>NC_073724.1:51390246-51705246 GCF_023634155.1 Falco peregrinus | reverse complement strand
TCAACCAATGTTGGGTGAATTTAACTTAAAAAATCCTGGAGAGGAAGTCCTGTTTCTCAGGTATCTGGTGCAAACACTGTTTATAGGTTGTAATGAGCAATTTTAATTACACGTGGGAAATTTCTTATAAGCCAGGGCAAGCTGAATACTTTGATCACATTAGCATCAGATGTAGCTCCTAAGTAATGGCCCATGTTTTTGACAGAGGGACAGGTTCAATACTGTGAAAAAAACTGGTCTTACTGAATTCAGTGGGAATTTTCCCATTGAGTTACTTTCTTCGACTCCACACAGACCTTGGCCTGTTAAATGGTTTTAAACAGAAAGAGGGTAGGTTTTGACTAGATGTAAGGAGGCAAGTTTTTACAATGAGTGTGGTGAAACACTGGAGCAGGTTGCCCAGGCAGGTGGTAGATGCCCCATCCCTGGAAACATTCAAGGTCAGGCTGGATGGGGCTCTGAGCAACCTGGTCTAGTTGAAGATGTCCCTGCTCATTGCAGGGGGGTTGGAGTAGATGACTTCTAAAGGTGCCTTCCATCCCATACTATGTTATGATTCTATGAATTCCCTTTCACTGTCATTTTTCACAATTGATCATGGGAATAATTGACACAGAAGATCCTTTCTCTAAGTTCAGAATCACAGCATTTTAAAGCTTTTCCTTGTCATGTATTCAAAGAACTAACACTTTTTCTGTTAGTAATTCTGAGTTTTGAGTAAATGACACTGAGCAGAGAGCAGCTAGAAATTGTTTTGAAAGTAATTGTTTCCAGAATTGGCAAAAGAGAGACAGTAGAATATTATTGAAGGACTTTAGAGGATCTCTTTAGAAGTGAATGTTGTGAAAGAAGATACTGCCTGAAACAGTAGAAGGGAGATTTAAGAAATTATTTTAAAATTTATTTTTGTTACAGGCTTAGGTATTCGTTACTAAAATTACATGGGGGCATATAGCTTCTTTAATGAATGTGATGAGTTTTAATTCACAGAGAGTTTTTTTATCTCGGATTGTCTAGCTTAGCTGATTTTTTTAATGCATACAATTGAATTTTATATTTCTTGTTGTTATTTTCAAATTCATAATGCATTGACTAGTGAATCTGGATATAAACAACAGAAGTTTAAATCCTGTTAGCTTAATGAACTAGTTTTCATTAATGCAAGACATGCTCTAACAGAGTTTATATATTTTTTTTTTACTGTTTGCATTGCACTGTAGTGTATTTTCATCTGACAGCTTGTTCCTCCCACTGAAGTTAGTGTGGGACACTCACAGGCTTCACTGGTGAGGTTTCAGCCCTTAATATGCAATCTAATGCTTGTGTTAACTATCTCAGAAATTTTATAACAGAAATTTGTCTAAGATAGCAGAGTACTCTTTATTACTCTTAGTGTTGTGGGTGCCTTAATGTAATTTTCTGTTAAGTGCATTGAACTTACTGCTAGTCTTTTGCTGTTCTGTTTAGCAGCCTTTACTGCCAGCTTATTCTATAATTGCACTAAACCAGTGGTTCTCAAATTGTGCCCTGTGGATCACTGGGAATTGACAGCGCACTTGCTAGTAATCCACAGAGAGCCCTGGAGCTAGCAGGTACTGGTTTCCTCCAAGTCCTCATCCAGGTGTTCCTCTGATCAGAAAGAGTGGAATGGAGGAGACAGCCCCTGCCCTCGGTGCCTGCAGGCAAAGGAGTATCTCTGCTGAGCTCCTCTTCACTCAGTGGAGGTGTTTGAGAACCCTGGCATTGAGCATTTGAGTTGCTTATGTTTAGACTGTGTTGCTGCTCCCTAATCATGCATGTTGCCCCTCCATTTCTGTGCAGATTGCAGCCCTGCTCCGGAAGAATCTGCCCCAGGTATGTGCATTCATGGCTTCTGCTTCTTCTGAAAATTGCAGGGGTTTGTTTGTAATTGACAACTGAACAAGTGCCTCGCTGTAAAGATTGACCATTTTGAAATGGTCGTGCTCTGCAATATCACGTGAGTTACCTAAGCATATCGAGAAGTTATTATTTCCTAAATAATAGTGCGAGGAGGTATCCGGTAACTCCTCATACCCAGGTATGGGAGAGCACTTGTTCATGGTCTCTTTGGTTTCTCCAGTTGATGTGTTTTAGCAGACTGTCATAGGTGACAATGATTTAAGGCCTGTTCCAAATGTCATTGAAGTCTATGGGAGCCTGACATTTTGGACATTTCAGACATGCCATTTCATATGTGCTGTTGAGCTGGCCTTTCTGAATGGGGTCATAAGCAGAACATGGAGCAATCAACAAGGATGATGGAAAATCTCTGTTGTGGCTACACACCAACACACCAAGCAGTGTTGGGCACTGCAAGTCTGATGTTTCAGAATACAGAATCTAAGGGGATTCATCCCACTGTTTGTCTTCTTTCCTCTGTCCTTGACCTTCAGCACACTTCTGTTGCATTTACGAGGTCTGAATAATATGCCTGTGTAATAGCACTCTCTCCCAGCTAGATGGCTATAATTTCTCCCATCTGAGAACAGTTTAACCTGAGTTCAATGAAGGTTCAGTCTTTGAACTGTTACAGCATGGGCTCCTGGGTTTAGTGAAACCAATCGGAAATATAGCCCCAGTGCAGGTATGATTTTCCTCTTCACAAAGTATATTAACATTCTTCTCAGCTGTCCGCCCTGTTTCCTTCTATCACTGAGGAAATGTTATTAATCAGTGAAAGACTCCACAGGTTTTTAATTCTTGGAACATCACTTCAGTTTTTGCAAAATATGAATGGTGCATAAATGAATGTTATTTATTTATTTATTTATACGATGGGAGTAATTAAAAGCAATCAAGTCACCCCAGCTGGGTAGCCAGATATACTCCAGACTGCATCTTAAACTTAAGTGGCTGAAGGTGCAGTGTAGTGAAGCACTCAGTGCTTGCTTCCCTCTGAAACCAAATGTGACATGACTGTGTGCTTTTACTGGATCAGGGTACGTGATAAATGGTGAAAAGCAGCTACCACTTTAATAAATAAATATCTTTTTCAGAGATCTTGAGTCTTTGCAACCCTAAATTAAACCAAGGGCAACTGCAGGTACCCAGTACTTTGATTTATGGATGCTAGGGTGTTGTTTTTTTTAACACAAAAAACCTAAAAATATATTTTCAAGGTCTGGAGGACGGTTATAATAATAATATTTTTATTGCTGTGGAGAAGAGAGACTCTTAGGGGAAAGCAAAAACCTTTACCACCTGACACTACATCCTTGATTTATACAGGCTTTATGTATTAGGTTCTCTTAAAAAGGCATTATTTCTTTTATAAAATAGTAATAGTGCGTAGTCAGAGAAGGTCCACTCCGTGAACTCATAGGCCTTCCCAGCATCCCTCCCTTCCTCCACCTCTCCATCCAACCCTCCTTCCCTCCCTTCCTCCCTCTGACCCTCTTCCCTGCCTCCACCTTTCAAAATGCCACATTTCAAAGTGTACATTAAAGCAGGGGTCCTCAAACTTTTTAAACGGGGGCCGGCACGCAGATGCAGCGGCAGGCAGGCATCTGCGGCTGCTTGGTTTCCCCCCCAACCCCCGGCGGGGGGTGTTCTGTGAATACCAGGGGCCGGCCCGCAGGCCATAGTTTGAGGACCCCTGCATTAAAGTATGACTTTGGTCAGCAGCAGTCATAAGAAGAATATCAGAGACTTACAGGGCCAAGTCTGCCCCTTATTTATGACCCAGATTTCAGTTGCAGCTGTCTGAGTGGAGACTGCAGGATTTGCCTCTTGATGTACAATATAAAGCACCTGAACAAATGACTGGCATCCTGCTGATTTGAACAATGCCGGTTTTCAAATGGAATAACTTTTAACGTGAACTAGAAGCCTCTGATTAAAAAGCAGGATTTCTGTCCCAGACATACCAACAGCTAGCTTGGACTAGGTCTCTGGCTGTTGTAAATCTGTAACAACTTGTTGCATCTCCATTGTTTCAGGCCCTAAACCAAATCATCCTACCTGTGGATGTGCCCAGTGGAGTCTAAAATAAGTTTAAAATGTTCTGATCATCTCATAGAACATAACAGCAGAGCTCAAAGTAGTTTTCATATTAAAATTGGTGCCTCATGGTGTTTGAAGGTGCCATTTGATAGAAAATATACTTTCAGTAACAAAGTCCTGTTAGGAAAATTAGTGAGGGGAAGACAGAAGAACAGGAAAATCCAGGTGAAAATTGAACATTTAGAGACCTTTCACATTTATTTAAATGCTGCCAGTGTAATGTTAGGGTAATCAAACCGATTTGAGCCTGGGAGTGCAATTCCTTTTATTCCTGTTTACGGTTAATAGCAACTACCATTGACTAAAAAATGAAAAGAATGTAGGTGACACCTCTGTGAAGTAGGTAGCAAAAAGCATTTATAATTTTGCAGGCTGACAAGGGTTTGTTTTTTCATGGCCAAAATTTTAAACCAAGAGAAGACACAGCACAGCAGATTTTTGCTCATTACCCTGGATGAGCCACTGCATTACTTGTGAATGTTGGGAGGAAAAAAGCATCTAACAATTGCTTTATCTTCAGGCAAGCTGGTATACCACCAGTCTACTTTGTGATTACCCCAGCTAAACATATCTTTCAAATGAAGTGCTGCCAGATACACTAAAGTTCTATATCTCCACTGATTTAATAACTATATATAAGTATTTATATCCAGGCAACGAGATGATGATGATGTGCTGGCAGATCTTTTCAGTTCTTTTTTTCATTCTCATTTGTTTATGGAAAAGCTCTTAAATGGGGTAAGAGAGATACTGTTAGTATCATCTGTGTTTTGCGTTTTAAGCCTTTTAAGCTTTTCACAGGACCATGTTATGGCATCTGATTTATTTTGAGAGAAAATACTTAATAGAATATAAAAGCCATGCTGTAATACCTTGGCTGTTCTTTTGATGTTTCCTGCTTTCTTTTTTATGCCAATGGAACAGAGCCAAAGAACTTCCCCTTTATGTAGTTTATTAGGTTATCTATCTACCACATAGAACAAAAGCAAAAAGGATAGTTCCGTTAATCTTGTCAGTTATCTTTCTGTCAGCAGACTTCCAAAGTTCCCTTCTTTGGCCCGTTATCAAAGAAACATTTATTACCACTAGTTTGTAGCCCTGCCTTTGAGTCAAGATCCCAAACAACTTCCTTTCAGGGGCTTGAAGTGCCCCATTCATGCAGGTTCTGATCTGTACGTTGCCTTGTTCCTATAGCCAACTAGGCTGGGGGTTGTGTGTGTTCTGTTTGTGAGCTCCAGTGCTTTTTAAAAATAAAACACATTGTCCTTCCCTTTAAGAAGTGAAGTGTTCTTCTGTTTCAACCTTGTATTAAGGAGGGCAAAACCAAGGCACTACTGTATTTTCATTTTATATTGCTATACCAAAATCTGTTCTCTCTGCATCTGAAAAATTTTTCGTACAGTTATGGAAATGGGTTTTTTTAAATTGGTGGTTGATTAAGATGAAAGATAAAGGAAGGAAGGAAAAGAAGCTGAGCTTGTGGAGCATTTTAAAGCAGAGCAATCTTCTAGGGAGAAGGAATGGCATGATGTTTGAGGTACTAAAGTAGAACTTGGGCAACCCAGTTTCATTTCTGCGCTTCCTGTATAGGACCTTGAACAGAGTCCCTCTGGGACATATCTCGTGTATTTCAGTGGAAGTCAAGCTCCAAACTACTTCCAAGGATCTGGCTAACTCCTGTCTAAATCACTATACTTTGTGTTTCTTGCTAGCTAGCTCTAAGCCTTCAAAGTCACTCAGCAAACAGAGGACACTTAAAGAGTACCTACATTAATTTTTCACCTCTCTGCCTTATTATTTCTATGCTTCAAATGGGAGATAGGCATTGTCTTACCTCACTGAGGTACAAGGATCAATAAGATGGCAAGGTGGTTGAATTATATACCAGTGAGTCCACAAAAGATTCAAAGGCAAGATATTTGGGAGGAATCTCATTGACAGAAATGGCTAAGCAGATGTTCTCTATTTCTGTTATATGGTGGACTCCATACTGTCTGTCCATGTATGCACTGTGAAAGGGTGTGTTTGAACATGCACACGCAGTCACATACACTTGTGTATATAGATACTCATGCTTCTGTTATGCTTTCCAAGTCAGCTATTGTATAGCCTGTTCTCTGGGCACAAATCTGGAAGCTGTTACACAGCTGGGAAAGTCATAACAGCCTTACAGAGTAAAGTTCTCCGTATTTTCCTCATGGACAACTACTCTGAAGGTTACTTAATTAATAACAAGCAGGATTAACCAGCCAGCCAAAATAAAACGAGCCCTAAATGTAAATTATCAACAGCTTTGACTTGCGACAGAAGGTTTCTTCTTAATGCCTGTTTGTTTGTTTCAGATAAAGTACTTACAGCACTGCTATTTCTTTCTTTTAACCAGGCGAATGGAGTGAAGCTCTTTATCCCTTGCTGACGACACTCACAGACTGTGTAGCCATGATGAGTGACAAGGCAAAGAAAGCCATGGTCTTTTTATTAATGCAGGACAGCGCCCCAACAATAGGGCTCTGCCTGAGCCTTCAGTATCGCAGGGATGTTGTCTTCTGCCAAACTGTAAGCAAGCAAATATGCATGATTTGATTGCACTTCAACACGTGGTTGGGTTTACGTGAAACATGAAAGATTACTGTTTTCAGAATTTTTCAGATCTGTTCTACTCTTGTACACTCTACACTGTGATCTCCTTTCATAGGCTGTGCTGTCCTGTCCTTACTGGTAACGTACATGCATTTGACAATATATAACTTCAGTGTCCCCTTGGCTATACATTCAGTATTTTTAAAAAATTATTCCAGAACTAGTGAAAATATACTGCTGTCTACGGAAACAACCTTTTGCCTTCTAATGCCACCAAACTAAAACAAAAAGTAAGATGTGAAGGGGGGGGGGGGGGGAGAGAGGAGGGGAAAGCCCATGAGCAGAAAGTGTACTCCTTCAGTTACCTTTTGCTTTCTGCATCAAGAAAACCAACAAGACCTGTGATACCTAAGGAGAGACATCCAGATGCAGGGAGAGAAATGCGTGCTTTTTTTTTCTCCTAGAAGTTCTCTTTCTGGGCCTGCCTGAGGCCTCTTGTGTCAGCCACTGACTAGCAAGTTGTCTGCATTAAAAAACCTTCCACATTTCTTCTCTAGTGTGTCTGCTTCCCTGTGAAACCAGTATCTCGTTCATTTATTCCAAACAGCTTATCTCTTGGACAATGTTTGGTAGAGCTGTTGTCCCAAAATGTAGTATCTCATAGAGATAAACTCAGGATTTTTTTTCCTATACAAAACCCACTTCATATTGCAGATAGTTTTTAAACTCAATGCTTTGAATATGTTGAATATGTTTGAATATGCTTACGCATCATAAACAGAACTTTATTCCCTTCTGTTTAATTCTGTAACAATGTCATACACCCATGTACATAGCATATGGCAATCATCTGGGAAATTCCTTTATTGACAGAGTGAGTTAAGACTAGCATTGATCTTAGATCTTAGAACTAGGTCTTCAGGATCTTGTCCTGAGTATTTTGAAACACTGGAGCCTGAATCTTTACATAATGCAAACAGATACTGCATTTTTAAGCTTTCTTCAAATGTCTGATTTCTTTAAAAAAACCAACACGTTTATTCATACTAGCAAAATTAATGGCCTGGGACTAGCAGTGTTGCTTTTACATCTTTAACTAAAATAATTCTCCAAGGAAACTCTTGTAATTTGTAACTTGAAGACCCTAATACAAGCGATTGTATCCAGAAAACAAATAGATGTGAGGTCAACAGCAGTCCCATTTTGGGAGATCTTATGAGATGAAGGCAATGTGCCCTAAACCTGATTTTATTAATGTTTTGGGTTTTTGTTGGTTGGTTGTCTCTCTTCAGCTGCAAGGAAAAGAAGAGTGATGTTTAAGGGAAAAGCATATCTGTCTGAGATTTTATGGCACCTCTTATATTGTTTCTGCTTGGGGCTGAAGAGTCTTTTTTGTCTTGAATCATTTCACTCTTGTCTGTTTTCTCTCCCACAGCTGACAGCTCTCATTTGTGGTTTCATTATCAAGCTGAGGAACTGCCTGCATGATGATGGATTTCTAAGACAACTCTACACTATTGGGTTGCTTGCACAGTTTGAGAGCCTGCTGAGCACTTATGGTAAAGGCACAGGGCAAGTGGGTGGTATTAGCTATTGAGTCAGCAAATTCTGCATTAAATTGATTACAGCAGAATCTGAGTGTTTGGGACAATTTGCATCTCGCCTACAAAATGATTGTGAAAACTGAAATGCAAAACCAGATTATGTCCAGAGTACAACTCTGATTTTTTTCAGATTTAATTGAATTGCTTCTAAAAGATAAAGTGTACTTGCCTTATAATATAATGTCAAAGGTTTAAAATACCCCAAAACATCTAATAGTGATCTTTTTTTTCAGAAAAGAAATGGATTAAAATACTGGTAAGCTGGGAGAAACTGTGCCCCAAATGTGCTTTTTTTAATTGTCTTGACCTACTGTAATCCTGCAGTACAAAGTGAGATTGAAGAGAGGATACAGAAAGGGAAAGTACATCACTCAGAAGTGTTTCACTCATGTCTGAACAGCCATCTGGATGCCAGTTAAGGGAATGCTTTACTGAACAAATCTGGAATACTCTGTAACTTTTCCAACACAAAGGATATCATGGCTGTTACAGTGCTGAGAAATACTTACTAGCATCGCCTAAACTGGAAAATCAGCATATCATCTACTTGAAGAATGGTAGTCTGAACGATGCTAGATAATTACTGTTTTCTAAACATGCCAAACTCATAAAGTCAGTCATGACATTGTACGCGGTCTGTAGCCAAGGTGAAGGCCTGGGCTCCAGAGCCTCTTCATCCATAGAACTTCTTTATGAAAGTGATGACGTACAGTCATCATCAAATTGATAACGAGGAGTTGTACATAACAAAGAATGATTATGATTCTCTTTGTTTCCTCCTTGATTTAGGTGAGGAGCTGGCAATGCTAGAGGACATGAGTTTGGGAATCATGGACTTGAGGAATGTAACCTTTAAAGTAACTCAGGCCACATCAAATACATCTACTGACATGCTGCCAGTCATCACTGGAAATCGGTAAAAAGAAGTGGGGGGGAGGGATCAGGAAGTGGAGTGGGACTGCAGATGGGAGAAGCAGTGATACTGCACTTGAAATTAATTATGTGCTTTTGTACTGTGCTGTTTTTCTCATCAGAACTTGAAAGAAATACTTTGAAGTGGACTTAACTCATTTTCCCTGATGTTTCATTTTACAGAGAGGATATATAGCAAGGCTCAAACCATGGCAGTATTGTTTTGTGAATAAATATCATCTTGACCAAGCCTTCCATAATCATAAGCCAGAAGTATTCAATCTTTTCTTAAGCACTTGTGCTGGCTTTGAATTTCAGGCTGACTTCTGAGGCTGATCTTGTTGACTCAGTTCACTGCTGTTGGTCAGTGGGTCACTGCTTTACTGTGTGTCACTGGCTGCCGTTAGCACCGTGGGGCACAGAGCACGTATCAAGCAGTTGGTTGGCTGCTGCTGAGGAGAAGCCATTTTAGCATCAATTTCCAAACCATCAGGGCCAAACTGGCTTTAACGTATGGATGCTTGTGATATAGCAGACTGCTGCTCATTTTGGCCACTTGTCTGAAAAAGAAGTATTTTCAAGTTTGAGTTTAACAGCATTTTTTGTTTTGGAAGTCTGAAGTAACAAACATTCGCATCCTCACATAAAATGGAGTGGGAGTGATCTGTTACAGCTTTATTATGATGAGAAGCATTTAGAACAGTCACACTTCAGTTTGAATGTTGCAGCCTGCTTATGAGCTGGTCTTGCACTGGTTTCTGATGTGGGGCTGATGGGCCCCTGCGATAGTTTTTGCCCAGAGAGAGCCAGTTCACAGATGGGGATGAAGCTGTGGAAGGACAGAGGCCTCATGAAAGCTGATGTTTTTCTGTTTCTGTATTTCAGAGTCTTTAGCATCTTTTAGTTTCAAATCTGCTTTCTGGAGGAAATAAAGTTTGTTCAGTTACAGTGTGATGTACCAAGCTCCACTGGAGCTTTGCCCAGCTTCATCCACATCTGAAAAAGAGTTAGAATTCTCAAAGATAAAAACATTTAGAGGAACTTTTTTAAGATTCATGTGCAGCTGAAGGAGGTCTGCAGTACAATTACGTATGTTATGGAAAGAGCTGAAACTGGTGGAAATGGCCAGCTGGCAGAAAATTCCTTTCAAAGAAAATCTTTAGTTGAAACTTGCCGTCAGCTGTAGGTCACTAGTAGCAGGAATCCAGTCTTCATTGGTTTCATGTCTGCTAGTGCTGTATGTTATTTTTCTATCTAGATTTTACTCAAGAAAGAGAAGAAAGAAATCATGCATATTTATAATGGTGCAAACTATTGGAAGCTTTACATTTAGATGTGAAAATAGGGGGTTTTGCTTTGAGATATAGCATAGGATTTGTGTGTCCATCCAGTGTAAATGTGGGACAGACCAGTTTGGATTACCTTATTATATATTTCTCAGAGCTGTTTTGCTATACTTGAGAATATATGCTGTACTTGAGAGTTCTGTGCTGTAAAGACTTGGATGTAACACCAAGGTGTTGCTACTGATAGGTTAACACAAAGCACACAAACCACAGTAGCTTGTATCTTAGCAGTTCCAGCATAGGGTAATATGACACACCTTAGTCTGAACTGATGTTATGGGGTAAGATAAGCTGCATTATCTCACATTTGCCATGAGAGAAAACATACGCAGGGCTCTTTGCTGCAGCTCAGCTAACCCAAGGTAACCTGTTGTGCTGCGGGAACAGCTTGTAGGTCTGAATCATAAGTTTCTGTGTCAGTGCTTTTGTTAGCTCCTCCTTCACTTTATGCTTGGGTTGCTACTATCATTGCCTCTATCTTTCTGCTCAGAAATACTAGTATTATTTACTGTATCAAAAAAATGCATCCTTTTATGTATGTGCATCATCACTAGCCTTTATCACTTTAAAATGAAATACACCTTACTCTTGATGAGACGGGCACATGCCAAAACTTTGCTTTTTCCCAAGTTGTACAAAAGCTGCAGTATTAATGAGCAGAACAAACCCAGCTTTTGTCAGGCGGTTGGCAGATTTGGTTGAAATTCCATGAGGATGTAAAATCAGCATTACAGGTTGCTGCAGGTTTGGTTTTGAACTGGAATAGCTTTTCTGATTAGGAGCAAGCTGTGACAGTTCCTTAAAGTCCTCAGTTTTGACTGATCCCTACTTTTTAATAGTCGTATTATGTTCTATATGGTAACCCTCTTTACATAAATAAGATGTTCTCGGAATGTAGCTTTTTGATCTTTATGTCTAATAGCTGTTTATTTATTTGCAGTGATGGATTTAATGTGAGGATCCCTTTGCCAAGCGCCTTGTTTGATTTGTTGCCGCGAGAGATTCAAAGTGGCATGTTACTGAGGGTTCAGCCTGTTCTTTTCAATGTGGGAATCAATGAGCAGCAAACCCTAGCAGAGAAGTACGTATTCAGTTGTGCAAGCTCCACCATAATGGCAGTTCAGCAATCTCCTGTTCTGATGGAAATACGTCTCTATGGAGTTGCACTGTTGCATTACTAACAGTGATTCAGTTCTTCCAATATGCAAACAAGGGAATACTAAAGCTCTCAAATGCAAAACAAACAAAAGGAGGCCCTTTATATGGCACATAGCTGTGAAGCTCCTTACCTCCTGTGTTTGAGTCTAGAGCACGTTTATGGGGTTCAGAAGTGAATTTACAGAAGAGGAAATCTATCATGGGCTATTTAACACAGAGGTGCTGCTTGTGACTCAGGACCTCTGTGAGCAACATCACTGGAGGCTGAGAGATCATTCTGAGTGTTGCTGTGTATATGCCCTCGATTTTGCACTCTCACCTATACTCCATCTTCTGGCGACTGTCAAAACCCAGGATAATGGGCTAGATGGAGTTTTGTTTTAACGTATCTTTGCAGTACTTATGTAATGCAACACTGTTCTTGTAAAGCTGAAGAATATAATTATTTTATTATACTTACTAGGGAAACTTCAGTTTTGGAAGAGCCACCAGAGCTTTCCTCTGTTAGGGCTATATCCTGTAAAGAATACATGACAGAGCACAGCTCTGATGGAGAACGCCAGTCAAGTCAGGCACATGCGTGTTGTGACAGCAACCTTTAGTACCAGGGTGGAGTGTGCAGTATGGTGGTGACGGGCAACTAGAAAAAGTCTAACAAAAGCTTTCCAGCAGTTACTGTTGTCCTCTGCTGCCTGTGAAGGGAACCCAAAGTGACTAGCATAGTTATGGATGTCAGCACTGTATGTGTGTTATCCATGTATGTAGATGCAGTTAGGCGAGATGAATCATGGCATTGTTGACAATATTTATTACATTCATGGTTTATTACTCCTAGATCCATATCTCTTATTTACATATCTGAAGCAAAAGTTCTCAATCTTATCTGCTGATATTATGGTTATTATTAGCTTATGAACTAAACTAGTGAATTCATTATTAAAAATTTGAATTTTGGCAAAATGATTGACAAGATGGGTATTTAATATTGAAAGAGAGACACAAAAGCCAAAGAATTTTAAATACTATTTTCTACAAGATTTTTCTTTCACCTTCTTTCCCACTTTCCCCCTCACGCTTGTTTATTTTCTTTTTCTGTAGTGAATCACTACAACATTTCTCTGTTACACTTTACTCTGCATTTGAATTGTTAGGAATTTCACGGGCTGACTCTTCAGATTGTTTTCTGGTAGTCATATTGCCAAGTGCAGTTTTTTCACAGAAGAGGAGAAACCTTCTGCCTTGGGCTTAACTGTTCCCTTCTTCACTTTTTAAAGGTTTGGAGACACCTCACTGCAAGAAGTGATTAACATGGAAAGCTTAGTACGGTTGAATTCGTATTTTGAGCAGTTCAAGGAAGTTTTGCCTGATGATTGTAAGTATTTGGTAATTAATTAATGGCAAATTTGATTGAACAGCATAATTCAGGCTGATTTTGTCATTTGCTTGCTTCATGATAGTTGTTTAAATGTTGATGGTACACCAGCATTAGTAACCTCCAAGGAATTATGCAAGTCTATTTTAATACTTTGGTACTATGTAGAGCAGATTAAAGAGGTTTAAAGGTCAGCCTGATTTTTTAATTTACATGTACTTTACATCACTTTCTAAGTGGTGTATGTAATGCAGCCAAGCAGTTAGAGTGCCATGATGGGAAGGTGTAAAAATGACAGGTTATAGCAGCAGCACTTTTATGTGCAGTTTTTGGTCATGTTCTCTGTACTTACAATAACCTGCACAAAGAGCAACTACCAGTTTTTAGGAACTTAAATCACTTTCCCTCTGCTTATCCTTTGGCACTTTCCTATAATTGTTGCATCTGCAGGCAGCAACAGAGAAGTGTCGCACCTCAAAGAGAGACAGTAGCTATGACCTTGAATTTTACTTGTTACATAGGAAAATTTCTTGCTTGCTACTGTTTTTTTGGGAGGCAGTGGCATAAATGCTATTTACATGTGACCGCAACAATGGTGAAAATTCATGGATTTATTATTAATAGTATCAAATCTTTTGTAAGCTAATTTAATGGGTCCCACAGTTGCAGTTTTATTGCAGAAATACAAATGCAGCAACATGCAACAGTATAGTAAGAATTCATCCGGTTAAAGTACGTTATTATACTTTCAGTTACCCTGGGTTTTTTTTGATGCAGATGAGAGCAGAAGCTGTTTCTGTCTTCCATGCATTCATAATCCTGCATAATTAATTCTCTGAAATTTTAGCTGCAAAATTTTGATTTTTTATTATATAGTAGTCTAGCATCAGACTTTCTTGTAAAGTCCAAAAGTTAATCAATTTAAAGTGACTTTTGATCTGGTTTTCTCCGTATTACTTCATGTCTCTGTCTAGTCTTCAATAATAATAGTTCCCATAAAGCTTCTTCCTCTCCTTGATTTTTCTTGCTTTTTTTTGCCTTCAGTCTTTTCCCTCATTCCCAAACCTCTTATGTTGATACAATCATCTTTTAGCTTTTGCTGTTTTTTCCTGAAACTTTTTTTATCCTGCAGTCTGTTTTCTGCCCTGTCATTTGTTCCTTTTCATGTTTTTTGAACTCTGAACTTTATACTTATTCTCTTCTATTTTTAAAGACTCGTGGCATGACCTTGAGTTTCTCATTTACTAGTAACACACCTTATACCAGTTTCTCTTCAAGTAATTTGAAGTTCTGATAAGGCTGGCGTGCAGTTTTGGACAGGTGGCATTAACGTGCACCTTAACAGTGAAAGAAAACAAAACAGTCTTGTGTCCACCTGCCTTTTCTTCCTTACTCTGGTTACTTGTCATTACATTGTTTCCTGCTACAGGAAACGAATACCACAAAGGGGGGAAATCTGCCCACTGCCAAAACACCCTTCTCCTTCACAGTTTGTCCTGGGTATATGCAGACATGTTGTACCTAGTTTTGCAATGCAGCTTGGACAAATGGTCTGTGGTTATTAAGATTAAGCAAAAGTTTTTTTTAGAAGTGTGAAAAAAATATTGCAGGTGTGTTAGAGATGCTCTGTGAAAAGCTGAGACTGTACGGACAAACCTGGGACTGTGCTTGTCATAAGGGAAGTCTGAGGGTGTTTTTTACCTTCACTGTGGTGATATTTAGGATGTATAAAGTGAAACATACTTTCGCATAAATGCATGTCAAGAGAGAATGGTATTTTACATTTAACTGTAAAACAGGTGGTTATTGTACCCAGTACAGGGGGGTAGCCCTAGCCCTGCTGGCCACACCGTTTCAGATACAAGCCAGGACACTGTTGGCCTTGTTGGCCACCTGGGCACACTGCTGGCTCATGTCCAGCCGGCTGCTGACCAGCACCCCCAGGCCCTTTCCCACCAGGCACTTCCCAGCCCCC
The DNA here is from genome assembly GCF_023634155.1 of Falco peregrinus. Lineage (NCBI taxonomy): Eukaryota > Metazoa > Chordata > Aves > Falconiformes > Falconidae > Falco > Falco peregrinus. The sequence goes on along the minus strand of NC_073724.1, from coordinate 51,690,276 downwards.
CTTCCCCAAGCCTGTAGCGCTGCGTGGGGCTGCTGTGACCCAAGGGCAGGACCCGGCACTTGGCCATGTTGAACCTCACACAGTTGGCCTCGACCCATCGATCCAGCCTGTCCAGATCCCTCTGCAGAGCCTGCCTGCCCTCCAGCAGATCAACACTCCTGCCCAGCCTGGTGTCACCTGCCAGCTTACTGAGGGTGCCCTTGATCCCCTCGTCCAGATCATTGATAAAGGTATTAAACAGGATTAAACTGCCCCCAGTACTCAGCCCTGGGGAACACCACTGGTAACTGGCCAACTGGGTTTAACTCCATTCACCACCACTCTTTGGGCCCAGCCATCCAGCCAGTTTTTTACCTAGTGAAGAGTAGCTCATCCAAGCCCTGAGCGGCCAGTTTCTCCAGGAGAATGCTGTGGGAAACAGTGTCAAAGGCTTGACTAAAGTCCAGGTAAACAACATCCACAGCCTTTCCCTCATCCATGAAGCAGGTCACCTTGTCACAGAATGAGATCACATTAGTCTAACATACTATTTGCTGTGAGAAGATATGTGGTCCAAAAATAAAACTCCGTAATCAGCCATGTGGGGGTCTTTTTGTCACATTTGTTAACAGTGTATACCTCCTTATTTATCGAGTCACAGCTTTAGTTGGTGTCCTCTGCAGTTACCCCTTCAAAAAAACAAACAAAAAACCCACACAACCAAAAAACCCACCTATTTAATACTGCTCATTGATTGTATTGAGTATATTGCTACATATTTTAAGAGTTGATGTTTAACATACTGAACACATAAGACTACTGAAAGCACTCTGAAATACTGAAAAATGTCAACTGATTTATTTCTACTTAGTGAAATATTACTAAACACACCATGGCAATGCGGTGTCCTGTTGGAGAAAGTGTTTCTTGTAATTTAAAACTGGCCAGCGTGCAAATTTAAAATTGAAAATGTGAGCAGAAAATAAAATATCTTCAGTGTTTCTGTGGAGACATGCATGATATCCTGTAGCCTCTGAGGAGTGATAATACAGGCAGTTACATGTTTATATACAGTTCCGAACAGTGTGTGAAAGCAAGTGTACCTGTGACACACAAACCAAGATACAATACCAACCTTGCTCCCTTTGTTCACTGTTATTCTATTGCTATCAGATTCTGAGCACCTGAAGTTTTAAATAACCTGAATGTGTATTTCTAGTTGAGTTTAATTAAACTTGAATTCATTTTGGTGGTGGTACCAAGTAATCAAGAGTTGGATTAATTGTTCTAAGCTTTGATAGTTTCAAGAAAACACACTTGTGTTTGCAGCAGGCATATAGGAACACTTTCCAGTAACTTTGTAAAAGTGTTGAAACCAGATAAATAAGTGGAGTTTGGTTTTTTTTGATTTATAGGTCTACCTCGATCTCGTAGTCAGACGTGCCTGCCTGAACTGTTAAGATTTCTGGGACAAAATGTACATGCAAGGAAAAATAAGAATGTTGATATCCTTTGGCAAGCTGCTGAGGTATTTATTAATTTAAGCATCTCTGCATAGTTCAGCTGATTTTTTATATTTTTGATATTCTGATATGTTTGAATTTCTTCATTTGCTGGCATATAGCTTGGAAATGCTGCCGGGTTAAAATTCCTCTAGAATGAGGCATGGGGAGATAAAATGTATTTTCCACATCAGTATTTTCCCTGCAGCTCATGCAATGAAGTTCTGCTCTCTCAAAGATGACTTTTGGCATCAGAGTCCTACCTAACATTTGTGTGTCTCTAAGGAGAAGTACAGGTGTATGCTCTGACAGAAGTTTATGCATGAGGAAAGCATGATGAATTGTATATCCCATTTCTAGATATGCCGCAGGCTAAATGGTGTTCGATTTACAAGCTGTAAAAGTGCGAAGGATAGGACTGCTATGTCGGTCACCCTAGAGCAGTGTTTGATCCTACAGCATGAACATGGAATGGCTCCACAGGTCTTCACCCAGGCTCTGGAGTGTATGAGGAGGTAAGAGTTTGACTGTGTCACTTATTCCTAAATGAGGAACCATGCAAACTGAGGAGGAGCAGTGGTCTCTGTTTCTATCAAAAAGAAGTAAAAAGTAAAATAAAGTCAGAAAACCACAAAACTGACTGGTAGATTTCATCCGTCCCTTGCGTGTATTAGCGAGTTGTATGCTGAAGCTGGTTGTTACCAGATTTGCAACAGATCAGGCTTTAGGTTTCAGTAGTGAACCTGGAGTTTTCAGAGAAGCACGTGGAAACGTGGGTTTTGATTAACGCTGAGCTTACCGAAGAGGAAACTGGTGCTTCTTTGAAAGCTGTTTAATAATGAGGTTACCTGAACTGTCACGTCACTGGGCTTTTTAGTTCTAGATCAGGCAGATTTCACAGGGATGACCTATGTTTTGATCCTGGAAACACAGACACCTGCAGTTTGCACTGGTTTGCCACATGTATTCTTTAGCAGTGAAACACTGCTCACTGGGTGAAATGTCAGTATGAGTGTTTCACAATACAGCAACCAAATTTCATCACGTGTCAGTGTGCTGTTGTCATATCAGTATAATGATGTTCTGTATTCTGAAGCAGCAGAGATGTTTGCAGAATTAAATACTGTACTAAAAAAAAAGGAAAAAAAAAAAGAAAATCTGTTTACTGTTGTTCAATGCCTTGTTTCAAGCACTGCTGGAAAACTCCGTAAGTCACATACCAAAAGAAAGGATAAGAAATCTAGCTTTAGTCTTTATCAATGTAGTTCAACAATGCTGTTCAGTCCTGTTTTTCAACATTCACTCTTACTGAATGTACTGTACTGTGTGTCTTCTCACCAAATTCTCTAGAGTGTTCAATTCTCTTATCCTTTCTGTATGTTTTTGCTGTTTGACCCTTTCTTACTCTTCAGTTACCTAGACGAAAATGCCTCTCATAATAACACTTACAGCCTCTTACACTAACAATTTGGGTTTTATATCTACATCTAATTGGATGTCACTGGACATTTTTAATTTTCCCTTTTTTGCAGCACTTCTTGCAGCATTGTTACAGAGTTAGTACAGTACATGAAAACTACATTCAGAGACTAATTAAACCTTGATATTAGAAACAAAACTTGAAACAGCTTTGTGAGGGAGAAGTTACTAACATGAAGTGGAGCTAAGTGGCTGTCAGATACCTTTAATTAAATTATGCATCTTGTCAACTTGGACATCTGAAAGAAAAAAAGACTTTGTTGCACAGTTGTTTATTTAGTGGGAATAAACACTGAACAATACAAGGTATCTTGTTAATTTCTTTAAATCTGTTGTGGTTTTTTAATGCAGTTGTGAACACAGTAGAGACAGAGGTTAATAACAACATTGTTTTGCACCTTCAGACTGTCAATTTAATATAACACAAGATCAGATAAAATATTGACCCAAGAAACACAATGCTTTATGTTGACCTACACAGTGATATTGAAAGAGGGCCAATTTAATCAAAACCTTTAGGTCGTGTGTTCTAGCAACATCAGGGACTTGCTGCGACAGTGAAAGACGTGACTTTCTCTTCTGTTAAGTCTTTGACTAAGAGAGGCTGTGCAGAACAAATACTGACTAGTCCTGAAGGAATACTAAGATTAGACCATTCTTCAAGCCCATCAATCTTTCTTCTTCCCATCTCATTGCTCTTTGTGTTTTTAAAACTATTTGCCAATTCTGCTCAGGAGCAATGGCACAGAATTAACAAAGCTTAACAAGAGAGAGAGAGGATTACGGAGCAGGTATGTGTGAGTCCAACTCCACCCAAACCCATTTCAGCCTGGACAGGATGACCTGACATAGATGGACAGACAGAGGAAGTGAAAGAGTAACAAATTACTTCCAGGGCATTCAGAAAACTTGCTTTTTCTTTTAACCTGGTTCTTTTATTTGTGTAACTGTTCTGGAAGAGGAAGGCTTGGTTCAGTTGGGGCAGCAGGAAGGATGGGAAGAAGTATTAAGTTGTCAGACTCAAAGTATTTAATCTGTACTGGAAAATTTCCGGAGAAGAAAAGTATTATTGCTTACACTGTTCTTGAAAAATTAAGAAAGCACCTTCTTCTTTCATGTGATGTTGGTCTCCAGAGGTGTTAGTTCCCACTCACTTATCCTCAGGGACTTCCTTTCCTTCCTAGTCTTGTGATGATTATGTATCCGTGACAATTATGTTCAGTGAGCATGGACATCAAGGAGAGAACATTTAGTGGGCATTGTAGGTTCTTGTAGAAATTCACAGATAGAAGTTTGTGGCTTTCACCTTAGAAACAAATTCCCTATTAGAGTAAAATCACTTTTCTGTAAATAAGTCACAGCTTTTCCAGTCCCAAATCAAATATATAGTAATTCACAGCCTACAAATAGTAAAATCATGATGGTATGTCTGGAAGTCCAAGTTACAGCAGAAATGAGTGCCTGGCCAGTAAAGGCAGCTCAAGAGTCAAAGTCCAACTGGATCACATAGCCTCTTCCATCTGCAGCAGTGCCAAGTCTCCCCACTAGACCTGTGACTCCTTGCCCTCCTTCCCCCTGCCAGATTGCTGTCTTATCAGATACCACCAGTGGAGCTGTCTGTGTGAATATGCTCTAATCCAGTTACAGTCAAAATCAGCCTGAGCAGCAAAATCTTCTGCACCTTTCAGGTAGCCCAGCTCATTTTTGTTAGACCGATTCGGAAGTTGTGACACAAGCAGTTCAGCCAACAGAGAAGAGCTGTTGAAAACCAGCTGGAAACAGGGCGAGGGAAATGATCTCTTCTAGCTGCCATGGTGCTGGCTAAAAAGACTACATAATAAAGCCCTGACAGTCATGTTTGGATGTGACCACCCACTGCAATAAAACGACCATGATAAAAAGCTTGGTTGGATTTCTTCACTGGTTGACCTGCTTTAAGAAAAAAATTGTGGTGAGTTGACCTTGGCCACCTGCCAGATGCCCACCCAGCTGCTCTCCCCCACTCCTTAACAGGACAAGGGGAGAAAATATGATGAAAAAGCTCGTGGGTTGAGATAAAGACAGGGAGTTAGTGTTACAGGCAAAATAGTCTTGACTTAAGACTTTACCACCAATAGATTTGGATGGTAAGAGCAAAGACAAAAATTAAAACACCTTCCCTCCACAACCACTTGTGTCTCAGGCCCAAGTACTTCACTCCTTCGTTCCCGACTCTGCCACCTCCCCACACAGAGCAGCACACAGGGGATGGGGAACAGGGGTTTGCGGTCAGTCCGTAACGGCTCCTCTCTGCTGCTCCTTCCTCCTTGCACTCTTCCTCCGCTCCAGCATGGGTCCTTCCCATGGGCTGCAGTCCTTTAGGATAAACCTGCTGCATAGGCTCTCCGTGGGCTCCAGTTTCCTCCAAGAAGTATTCACCTGCTTCACCATAGGGTCCTCCACAAGCTGCAGTGTGGATATCTGCTCTACATTAGTCATCTCCATGGCTGCAAGGGAATCCCTGCTCTAGCACCTGGGGCACCTCCTCCCCTCCTTCCCTGACTTTGGTGCTCACAGGGCTGTTTCTCACACCTTTTCCCATCACTCCTTGCTGCCATGCGGTGTTTTGCCTTTTCTTATGCACGCTTTCCCCAAGGCACTGCATCTGGGGGGCACAGCTGTGCCTGTGGTGGGTCCACCTGAGCTGGCTGGAATCAGCCATGTCCAGCACGGGGCAGCCCCCGCTGCTCCTCACAGAGATGATTCCCATACGTGAGCTGGATTAACAAGGAGTTTGCTTTGTCTCTTTACCCTGGTCCTCTCCTGGAGGTAGTCTGCTGATGAATGTTTTAATTTAAGGCACTGTACCATTTGGTACATTTGGTATTTCCAAAAGGTGACTTTTCACCCCGTGGGTGGAAGCATCTGAGTGGGCCAACAGTGACAAGGAGAGCGCTTTCCAGCTCTTGCCTCCATTCCCACTGTATGTGTCTGTGCATATGTCTTTGTGTAAAATCGAGTAGCTTGATACTAATTTTTAATGGTACAGACATGGCATGTGATGTTCATAACGTCATCTTGTCATTTTGAGCCTTTCTTCCTTCTTTCCCTCTCCCATTGTTTTACTCCCTTATCTATATCTGAAGACACTTTTCTTCCTCCAGACTATTCTGTTGAGCTTTTATGCACCACTTGCCAGTCAACATTAGTTTTCCGCTTGCTGATTCTCCTGATCACACATGCACACACACCCCTCCCCACCGCTACAAAGCTAATTGGGTTTTATAGGCATCAGCGATTCAATCTACCCTTATCCAGTGTACGCACCAGGGGTGAAAGTGTCTTTTGATCACCAATTTGGATGTGTTGATCCAGATCAGAAATACAGTTGGTTTAGTTCCCTGCCCACCTAATTTCATTTCACTTGAAGTGTTGCCAGCATCTGAAGGATGTTTTTCTCTTTCACCACCTCTAGAGTATCTCTGATGTCTTCCAAGACATTGTCGGTTGGTTACCTGCCCTTGCTACACGATCAGCAAGGTTACGTGTCACCTTGTGTGGGTGGAGTGAGTGCATGTGTTCTGACAGGATCAGGCTCACAGCTTGCATTTAGTTGTTGCTTTGTAAACTAAAGAGTTGACCTGCACAGGGTGTAAGAGCGATCCAAAACGAAACACCACACTACAAAGCCTTGGATTACCCGAGAGTTGCCCACCGCAGGCCTTCTGTGCTCAAAGCCATGAAGGAAGCAGGGGCGTAATGAGATGTGTGGTGGTGCAGCGTGCCTTGCCTTCACACGCATCTATTGGGGCACTTCAGAAACATGCGTTTTGGAAAGCGTATTGATACACACTGGAATTCATGTTGAAGCAGAAAAATAGGTGGGTGGCGTGGGATTTTTTGTTTAGATATTAAGAAGGTAGCTAAGAGGTTAAATTATTTCACTGCAGCCTACATGGAAGGATGTTTGAAAGGGTCAAATACTACAATGGTTATTCATGTTCAGCTTGCTTTTCAGAGGTCCACTTCTTTGCAGCATGCGGAAGCATGGCAGAGCAGCATGGGATATTATTGCTTGGTAATCTGAGAGAATGAACATGGAAAACCATTTGTGTTCAACCTACATGTGTTTATTTTCAGTAGACTACAGTACTTCTTTCTTATTTTTCTCTTTTATTCTCTTTCCCTCTCCTTATTTCTGTAATTGTGCTGATACATATTTTTGAGATGTTTTCCCACTCTTTCTTTACTTCATCTTCTGGTTTTGTTGTGCTTTCTTCCATGTTTTTTCATTTTCTTGACCACCTTGTGTTGCCATCTCTTTTTATACATTCATTTGCATGTCCATCTTCCTTTCTGTTTTATTTTCCCACCTCCCAACCTTCTTCCTTTTCACAGCATTGGAACACGGGAGGTAGTCACCCAGAAGAACTTGAGTGGCTTGGTGCCCATCCGAGATTTCAGACTAGATCCCAGCCTCCTCTACTCTATTCCTTTACTAGCTCTCAGCCCCAATTTACTGATTGTGTGGCTGTTTCTGAGCATAGCATACCTGGTGGCCAGATTACGTTGCAAGTGAAGATAAAGTTAAAATAAATAAATAAATAAAAGTGCTTGAATGTGTATTGCCACTTGGTACCTGCTGGACAAAGGAATGTGTCATAGCATTGTCTGCCAAGAATTATTATTATGCCTTACAATTTTACGTTTCTATTGTACTAAACTGTAAATATACATCAAATTATTTTATCAAAAAGAATTGTATTGAAACTTTATTGTTCTGCTTTCAGTGCTTGTAACATAGTCTGACATTGGCCTGTTACCTCGTTACTTTAGCCGGCCTGAAGATCTCTTACCAAATATAGTTTTGTGTTACTTGTTTCATGTATTCCAGAGAAAGGAACTCTTGTCTGAAAAGAATTTGTATCTTTTTGTATATTTAAGGTATATGCTAATCTTGCCTTTCATTTTTACAAGGTATGAAGGGAAAAACAAAAATGCGGGTGGGGTTTATAAGAAATTGTAAGAAATTTATTTAAAGAAAAAAACTAATTTCTACCTTCATTTCAAAGCATAATATCCAAATTACTGAACAGTTTGTAGAACTTTGTCGTGTTCCTTTCTCATGGTTAAGTATGTTCTAACAGACTAGTGTACCCAGTCAGAAAACAACTTGCAGTTTGCTGCATGCAGAATTATTTCATTCTATTTGTAGATCTGCATTTTGTAATGTATTAAAGACACAAAGAAAATGACTTGTGGTTAGGAAGAGGATGTAATCGGTGTTAGCCTGCTAATGATATGTTTCAGGTGCTCTGTTACAGAACTTATTCTGAAACAGGGCCATTATCATCCTAGAAGTTAAAGATGCTGGCCTTTAATATTTCTGGCAGAAAGAGGCAGGTATCAGTTAGCTCCTTTAGTAGGTGGGTTTGAGGTTTTCCATTGGGCTTTGTTTTAATTACACTAGACTAAATATTACTGTTATTTCCATTTTTAAGTGTTGAACAGCTTTAATAAATTATGATGCTGGTAGTGACTTAGAGATAAGTGAATGACGGTAAGTTAACATTTATTTAAGTGGTGAGACTAAAGCAGCTTACCTAGTATAGTAATGCAGAATAATTGCAGATGAAATTTGCTCATCACTTATAACATCAAACTGGAGAGGCCTATTTAAACTGAAAGGTTTTGTTGATGCAGTGGTCTGGCAGAGTTTGTCAATAGCAATAGCTGATCAAGAAAACCTAACCTCATTTAATGTAATTTGCTAATTCATGAAGGGATTTACTTTGCTTGGTGCCTGAGATGACAGAAAATTAGACTTCTGAGAACTCTTTTAGTACTGTGATTTCTATTTTCTACTAACTCGCTCAAAAACCATAGGTAGCTATAGCTTTTATTATCAATGTTAATAGAATTTGAAAGCTGCTGAGAGAGGTAAGCTTAAAAAAAGAAAAAAACACAGTTAGAATAAAAATCCTAATATAATCCTAGATTTGGTGGATATTCTAACTGAAAAAAAAAAAAGTATGTGGTTATATTTGTGTCTTCGTGAAATCAGACTGTACAGTACACTATCTCCTGGTATTTTTCCTCGCTATTCTTCCAATTTTGTTTTTAAAAGAAAGAAAAAAAAAACCCAAAAAAGACATACATATATATATGTGTGTGTATAATATATATGTTTAAGTATGTTTATTTTTAGTTGCAATATATTTAGGTAAATCCTTACTGCTGATGAGATTTAAAATCATGGTATGATGGTATTGAGCGTATCCATGTCCTGTGCTGATTTCTAGTACCACTGTGTCTCCGTCCAAATCATCCCTTCTTTCTGATTAACACTGGTTCATTTGCTGTGGGTGCCAAAATGTACCCTTTTACAAAGCAAACGAACGTCAGGTTGGACTGTAGCCTTGTTCTTGCAATGTGATGAGTGTCCTGGGTTCAGTCTAACAAGATAGGAAAGTAACTTTACTAGCCATATCTGTGCTGAACTCCCTGAGGTTATTAATCTGTTTACATAAAGTATGAAGGCTTTGCTCATTACTATCACTAGGGTTTTGCAGTAAGACCACCCTTTTCAGCTAGACTGAAAGCCAAGGCTTTTTGAAAACAACGTAATTTTTCTTTTTTCTTAAAATTTGTTGGGGGACAAGTTTTTATTTATTTTCTTTTTTATCTTGGTCTGTGCTTCGTTCAGGCATTGGGATTTAGAATGCTGTAGTGCACGCTGCTTATTGCCTCCAGCAGAAGAAACATGGCACATGAAATGGTGTGTGAAATGCACCTTTGTCACCATCTCTGTGGCCCACCTGAGTCACAGAGGGACGTGTCCAATAAGCAGATGCAGTGGAATAAATTATGAAAATAATTACTCACTTTGGAGTAAAAATGCTTATCTGGCAATCCCAATATTTGTTAGTTAAACTGTTTTTATTAGTGCTGTGAAGTATAATTCGTGCAAATTTTTGATGAATCTATCTGACTGCAACAGCTTTCAGCAGGGGTTCTGTAAAACACGAAACAATGCCATAAAAATAGTGTCATCACGTATGACCCATTCTATAAAAGGCAGGCACAGAATCTGCTCCAGAGAGGAATTTCAAACTTACCTAAGCTGTTTCTAAAAGCAAAAAGTTACAATATTTTATGAAGTCAAACAAGGTGATACATACAGAACACAGTTACAGTCAGTTTAATTAACTTAAAATTAGAAGAACGGTGAGGTCAGTAAAAACAAGAGAGCTCTCAAACTGAACCAGAATCCAAACCCTCCTTTTGAATCAGATGACCACAGTTTACCTGGCAGATGCCGTGGCCATCTCCAAAACAGGAATAACATGACATTTCCACCATAAGATGGTGTACTGTACGGTCTGCCATGAAGTTCTGGTATTCATTGTTCAGGTTTCAGTTCTCTGTCAGGGAAAGAAAAGCCTAAGTTGATTTATGATAGATATTTAACAGATAGTGCTTCCTCTTTGTATGTATGTTTTTGGATATAATCAAAGGAACTCCGAAGTAGATTTACAAGTGTAAAGAAGCCTTATAACTGGAGTAGTTTTTTATTAGCACAGAACCTCTTTGTAATGTGGGGCAGGTGCACCAAAACATGGGGTAAAAATTACGTTCTGCACAGCTTTGTTTCATTGAGGTGATGACTGTCAACACAGCCAGTCTTTTCTGCCCCCACACAAAGCTGCTATTTCATGATTAAGACTTTTTTTTAGACTATGTTGGTTTTCGAGTCAATTTATGCATGCAGAGATAACTGGAAAGTGATTATTTTTGTATCAGCTCTAATCTCTAAGTAAGTACTGATAATACTGACATACAGGGAACAAAAAAATTACTTTAAAGCTCTTATTGAGAGATCAGCAGTTTTTCTTTTTCAGCTTAATATATTGATAAATTAGCAGAACTGCTTTTAAGCAATTTCTTGGGATCCCTTGTGCAATGAAGCGGCATGTGAACTCCACAACAGTGTACCCTGAAATACATGAAACCGTCGTGAAAGAACTTTTCAGTAGATCCGCTGCTGCTTTTTAGAAATGCAAAACTAGCAATCAGACATAGCATGTGTCCATTCTGTGTGCTTCTTACTGGCATTGTATGATGAGTCATCATTTTTAATATTTGCAGTGGCAAATTAATTAAACGCTCATTAAATATAACCAACTTTTTTTTAATGCTATAAAATAACCAGTTCATTTCATCTTAGTTTAAGTCTTTTTTTTTTTTTTCCTTTTTACTGCTGTCATTTTTTTGTGCTTGTTTTTTTTCCCCAGTGAGGGTTGTCGGCGAGAAAATACAATGAAGAATGTTGGATGTCGCAAGTATGCGTTTAATTCCCTGCAACTGAAGGCTTTCCCAAAGTATTACAGGCCTCCAGAAGGAACTTATGGAAAAGTTGAAACATAAGCTTACTATGTCCTTTAATTGCTGTTCCATTAAAACATGTGGATACACTCTAGAATAATATGATTTCGTCATCCAGAAGAGATAAATAACCTTTTTCTACGTTCCGCTAGGTTATACAGAGCATGTTACTTACAGAATTGGAATCTATAGTAACAATTATTGACACCTTAGCTTGAGAATAGTGTGATGACTCTCTGCCCATTTAAATAGCCTTCACTGTATGTAAGGTGACCAGATATTGTGCTACTTAATAATTACCTATATGCAAATAGCTAGGTACCTCCTGGATGGGCAAGAACTCTAGGAACGGCATTGAGGCAGCTGTTTCACATAACATCTTTTTATACTGAGTTGACTTGAGATTGAGCTTTTCATAAACTTTTTAAAAACGAGAGTAAAACTCTAGAAGTTTTAAATAAAAAGGGATTGGATCCTAGATAGTCTAATAACTGTAGAATGCATTGTTACAATCAAGAAACAGAAGTTTAACTTTAAAAACAAAAATCAGCACAATAAAAGCCAGGAGTATAAATCGTGTTACTGTGTATAGGATGCCGTCTTCATATATGAAATTAACAGTACATAAAAGGCCAGGCGTGTGAAGATCTAGTTTCTAGTTCTGTTCAAATCAAACAAAACGCCTGTCGTCTTTGGCAGATAAGGACTTGGGCACACATCTTAACTCATTTTAAAATGTGTTTCAGAAACATAATGATGCTTAATAATTAATGCCAGCAACAGTTCCCCCTGCCCTTCCCCACTATAAGGCAAGTGCAATAAGCAAGTTGCTGATGTTGCACGTGACATGTCCCTTATGTTCCATGGTATTGTATATTAATGAACACATTTTTACCCATGGCTTTTTATATCACTTCTGGATTGTAAGCATTAGTATCTGGGGGAAGTTAAGGTTTTTTTGATTCATGTTTAACATTTTTTTTTATTTTATACATCAATACAAAAATGTTCAAAGTGCCCAGCATGTCTGTGCTCCTCCAAAATCAAAACTAGTTTTTGTTTACCTTTGCATTTTACCTGGACAGATGTTCAGAACCTGGGGGGGGGGGGGGGGGGGGGGGCAGGGCGGGAGTATGACTGTTTTCAGGGTATTTCAGAGGAAAGCAGCGATGCCCTGTGTTGGTAGAAAGGAACTGCTCATGTGCTACTGCATGAGAACCACAGATGCGTTCTAGCTTATGACTAAGGCAATCAGTTTGATAGCATTTGATAAAAAATGTTCAACAGATCTCAGAAATAATCTCCCAAAGAACGCCTTTGAAGCTGAGATAACTTTTTAAAAAGCAGCTAAGCATTCATTTCCAAATTTTAACAGGATTAAGGCATCTCTAGCTAGCTTCGTTTAGCACGCTATGCCTTTTCCTTCTTGGTTTCTAAGGATGTAATTTTTAGAATAGAAAAATCTGCCCATTTATTCTTGTGAGAGTAGCAACAGCCAGGTAAGTATATGGCTGGTTTCTGATTTCTTTCTCCCTCTCACTGATGTTTGTCTGTGCTGTCACTGCTCTATCAATCAGTCATGTTCATTCTGCTCCCATGTAGGTTTGGGGGTTACAGGTCTAGCAGTTTTTGCATTTTGCTTTTTGCAGTTTAACACTGAGCAGCATGTCACAAAGCCAAGTCAGAGAGTTCTGCTGAACTGGGTTGTCACCGTTCTTTCAGTTTCTCTAGGATAACAAAACACTGAATTCTGTGCAAAATCAGTGTGTTTTAGTACCTATCCCAGGTCTGAACAGATCATCTACAGTAGAACAGTCCCTTGGAAATTTCACAAACCCTGTTTGTCAATTAATAAGTGTTGCTTTTGTTTTATTTTTTGCTAATAAGTAAACAAATATATGGTGAAAAAATTTTCAACGGGATCTCTTTAGACATGTTACTTCATTAGTTCTGCTCAACCTTCAGTCCCTGGCCCATTATTAAATGCTATATTTTATTTTTTTATAAACTATACTCTTTATATCCCTTAGTTTTTATGAGTTGATAATTTTATTTTGTATATTTCAAACATAGTTAATTATATTTTAAGTCCTGTGTTGTTACACTAAAAATCTTCCAATGTTCAGCTTCAAAAGAAAATAACAAGAGGTCTATTGTAACAATTAGCAGTGCCACTTTCGTAGACTGTGGCCAACAATCATTTGATCTACTCTAGAGCTTAGCGATCCTTTCTTTATTTTGTATACCAATGTATTCAGAAAAGGTTGCTGAATTTTGTATGTATGTGCATGTTTTTTGCTCACCTTTTTAAAGTGGTGGACTACCAGTCTCAAGTACTGCATTACTTTGTTTAAAATATTCCGATTTCAGTATGCTTACATGTGAAACATTGTTGTCCAGCTAACATTTTATATATACGCCATTGTCAGTACATGTACACCGATGGGCTTGCTTAAAGGGCGTAATGAACAGGAAGATCTCGAGCAGTTCATCAAAAAAGAAAAACTGTGAAACTTGAAATCCACATAGGATGCTTCACAAGGGTGAAGTAAGCTTTTCTGTTGCACAGGAGAGGCAAATTTAAGGATTACTGTAAAATGAAGTTCTGTCTAATGTTCTTTTTTGAGTACATTTTTTAAATTATAAAACATACAAAGGTAAAAAAAGAAAACTGTTGCCAAGTATGTTCTGTGTATGTTCTGTGAAAGTACCTACAGCACAGTTGCCTTTTGTTTCGTTTATACATGTAAAATTATTGTATAATACAACACTGTTTTGTCCCAACACGACTGTATCTGCCAAGCTTTGTGCATTGAAATATTTTTATTTATTTGGTTTTGGGCAGTATTAATATATCATAAACATATGGCTACTCTTTTATATATTCTAGTTCATCCAATCCATGTATGCTGTAAATGTGCTAGTCTTTAGGATGAAAACCAATAAAGAACTGACAAGAATAACGAATGGTGGCTTACTTTTAATATGTTTGTGGTAAATTAAAATAAAAGCTTTGGGATTCCTTGACTTGATGTGCTTTATCTGCTGGAAAATATATTAAGCTAAGTTGTGTATGGTGATATAATACAGAGATAATGCAAGTCAGGAAGTCATTACTTGTAAACCCTGCTAAAGTACAGCCGCTATTAGTTTTCTATAATTAAGTCAAGCACCAGTTTGTCCTACATGCTGTACATTCAGCAGCAACATTTAAATGAAGAAGCTGTATGAGATCTGGTTTTTTCTTACTTTTATGTACTTTTTCTACGAATGTTCTGTAAGACCATCCTGAGCTTCATTCTGTTTTTCACTCTTCCTTCCATTAATAAATTCCTTCTCGGCTGCTGCTTCCCCTTCAGCCAACTCATCCCTCCAGCAGCTTTAGCAAATGAGCTACTTTTCAGCAGAGATACGTTGTTATTATTGATTGTCATTTTGATTTCAGGTGAAATTAGTTTTATATAATAGTGTAAAAGACAGTAATCCAGAGCGTTCTGATTTCTGTAAAATATGAAGAACATTAAAATGTAATTCTGCTGTCACTGGATGTCTGAGAACTGCCAAATACAATTTTATTAGCATTAAAGGGGACTGAGAACTACAGGTTGGGCTCAATAAATTATTTTTTCTAGTTACACAGTACCAGTACCAGAAAAAAACCCCATGCTGCTTTCATTCAAAATGCAGAAAGGTGCTTCACAGGTGGGAATTCCTAAATTACAAATGGAAAATGCATATACATACATGTGCATATATATACATATCTGTATTTCCAAAATCTTAAGTTGGTGTCAAAAAGTATCTGCCAGTGTTTTTACTTTAAAAAGGTGAGGTGTGTAAAAGATGGTTGTAGTTTAACGTCTTTAAGAGGCATTCTGAGCTATTAAGAGAAACCGTCACTTGTTTGAAGCAGATGTGTGTGTGTCCGTAAAGATTGCTTCATTCAAAAGCCAAGGTGACTGTGAATCCAGGTTGCCCGTGGAACTGTGGCTGTACGAAGGGCGTATGTTTGTCCATGGGTTGTAAACAATGCTATGGGGAGCTGCCTGGAGCAGCAATGACCTCATGCTTTGGTGTGGAACCAGAACTCGTCTCATCTCTTTGCCGTGACTTCTGTGTGACAGCTTTCAGACCGGACTTGAAGCTCTAGTACAGCTCTCTGTGTACGGGCGCTAGCTGCACTTAAAGGCTTACCTGATGTTGCAAATATAATGTCTTAAAGTCTGAAACATGTGCTCTGACAAAAGAGGAAGTTTTAATAGATGTAACACAAAAAATGCACGAGAGAATAGAAAACAGAGAAGAATACAACAAAAAAATAGCAAGACAATTGCATAAACCAGAAAAAAAGTCCTCATCAGAAGAAACTGCAGGTGATTTTGGTGAGCAAGAGTAAGCTTTTTCAGTTCGTGAATTCCTAAACATCTCTGAGACCCACCTCAGAAATTTTGTATCTGTATATTGTTGCCAACTGCATCTGGGTTTGTTCAAAATAGTTCTCCCTAATGAATGACAAGACATTCAGGCTGTGAATGGGAAAGCTTAACTCAACAGCAGCCTCTTTCACATTATTTTAAGCGTCAGGCAAACTTTCTGCTCCCAATTAATGCAATATTTTGCCCGTTGCCCTTCAGCAGCATGATGGTGACACGTGGAGCTGTGCCCTACTTTTTTCAGTATTGTCCAACATGATCAGTTGATGGCATGAAAACACAGTTTGTAAGAGCCTGGTATCCCTGCCAAGCATCCTTTTTTTTTTTTTTTTTTTTTGTTAATTTGTGCCAATATGAAGTTGTATGTTATTTGCCAGGCTGGTCCTATAATTTATGATGTTTACTGTATTCCGCACAGACTTCAGCATCAAGAAGGTCCTATTTTTTGGGGTTGGTATTGTATTTGTGCATATACCCTAAGCATTCTGAGTGTAAAGTTCTGCAGATGTGTATTTTACACATTTTACACCATAAGGAGCATACTGTACATCCCCTTATCTAATTTATTGTAAAGTTTTGGACCTTGCAGTCAAAATACTTGAGATAACGTGCTGTTTTATTGGAGTGTCTCATCATGTACCTAACCCCAAACCACTGCCCGTTGCCTGTTCCTGAGGGAGCGAGGTGGAGGGGCCTTCCCAGTGTCTCCGGCAGGAACAGCACCATCGTCTGGGGTGGGGATACACCCACTTTTCTTGGTGCTCCCATCAGGGTCATCAGAAGCCTTTTCTGCTGAGACTGCACTGGGATTCCCAGGAAAAACATCTGAAAGGGAGTTTGGAAGTACATCCTAATTGGATAGTGTGGGAAGAAGGGGAGATGTTTTAGAAAATCCACAGTCTAATTTAAAATCCAAGTTTTAATGACAAGGCCTATAGAGCTGGAATATGAAGCAGTTATAGTTGCCCACAAGCCCCGACCCCGCTGACTACCACGTGTGCATAGTTGCTTCAGTCTGCTGTCGCACAGCCGCTCGCAGAGCTTTGTTCAGTACACACGTCAAAGCATCGAGCTTTAAATCAATCAATAAAAGTCTTGCTGCCGCCTCGGCCCTGCGCCTGGCGCGCCGTGTACCGGGCAGAGCCCACCCCCGTGCCCGTGATGTAACCAGGCAGCCATCGCCACCTGACGGGAGCCGGTAACGACTGGTTAACTCCCGCGAAGCGATTCACCGGGACCCAAGGCCTATAAACGGCTCGCGCCTGCCGCAGGGCGGGAACGGCCGTTAGGCACGCGGCACTCCCGCGCGCGAGCAGCCCGGCCCTCGAGGCGGGGAGTGGGGCGGGAAGGGCCGTTGCCCGGCCGGGGCCTCCCAGCCGCCCCCTGCCCGCCCCCGCGGGGCCCGCCGCCGCTCCCCGCCGTGAGGGGGGGCCGCACGGGGGGCTCCCGCCGTTCGCGGGGCAGCTACCGGCGCCCTCCTCCCCCGGGGAGGCCGAGGCCGAGCGGGGAGGACGCTGCCCCGGGAGCGGGCTGCTGGGCGGGCCGAGGCACCGCGCTAGGCCTGGGGCCAGAGCGGGCGGGCAGGGGGCGGCTGGGAGGCCTGCGCACTGCTCTGCGGTGAGTTACCCATCACAGATTCTGGCTCTGCTGCTGCCATCAGCAAAGCTTTGGAAGAGCCACTTCGACTAGAGCTGCAAAGGATGCTTGCCTAACTTGTAGGTATCCTTGTTGCCTGGTGTGGTGTTGAGCTTCCTGAGACTTTGTATATTGGGAATTGCTAATGAGGAGGTTTATTGCCAAGACTCACGTCTGCGTGGTCATTCCTTCTCTCACCCCAGTGCTGGGAGAAGAGACGGGACTTTGTGCCTCTACTCTCGCAGGCACAGCCTTACTCCAGCTGCCTTTGTCACTCCCAGTTAAGTAACACAGCTTGTGGACAAGGTGCTCGTTTGCTGCCTGTGCCCTCTGCTCTCCATTGCTTTGCAGCCCTGAGGAACCCAGTCGCCAGCATGCACTGCTCTTCCCCTCCAGATCCTTGCTGCAGCTCCACTGCAAGAGCTGGCTGCACAGCATGCTCGAATCAGAGCTGTTCTTTTTCTCTTCTGTGCCTCTCTCCCTTTGCCGTGGTCATCCTCAGAAGACAACTCCACAAGCACCAGATGGCTCTTTTGGTGCACGAGTTGTTATCCAGTGTGGCCTTTTCCAGTAAGGTAGTGAAGTGCTGCTGGTTTGGGTTGTGGGAACTCAGTGGGGATTTTACTGAGTGGAGAGATGGAAAAGTGATTTCTTACTTGCCAGGAGAGATTGTCACTAAGGGAGGCAGGCTGGCCAAGTGCCATGGGGCGTTTCCAGGTGCAAACTGTTTCCACGAGAGAACTTAACCTAGGTTAGCTGGCTGCTTTTCACAGTTTGGGGTGAATGCAAGAAGTGGCCTCTTGTTTGTAATTCCACGGCCCAAATGTTCCCCGGGTACAGGGTTCTTGCAGTCAAGCTTACATTTCATGAGCAGTGCTGTTCCGCCGGTGTTTCACCTGTGGGAACACTCATACTGGTGGGGCTCCTCAGGGGCCAGAGATATCCTTGTTTCCTGGGTCCTACTTGGGCTTGGGCAGACACAGAAGTAGTTCTAGGTGTCTTGAGGATTACGTAATTAAACAGGCAGTTGATTGGTAAGATTGGGCAGCCAACTAGATTCAAGGTTTACCAATACAGACTAGAAACCTTGAAATATCTGTACTTTGTGATAGGAAAAAACAGTCCAGCCTCATGTCCTGTCTTTGACAGTGGCTTCTACCTTATAGCGGTGAAAGGACAGAATAAACATAGCATGGGATTTCCAAATGTATTTGTACATTTTTTTTGATGACTTTCATCTTTGAAACTGTCTGTGTCAGAAGTGTTAGCTCTGAATCAACTTATATAGTGCCATTATGGTGCTTTCCTTAGTCTCCAAGTAGGGATGATGTCACATCATCCCCTTCTCTGGGTATTAATTTCTTAATTTCTTTTTGGGCTTTCATAGTATGAGTCCTGAGAGAGTGAGGATTATGAGGTTTATGCAGGTTGTGCATGGAGTGCTTGAGTTAACCTGTAATATGAGTTTGTATTTATGGTGAAGGTAGTTAACTAGAAAGTTGATGCCTGTCAACAAACTGTAGCTGGGTTGGGGTTTTTTTGCATTTTATCGATATGTTCCTGTCTACTGTCAGACTATGGATCTAGATAGACAGTAATCTGATCATTGTTCTTGTTTTTATATTGTAAATCAAGATTGATAGTTATTTAAAGAGTACCTAGCTGTTGGGTAGTGTTACTAAAAAAGTGGGCAGCTTTTCTAAGGAGGGAAAACTTCTGAACTCATGGTAGTTTCAAAAGACCGAGAGGAGTCAACGGCTGTTCCGGTCCTATACTTGTTCTACCAACCTGATGAAAGATTTGGTGGCCTGTACTTGCAGGGATTGAGAACGACAATGTGAGGGCATGCAGGGGCAGTTCAGGGTCATCCACTGTATTAATACTTGAGTGCCACTCCAGTGTCTCGCAGATGCAGGGCACTGTGTTAGTGCTGTCAGCTGGTTGTTGAAGAGCTAAGTTGGGAGTCAGGGCTAAAATCGAACAGAAAAGTGGCACTTAGAAGGGTGGACGCTTTGAAGGTGCTTGGACCTAGGGTAGGTTTTGCTTTAAAACATTTGCTCTTTAATCAAAATTTGTTCACGAATCTTGATATATAGGTGACCTGAGATCTGCATGGTGAAGGCATGGAGCTCTTCGGGATCTCAGTAAGAAAGGCCCAGCAGCAGCAGCGTAATAGCATTGCCATTTTAATAAGGTAGACTAAAAAGAGGAATATAATAGGGAGTAAATCTCGTGCCCTGTTAGGTGCTGGGAACCCTGCTTTTGTGCAGCACCAGGCAGACCCTGGATGGATTCCCACAGCAGATCCCATCCCTGGGGAGGTTCAGTCCCCTTCCGCCTTTTGTCTTGCATCAGGAGCAAACCCATCTATTTCCTCCTGACAGGTAGGAGTGTCCTTTCCTCTCTTTCATGATGTTCACCAGAGCGCAGCACCACTGGGAACAGGGCATTCCAGGATGTGATGTACTCTTACAGGGCTGCGTACATGGGGTTATAATATAGAAGTATTGGCTTCTCAAGCCTGAAGCGGGAGGTGCAGCAGGGCAGGCAGGGCTTGCCTTGAGATCACTAAACTCCTCAAATACAATGCCTTCTGCAAGGCTCCCAATACAACCTGGAAGCAAGCAGAGCTGCAGCAGGGCTTTGATAGTGAAGCTAGTTAGCGGGAGATAACAATAAGAACTGAAATACTCAAAGGGGAGAGAATGTGGAGCCCTGGAAAAAAGCTCAGCAGAGGCCTTTCACAAGGATAAAGTGGACTGAGAGAGCGGAGGGGAGAGCAGAAACCAATGTTTGAGATTTGAACAAAAATACAAAGTAACTGCATAAAATTCCTCAAGTAGGCGAGTAGAAACAAGTTGTGAAAAAGTTCTGTGCAAACTGGAGGAGCCGAGTGTCTGAACACGTACAGGGCATAACAGGTTAAAAGCGTTCAATACTGGGGAGATAATGTTTGGTGAGCAGATATAGAAGAAAAGATACTGAAAGCATGTAGAAGGGGAAAGAAAGAAAAGTGGTTCATTTGTAGATAGTGTGATGAAAGAAATATTAAAATAAATATAGGAAATAAATAGTTTGATTGGGGCCCCCAACGTAAGAAAGACATGGACCTGTAGGAGCGAGTCCAGAGGAGGACCATGAAGATGATCAGAGGGCTGGAGCACCTCACAGGCTAAGAAAGTCGGGGCTGTGGAGCCTGGAGAAGAGAAGGCTTCAGGGACACCTTAGAGCAGCCTTCCAGTACCCAGAGGGGGCCTGCAGGAAAGCTGGAGAGGGACTTTTTACAGGGGCAGGCAGTGCTAGGACAGGGGGAATGGCTTTAAGCTGAAGGAGGGTAGATTAGATATTAGGGAAAAGTTCTTTACTGTGAGGGTGGAACCTGGAACAGGCTGCCCAGAGGAGCTGTGATGCCCCATCCCTGGCAGTGTCCAAGGCCAGGCTGGATGGGGCTCTGGGCAACCTGGTCTGGTGGAAGGTGCCCCTGCCCATGGCAGGGGGGCTGGAACTAGATAGTCTTTAAGGTCCCTTCCAACCCAAACCGTTCTATGACTAGGCTTGTCTGGCACGTTGTGATACTACTGTGCTTGAAGAGAATTAAAAGCCTGATATTACTAACTGTGCTCCAATTTGTAGGCTTCCACCACTGAACTACAAGAACTTTCCACTTCCTCTTAGTTAAGGCTTTTTGGTGCACTACTGTTGAGGGATGATAGCTGTATAGACTGGAGGTGGGAAAAGCGGTGTTAATTTTCCCAGTATACAACTCGTTAAAGCAAAATGCTACTACTGTAGCTGAGATTTTTTTTCGAGGTTTTGGGAAAAATCTTGGAGGAGATGTTAATAAGGCAGCTGGCACTGCTGTGGTGACCTGAAGCTCTCTGTAGCCACAGAGGGGTGCTGTCGGTCTAAATAATGGGGCTCTTCACTGTGTAGAGAGAGGAAACGGCATTGCTCAAATGTACTGTTAGGGGAAGTGTTTTTTAGTTTGCTGATTTAATCAGAGTTGCTGAAAGCCTACCAGGATCTCTTTTCCCATGAGTTAATATTGCTGTATAGACCAAATCAGTGACTTTTCACAAGGAGCCGCCATTTAAAAACAAAGCCAGCACAAATACTGTCCGTTTTCTGAAACTTTCAGTCTGGTGATGAACTTGATGACTTCAGCAATATTCAGTTTTTATCGTTCTAATAACTGCATCATATGGATTTTTTTGCATGCAGTTGATCGATGCAAGGGCACTAAGTCAGTGCACAATGTACCTCATTCTCATTCCACATCCATGGAACTGTGGGTTTAACTCGCAGCCAGTGCCCAAGGCCTGCATTTGCGTATCTGAAATTAAGCTCTGCCTAACAGTGAGGCATTTTATGTGCCATTTATTGTAGCATGGACCTTTGCTTTCTATTGGAGCTGAGATGAGTTACCTTTGTGGAGCATTTCTTTAGATTGTTGCATTCAGCTGCTTCAAAGGAAGGAATCCCTTTTATCCCACCTTTCCTCCCTCCCTTCCTCATATGTATGTGAAATCTATATTTGTTTTTACTTATTTATGAACATTTAGTTTATTATTTATTTATGAATGTTTATTTTATGAACAGTTTTCTTCCTTGTGTCTTTTTTTTTTCTCCTCCTCAGTATTTCAAAGTATTAAGATACTCCATCCCACCATGGCCTTTGCTTAGTTTAACTGAAGCATTAAGGCATTATTGATGTTTTCTTAAGCTCCATTGAGTTTTACACCCCACCCCTCCCTTGAATTGGAGGCCAAGTCTTCCAGTTCCAAGCCACAGAAGAGAATTTGACAGGCAGGCAAAGGTGAACAAAGTTTGGCAGTTAGACCTGCATCAGAAGCTCATAGGAAGAAACTTCTGTGTTGCTGGTTTGGAATGAGACATATGTGAATATTCCTTGAAGTTACTGTTATCTGAAAAGATTCCTACTTTATACAGCACAATGGGAATGTCCCTGGCAAGCCGTGGTTGAATCATACCTGTTGCGTAGTTTTCAGGGACTTTCTTTCATTCTTTGTTGCCAAATTCTTCAATGTTTGCAGGATTTTGCTGGTAATTAATTTGACTGGTAAGTTCAGGCTATACTAGGTGGATGGGTGATGTAAAGCTGAAGGAGCTAAAAGTCCCTTCTCCTTCCAGAAAGCCAACAACAGCCACTGAAGAAGCATACCAAGGAGCATTTCAGTCGCTCATCTGATTCCAGCATCTGTGTATTTCCCTCTTGAGAGGCAGTTAGACTTAGTCACTAGCTTCTGTTGTCTTCTACGTTGCTGTAAAGCAGGTTAACATTCTCTCTCCAGTGAGTGTTGTCTTCCCTGACAATAACTCCACAATGGGCCAGTAAATGATACTGGGCGAGGCAGAAGCTGCTCCAGGTGCTCTTTTCCTGGTACACTTGCTTCTCAGCAAGTTCCTTGTAATTAAGTGACTTCATCCTGCCATGGACCCACACCAAAAAACGCCCAGCAAACTTTCCAGAATAGCTAATTTCTTTCCCTTGGGAATATTTTATTAGCCCCAGAATTATAAAATGGACAGCCTGTACCTCTTTTCTAGATATCTCCCCCCCTCCCCAGCCAATGCCTTTTGTCTCCTGTAAGATGCCAGACTCCAGATCCCCTGTCTTGAAGTAACTGAACTGTGATTTTTTTCACAGCTTACAAGAGTCCCATGTGAATCCCATTATCCCAGTGCCAGAACATCCCACTCCCTTCCTGCTGCCACTCAAGGACTACTTCTTGAGTGTTATGTTGTAAAACTTCAGGAGAGAATGAGCGTACGCCCTGAAGATCTCATATTATCCAGTGATAATGACACTGTCTCAAACATTTGCTTCACGGTAGGCAGATGAAGAGTGAAATAAGGTCTCAGATACAGGGTCCTTCCTGAAGGACCACTGTTTGGTGATCCTAGCTTGATAAAGATACTTCAAGGGGTTTCCTTAGGTAGTGACCATAATATCTTTCTTGACACTTATTTCCACTTTGCACATTTCTCTTGGTACAATGTAATCTGCTGTTTAAGGGCAACTGATCCAACCGATGTTTTTGGATCTGAGCAGCTACTTTTACACAGTTCTCAAAAAAAACTTTTGTTCAGGACAGTCCTCATGTTCCAGCAAATACAGTGATATTAGGGTTTTCACTGCTTCTTAAGACTCTCGGATTTTTATTATGAACTGGGTTTCCCAGTTCAAGAGCACAGGGAACTACTGGAGAGGGACCAGTGGTGGGCTGCAAAGATGATGAGGGGACTGGAGCATCTCCTTTATGAGGAAAGGCTGAGAGCGCTGGGCCTGTTTAGCCTGGAGAAGAGAAGACTGAGAGGGGATCTTACAATGTCTATAAGTATCTTAAGAGTGGTGTCAAGAGGATGGGGCCAGGTTCTTTTCAGTGGTGCCCAGCGACAGGACAAGGGGCAACAGGCACAAACTGCAACACAGGAAGTTCCTTCCGAATGTGAGGAAAAACGTTCTGTCTTTGAAGGTGCCAGAGCACTGGAGCAGGCTGCCCAGAGCGGTTGAGCAGTCTCCTTCTCTGGAGATATTCAAAACCCACCTGGATGTGACCCTGTGCAACCTGCTCCGGGTGACCCTGCTGTGGCAGGGGGTTGGACTTGATGATCTCCAGAGGTCCCTTCCAACCCTGACCATTCTGTGAAAAGTCTCCTGGAATTTAGGCTACTACTTTAGTGTATTTTCTCTGTCTCCTGCAGATACTTGTGACTTGCTTTCTGGTAGTTTGATTTCTTCTTTGTGAGAGAGAGAGATATAAATATATATATATATATATGAGTCATGCTCCACTTGCTGCTGGATCATACAGCATCCAAGTAGCAAACTAGCAGTAGTAAGTGCAGTTAGCAGTTGTGTTCAGAGGGCTGCTTAAGAGTGTGCTGATCCAGGTGTCCTGAAGACTGCTTTAGTATTTATGTGACCAAAGCACCAGCTGAACATAAAAGTCCATCTTTGACTGGTGTTAGATGAAAACAAGTGCTGGGCAGAAGAGTCAGTTTTGAAGCGGAACCTGTTTAAAATGAGGTGACGGAACGCTCTTCCACTTGCGGCAACCAAACAGTAGAAGCTAGGTTACTTCCAATCCCAGCGCTTGGCTCTCTTTTGATGACCTGACTCATCGTGAGCTGAAGTCATCATTGTTTCATGAGGCTGAAACACTGAAGCTCAGAAAAGTTGCTCATAATTACAGGTTGGGAAAACAGAGAAGGCCCAGTCAAAGCTGTATTTACTGTAAAACATCACTCCAGATGAAATAGCTTCAGTGAACGCGATAGCTTCTTACTGCATGAAGGTAAACAGTTGTGCTGTCTTTATTTTTACCTCTCATGTGTTTGAAAGGCAGTTCATGGTCAGCTAGAGTGCAGTGGACAACTTCAGTACGATTTGGCCACGACGCTTCAGTGCTGACAATCTGTTTGCTCACACTCTGCATCCCACCTCGTCCTAGAGTTTTCCGCAGTTGGTACTTCTGTTGCAGGGCAGTGGCCAAGCCACAGTACATACTGCTGCTGGCAGAGCTGCGGCCAGGGCTGGGCCCGGGCCTGCTTGTTGGTATGTTGGTTCATTCCAAGTGTCTGTATCCGTGAAATAAACACTAACCGTCCTTCTGACTGGAATTTTATGTCCTGTTCTGATATGGCCTTATACTTTTATAAAAATCTCTCATGCCTTTTGAGAGCTTTTTGAAATAGAGCTCATGCTAATCAAACTAATTTCACGTTAGGGGCCAGCCTCACTTACTCCAGGCTACCTGATTATAGTAACAGGCAAGAAACTTTTCAGGCTTTTCAAGTCTGTTTGTAGAGTTGGCAGAATACAACTGTCCTTTAGGAGCACCAAAATAATTACTAAAAGTAACAGTAATTGTTTCTCTTCCTTGCTGGGAACTTCGTATTCCAATAGCTTCCAGGTCTGGAAGAGAAGAGCTGACTCATGGTAATTTGCCCTGATGCTACTCTAAAGAAATTTTTTAAATTATCAGGACTGTGAGCTACCTGGTTTCTAGGACAGCCCATCTTCCAAGTGCTTTAAACTGGTTTTTCCTCTGGTCTTTTTATGTAAGATGGAACTTCCCTTATGGTCTGAGCTTCAACCTTGTTCATTCTGCTTTTGAAAACACAGTCCACCCTTCTCCCTGTGTTTTTTTATCTTAAATTGTCCTTGCAGCAGGCTCCAACATTTTCAACCCCATCTAGATTTTTATATAAGACTTTACAGATGTTTTGCCAAAACCTCATTTTATTTTTACCTCATCGTAAAAGGTCTGTCCTCTCTATTATTCTGTGATGTCTGTGGATGCTTCTGGCTCATCATCCTCCTGCCCCCGCCCCCAGTTTTCAGCAATTTCAATGCATGTAAAGAGTGACTATACCATAAAAGCTGGCAAGTGGACACCTCAGGGAGAAGGCAGCAAAACCTGTGTTGTAGACGTGCTTACTATACAGAAGTTTCTTTAGAAATACGTAACTGTTGCCCAGATTTTATTTCACCTAAATTCTGTCAATTACAATTAGCACTTCTTTTTAAGGCAGCTCTTTTGCTTTCTTTAACTAGGCAGAACAGAGTGAAGGTGGGCTCCAGAATAACTTTGGAGTAGAGAGAAGGAAGGAATGAATGATACTCAGAAACAGGAAGTCTTTAGGCCTAGGATGTTTTCCTTCTACATCTTGGGGCGGGGGGGGGGGGGGGGGCATGCTTTTTCCTCTTAGGAAACTGACGACTCTATCAAAGACCTTGATAGTTCAGGTTGTCTCACCCTTGGAACTTAAGTAATATTTAATAGGTGCTCAAGAAGAAACTCAAAGAGTTTCTTCTTCAAAGACCTTTTAAGAACTCAGCAAGAAATGAGAATATTCTAAAGGCAGCAGAGGTTATTTGAATTGACACAAGGGAATGGCTCACATTTTTGGGAAAAAAAAAAAGTCTAAATTCTTTGTTGCCTTGTCTTTTCAAAGGGAAATGTTTTTAAAGGAGAAAAGTTTTTCTGTCCTCACAACTGTTTAAACCACTGAGGACTATTCGTGTCTCAGAATTCATTTCTGCTTCTATCCTCCATGGAATCAATTCCAATATAAACACCTGCTAAGAAAAAGGTGGCACATTACCTTAAGCGGCTCCTTTCACCTTGAAGTTACTGCTGGTTACCTTCCCAAGTTCCATTTACAGAGAAGCAGGCCCTGGCATGTCAGTAGCTTAGCTACTTATTCTTTATTTTGCATGCAGTAAAAGACTTGTTTGCCCAGTTACTCAGGAAACTGCATACAAATCCAAGCTGAGCATTTCATGACCTTGCATGGTTCTAGAAGTACCCAAATTCTAAGAACAAAGGAGTTCCAGCAGGTTTCTATTTCAGCGATCTGTATCTTCAAGCTGCTGCTGGTGGCAGCAAGAAGACAGCAATCGGACACTTGTAGAGATTTTATGTAATGCAAGCTGGAGGAATACTCAATTAGTCCTAATTATTTATTTAACCCTCACATTTTTTCACATACAATATTCCTTGTAGCATAAAGGTTTTAACTAAAATATAGAGTTCTTACACTTTTAATATGGATTCTGATGAAGATGCACTGCTGTGAGTTTTAAGCAGCACCACTGAGTTACAAGTAAATTTATGTTGCTAGTGCCTTTTAATGCTTCCTTGTAATGGAAGGGTTCAGTTCTATATGTAGTCACTGGGGCTTGCCTTACTGTTAATGAAGGGAAAGAGGCACCTTAAAGGGACAGATAAATTGTATCTATAAATAGTAGAGTTCTTGTTCAGACCTATACAAGAACAGTGTTACAAAGGTATGGGCGTAGCACCAACAGAAGCAGCTGCTTCTATGCCCGATACTTGGAAACTTAAACAGTACAGACATTTTTCCAGCATTTCTCTATCCAGCAAATTTGAGTGGGTGGCACTGTGTGACCCTGAAAACAATTTCTAATTCTCCACTGCTGCACAAACCCACACGGTTGAGAAGCCAGGTTTCATTTGCAGTGAAACTTCTGTTAATAGAGGCCCTATGTGCAGTAGCTTTTGGCCTGAAGGCTACCACCGCCAAGTGGATTCATGCACACACAAGTTCAGAAAACACCAAGAGCACAGAACTACAGCAGACAGATCTTGAAAAAAGCAGTATTTATTTTAAAGTACAACCCAAAGTTGTATCCGTAAGAAATGCACAAGGTATCTTGTTTTTCCACAAGTCTTGGCTGTGTGCATTTCAGTTCAACTTAAAAACGCATTCAGGTTTACAAATGTACAAACAGCACAGAAAGTGTATTACAGTCTCAACAGAATGCTCTTACATTCAGCCATTTTGCTCTTAAGGTTTTGTGTTGGTTTTGTTGGTTTTTTTTCTTTTTTACATTCTTAGAACCTGTGTTAACAAAGAGCCTCATTTTAAAAAAATACTCTGCATTTTAGCACAAAGTGCCCTTTGCTTTTAAATTAGAACTTGGAGGATAATACTGGAAAAAATTTAAAAACCCAAACCGGTACTTTTCACAAAAGTATTGCATGCCAGGGCCATTTTATAGTTCAAATTGTTTCCTAAGTAAAGGTGGCAGATGGTAAAATATGAAACCAGAGAAATTGTTCAGATTTACAGGCTTCAGCTGTAGTTGGGATTTGTGACCACACCCAGACTTTTTCAAGCTTATCTGCAATCTCACACTACCATATTGCAGGACAGACTTTAAAAAGGAGCGAGTGATGAAAGCATGACTGGCGGGGGCAGTGGATAGGGAAGCAATGACCAGCAACAGCCTGAAAATGATGTTTCAAAAATTTGTATTCAGAATTGTCTCATGACCTGGATAAGAGTTCTTTCCTTGCGCTTAACTTCAGTTTTCATGAGGATAGTGTGAATTAGACCAAGGATCTGAACTTCTTCTTCCAATTGTTGGGCTCCAGATTCTCCAAGGATTGTAGGTCTGTCCCATGTCCTCAGCAGGATTGGCAACAGTGGCAGCAGCGGGCGGAGGAGGAGCAGCAGAGGAGTTTTCACTACCCATGAGATCAATGCCTGACAACGTGTTTGTCGGAGTGGTGAAGGGAAGGCCACTGTTGAGATTACTTGACCAAATGGAACTGCTGAATGGAGTGGTGGACCACAGGCCGCTTGGGTTGCCAAGGATCGACTGTAGTAAAGATAGAACCAGGTAAGCAGCAGTTCAGTAAACCTCTATTTTCACCATGTTTACAGCCCCCCCGAAAGAAAAGTATCTAAGAAGCAGCAAGCCTGCTGTGGAACCCCTTCCATCTTCACTGCAACATGGAGTTTTGAACTCCCCTTTACTAGAAGCTTGCCCAGGAGAACCACACTACTAACTGTCACCAGACAGGCTGCAGAGTGCAGTTACGTTATAGGCTTGTAAGCTGATTTCGTTTGAGCTTATACATCCCCATAACACTACTAATTTGAGCACTACTAGTATTCAAGCTTTAACACACAAGGGCCAAAAAGCTCAAGCTTAATTCAACTAGTTAGAATGAGACAGATAAACATGGTTCAAGTCTTGACAAAACAACAAAATTCAAGTTGTAATGGAAGGTAGCAGCAAAGTTTATGCCTTCACCCTTTTTTGGCCGTTTGCAAACTTATCTCCTTCTATTCAGAGTATCTGTTACAAATTGTACATTTTGGACGAACCTACCTGCGTTCAGCCCCACTGTACATCCCCATATTCCTAGCATATACTTCCCCCTCCTTCCCCACCCCCCGCCATCCAGAATTTCTCCGGATGAAGGGAGAGGGGACTGGAGATCTGGCCATCTGTCATGGAGCAGATGCCGGTGTACTGCAACACATGCCACAGATGCCTTGGGGATGCATAGGACAGGTACAGCAAGCCTAGAGAGCACATGCAGAAATGAACAAGGCCCAGATTTTGTCAACTGTTTTATTAAAGTCCAAACAGTAGCAAGCAACAAGCAGAGGAATCTAACCCATGGTGCAGTGGAAAGTGATATCCGGAAGCAGCCAAAGATGGAGATGAGAAAGGTTAGCATAACTTTCATGCTAATATTAGCACAGACCCTGCTACATGTAGGCTTAACGCGCTACATACCTCAGCGCCAACAGATTTAATGTACATAGGCTGTAAATTCAATTTGCAAATATACAGTAAACTTGATACATCCAAAAGGCAGTGGGCTTGTTGAGTAAGTGCTGTAAGGTACAAACATCCTTATGTTTGGATTTACTGGGTGGACACAGGGCATCCCTTCCCAAGATCTCTGCCCTCAAATAACGCACGCTAAAGGTTAACCAGTATCAGTGCACTCTGCATCTGAAGATTGAAATAAAAATCTCTTTAGAAAAGTAAACAAGGTAGACTCTGAAAATGCCTTCGTTTCAGGTTTTCATTTTCTCCCCTGGAATGAAGAAGCTATGCTCAGTCTAATCATACCTGAAATTGGTTGCACACTGACACACTACCAACGGCTCCTCACAGAATTTGATGCTGAGGGCTGGACAGGAGTGTGGAGCATACTCAGGGGTTAACTGACTCTCCAATGTCACTGAGATGTTGAGCCAAACTAGGGTCACAGTTTATTACTGTTACATAACTGCAGTGGTTATATTTAAGCTATACAAGTGTTAGACTACTAAGTATACAGCAGGAAATGCTCACTCTGCTGCTCAAACACCAACCCTAATACACTAAAAGTCCTCCCTATTTTCTGCTGCAGGTAACAGCTAGAAACTACTCCTACGTGTCCCAGAAGTGTTTGGGAGAACCTGATGGAAAGGTAATTGCTCATAAAGTAGAAGCAACCAGGAAAGGAACGGCAGAGCAGAGTACCTTAGACTAGACTGCTACTCCTTTTCAGGGCTGGTGGAGGGAGGAACGAAGTGGCTGGCAGACAGAACTACATGCAGGGAGGGAGACGGAGGAAAGAGGAGTACAGGGCTGTGGTTAGAAAGTAACTTAGGAAGTACCACCAGCAGTGCAGCAAGGCCTGAGAGGAGATGGGACTCAGTCTTTAGTATAGAAGCAGAATTGTGCATAAAATGAAAAAGCAAGAAGAATAAGGAAGGAGGATGATCAAAAACAATTCCCCACAAACCTTCCTAGAAAAGAGGGTAACCAGAAGCTGCTATATAAGCACTGTTTGTGAGAACAGCTTTGGCTCTTGTGCCAGAAAGAAGGACTGGGCCCTGGCCTGGTACCTGCTCTCTTACCTAGCACTTACTGAACCTCCTTGCTCTTAACAGAAACAGCCAAATTTTCCTGTTCTGGCTCACCACAAGCACTTGGAAAAGATCACTATCATGAAAAAGGCTTTGAATGTTTTCTGTCTGTTGCTTCTTGTTTATTAAGTCATCTTCCCCTTGAATAAGCTAAAATGCTTTGTGTTCACCACCATCCTCTCCCCCAAATTTGAAGTATTTGAAGGGAGAGACTGACAATTCTTCTATGCCATTGGTCTGGCTTCCGTCTTGATGCCTCCTGAAACACATTTCCAAATATTTTTCAGGAATGGCCAGGAAATAGGAGCTAGAGAGATTGTTCTGGTTGTCCTCAATCCCTCCTTCTATCAAACACTGAGAAATCTGCCCTCTGTGTGACCAAAAAGCAAAAATTTCTCCTTACATAGTTTTAGTGAGTTATAGCTACAGTTGCAACCACATGACAAGGGCAAGATCAGTGAGTGTGTGTCTATAAGAAGCTGTGTGACCTTCTTCAGCTTCCCCTGCCCCTCGCCTTCCCCCACTCCATCTGAACTGCTACCAGGTGAAGTAAACACTGCCTCTTACTCACTACAAAAACATTTTTAGAAGACAAGATGAAGAACGATTTCAGCTGGCACTGAAGACAGCTGTTGCGGTGTAAGTTTTATTCTGACAGAGAGAGGCACAAGTATGAGAGTGCAGTGCTACAATCTGGGTAAAAGATGTTTTTTCTTCTTTGGGTACAGTCAAGAACTCTATCAAAATTAGTAGTCTGTTTAAAGGCTTCACCTTATGCTCAGTTCTTTAGTGTTTTGTCTAGGCTGGAAAGAATACATTTGCGGCCTTTTAGATAAGGGGTTTTTTTACCTTTTGTTAATTTACAAGTAGGTGCAACACTGGATTCAGGAATCAAAGGCTGAAAGTTACCATATTGGCTATTTTGCAACTGTCCATCAAACTGGAAGTGACAGAGGCAGTGTCCAGCCATGGCACAGAAGCTCTTTCTACAGTCCTGACGCACGTGGGAACGGAACACACTTTTGTAGGTACTGCAAGATGCTCTCATGAGAGATACTTTTATGTGAAGCCATTTACATGGATTCATCATCTGCAAGGGAGCAGGCTAATCACTCTCAGTCCAACAGCCAGGTCAACTGAACTACACAGAAAGATGAATACATTTAACTTCCCTTTATTCTTCAGTTCATTTTTTTTTTCACCCAAATTTAAAAATTCTCTAAATTAAATTAGATGGCAGATAAAGAACAGGTTGGTAACAGTAATAAAATGCTGTACTTGGACTGAATACTTACTGCAGTTGTATGAGTTGGGGAACTCGAGCTTGTTGGCCAGGAGGGTACAGAATCTGTAGCTGAAGGATCCCAGATGGATGATGGAACATTGTTGAATTCACTCCAGTTCCTCTGAACATCCTGCCCATAAGCAGATCGAGCTAAACCAAGTTTGCTAAAAACCTCTAAAAATAAAATGAAAGAAAACTGAGTACATCACTCTTCCTCGTTTTCCAAGAATCACAGCAGACTAATACTCTTCACAGTTATTTCCCACATTTTTCTAGCAGGTCCTGCTGCAGCGCGTTAATTGAGATTTAGAAAAGGTCACACAGTAGCACAGATCTCATCTCACATTCCCTCCATCAGACAGCAGCTAGAGTTAGAACCATGGTTGGGGGTGGTGGGAAGAAAGTTCTATGCTTGCAAAGTGTATGATTCAGTATCAGCCTATGGGATTTGTGGTTCATGGTACCATTGACCCGAAAGCACTCGGGGAACCAGGCAGAAGTACCGCAATACTGAGGGTCCTGACACCTCTTCGGAACAAGTTAACTGCGGGTGGAGTAAGTGCCCAGGCTGAAGGAGCCTCTCATAACCTCAGCACTCATTTGCCTTGCAGCACTCCCTTCCAGGGAACTCCTGGTACGGGAGGCAGCACTGGCTATGTCCCAGCCCAGATCCCACCATCCTGGCTCCGAGATGGAAAGGGCTGCACCAGCACTTGTGGTTTGCCTGGTCCCTGCACACAGAACTGATCCCGGGCACCTTACTGCCATCCCTCAGAGCTACTGGTGCCAAGTGCTGCCAGTGAAGATGAAAGAACCCCAGAACAGCAGCTGCTATTGATTGCAGACCCCCCACATTTTCCAGTAGACAAACAATTTTTTCAGTAGACAGCATTTTTTTTCAGTAGACGTACAATCCATTTTGCAAATGCCACCTACAAAGTTTGCTTTGCTTATCACCTTTTGCAGACACCTTAAAAAATACCACACCCCCCTTAACACGGTACACAAATCTGTCAGTACACAGAGCATCCATGCTCTGCACTATAGTCTGCCTGCATCAAGGCCCAGTAGTCACTTATGGAAAGTTTACCTAAATATTTAAATGCAGGAATGAATTGCTGGGTTTGGTATGCATCGCTTCATAATGCAGCTAAACAAACACTAGAGGAAATCAACATGAGAGATGGGCCACTGCCTCATTTACAGTGCAGTGGTTTTATGCAGGCGTGAAGTGTTCAGGAAACTACAGGTATAGTGGCAGGCTTTTGAGACCTACAGCAAAGCTTCAGGGGGAGGGAGGGGGGGAGGAAGGTTAAGGAAAAAACAAGTATAAAGTAATTTTACTGAAACAGAGGAACTTCAAAAATGAGTATTTCTAGCCCAAACAACACTCTAAAAGTTTCCACTAACTCTCTCTGGGCTGAAACACAGAACTTATTCACCACCAAATTTTTAACATGCTTTCCTATACAGTCATTCTTTTTGGGGACAGGGATGGTAACACTGTCTGCAGATAGACCAGTGGAATGGAGACACAGCATTTCTTTACCTGTATTTGAATACAGAAAAATATTTGAAAACAAAAACTCACCTCCAGTTAAGTTAAGAGAATGTCCAAATGCAGAGAATGAGTTGAGAGGCGTGAAGTCGGGACTGCTGGGATTGCTGATAGGACTCCACAAACCCGAACTAAGTATTATGGAGTAATGGGAAAGCAACGTAACAACTCATTAACACAGTACTACCGACAATATTAACTTCCGCTCTATGTACAAATGTGTATGTACAAATGTGTGTGTGCATATATATTTAACTATAGATATATTTAATCATGATCAAGAGTTAGCAAATCAGCTTATTTTTGTTTTAACAAAAGATTTCAGTGAAATACCATTTTCCTGTGTATATAACCACCTTGGAGCAAACACACTGCTATAGACAATGCTTTTTAATCTGTAAACTGAGCTTCAACACAAACTGAAAGTAGCTGTTTTGATCAGTTTTTCATAAAACTCACAGAGTCCAAGCCATAGCGCTGTTTTTTTTGACAAGCAGAGAAAATTTATAGAGCCACTCAGAAGGGATACAAATGCTCACACTCTAGGTTCTGGGCAAGTTTCTTGAAAATACAGATGAGTTCACTGGCACCAGCGATAACAACTTACAAAACCAAACTAAAACCCCACCCACAAACCTTGCTTAGAAAAGCAATCCCTTTGCATACTGAAACTTGAATTCAAGTCTCTCTCCTATTCTAGAAAGGTTACCAAACACTCACTACTTTTTACACCTGAGATAGGCACTGCCAAGATACAACAGAAAAGACAGCGTGCCTTGGAGAACATGACTGAGTGCAACTATATTCTGCTCCAACTTGTAACTCAAAGCCCAGTGGTAGTTCTGGTCTCTGTCAAAACCGGGAGAGAAAGACATTGCTGCACAGCAAGATATTGCGCCTGTAAACTATTTCAAGTGGCCTTGGTACACACTCCTCACTCAATACTGGAAAAGCCAAGCTAATTGCTCATACTTGGATGCCTGGGGAACACAAGATTGTTGAGTTACTTGGAATGAAGTGGGGAAAGTCCCCATCAAATCCAGAACATCCTTCTCTCTACTTTTGAGTCACTCATAAGTTCTAAATTTTTTTTGCAAGGTAAGAGATGCTGTGCCCAGACTTTAACAAACAGTTTAACAAACAAACAAATAAAAAAAAAAAAGTGAAAAAAGTGGGAAAAAAAGTAAATAGAATTAATTCTGTCACTAGCTTCAAAATGTCATTAACAGCTTACAATCTTCTTTTCTAGGGGCCTAGGTATTTGCCTAGAGAATATAAAAATTACCTGTCAGAGCCATCACTGTCAACAACTGTGTGGGAAATGCTGATATTGCTGGAAACATCTGTCTTGCTTGGAGAAACCTTTGGTAAACCACTGCCACCTGCAAGAAAAAAACCCAGATGTATGTATGCATAAACCAAGTAAAATAAAAAATAATGAAACAGAACATTCAGGAAATATTCAGAAATATTTAGAACTCCAAACTGGTTCTAGTACCTGGGCTCTTGTCATAACCTGCAGCTACAGCAGCAAAAGTGGGGTTACCATTCCTGCCTGGAAGAGAAGCTGCCTTTGCCAGCTTATGCTTAGTACCGTTAGGCTGCTTGCTTTTCGTTTCACTTGAAAAAAAAAAAAAGTAAAAAAAAAAAAGTAAGGTTTTGGACTTCAGCAGTTTGATAAAAAACAGCAGCAACTTAAGATAGCATTCATGAAAATGTTAACAACAGTTCAACAGTTCATGTAATTGTACATTTTTCCAATCTACCAAGTTGTAAGAAACCCCAGAAAAATATAGATAGAGTGGTAAGATATGCACAGTGTTATCTGCAAAAACAGTTCCCATGGGAAGAGGAAATGGCTCTGAGAAAAGGGAGATGCACTGTGTGAAGCACATGGGTTCAACAGGCGTCCTGTGCTCGGGAAATCAGTAGGAGGTACTGGTCTGGACTCACCTGCTGCAGCTGCTGTTCACAATGCTGCTGTAAGTGCCTCCTCGCGGCCCAAATGCAAACAATGCGGGAGGAGGAGGAGGAGGAGATGGAGAGGCGGGTGTTGGCGAGGGCTGTCGCTGTTTCAGGAAAGCATCTGCGTTCAGGGTTTGCAGAGAGAGTTTATAAAGGTTGTCCGTAGCTACAAAGAGAAATACGACACATCTTCCTGTAGTATTTACATTGCAACAGAGGCTTCCCCACCTTCTGCTATCCCTTCTGTTCAAAGAGAAGAATTATGACAAAGGCTGTGATCGAAGTGATCAAAGTGATCGAAGAAATAGCTCCTTCTCTACCCCCACCCATCGTCACTCAGGTTTACCACCTATTTTCAGAGAGACCATACTGCAATAAAAGCACCAAGATAAATTGATCTGTACAGAAGAAAGAAACTTTCTAAGTGAGCGCCATGGAGAAGGATGACTTTATGTTTACATGCAACCAAGAGGAAGGTGATTCGGTTCCCACACAAGGGACTTACAATGCAACCAAAAGGCTTATAATAGTGTCCCACGCTAACCGCTGCATTAAGGCATTTTCATTGTTCCTTCTCAAGGACAAATCATTTAATTAGTTTCAACTTTGGCTGCAGCAGACTTGACCAAGCAAAACTTCTTCTGCTGTAAAAATACATTTTGTTTTCGAGTGATAATTCTCATTTCCTCAATTTCCCCGGCAGTTTCTGAATCCTGTTCATCTCTGAAGAACTGCAGAACAGCCCATGTTCTGCCCACGTGGTTTTCAAACCTCCCAAATTGTACCAGATGCTATCAATATCAGGCCTACAGCAGAAAATGGGAACACAACTATGCAATTTAAAAAAAAAAAAAAAAAAAAAAAAAAGAGGAAGACCCGCAAACAGACCAAGCCTACCTATAGATACGCATTCCAGGTGACTAATTCTGTTGTCTTGTAGTGATTACTTACAGCTGCCAGCTTTGTGAAGAGGCACAGAGTCCCACTCCGGTGGTGGAGAATCCTTTTCCCCTTCTGAGCTGCTGGTGTTTCCTAGCTCCTGTCCAGAACCACTGGGGAGAAATTTTGCTAATACTGATGGCCTGCTCTCCATTAACTTACTGTTCGGACCTATGAAAACAAAAGAAGAAAAGCCAGTCTGTGGATAGTAAACTGAGCAGCTTTCTTCGCACACCAGACTTAGAACAAAACACTCAAGAGGGGTTACAAACAGCTGAATAAAACTCCCAAGGTATTCATAAAATATAGCCTCACACTACCTCTCATTTTGGGGAGGTTTCTTGATTTAGACCCATTCGTCAAGAGGTGCTGTGTAGACATCTTGGATGGAAAGGCTTTACGCTGCTTGTTTTCCAGCGGGGGAGTATAAGACAATTCCAAGGAACTAAATGAAAACAGAGATCCACTTATTTTTAAGCTCTCTGAAGTGCTGAAGATTTTTTATTTTTATTTTATACATGTACGTATATGTGCGCCATACGGTCTTGGAAAAGACTGGTCTCCTGCAGCTTCCTTATGTCAAACTTGTGCTCATCTTCCAAGCTAGACATAAGCAGAGTTTTGTATTTCTCCTATATGCAACTCCACCCTTCCTAGCCCTAGCTCATTTTCTACCCATACTGCCCCACACATTTATTAGTGCTCGCTTACCTTCCAGGAGAAACTTTCATCCTGGAGCTCCAGGATTACAAAACCTGCTTGATTATATACAGGCAACAAGAGATGGCAACGGGCAGTCTGTCCCCACACACTCCTGTTAGATCACATGCTCCTGATATGCTATTGCCCTGAATGTACAGGATCATCTTTTAGTTGATGGCATAAAACTATTCAAACCCACCACAAAAACCCTTTGGCCATATATTGTTCTTTTTTTCAAGCTATTTGATTACATGTCTCAAACTTTCTTGGGAAGAACTATTTTATCCATTTTGTGCAGAAGAATTCCAAACCAGCTCTCATGGGGCCTTTGAATATTGTCACATGTAGTGAACTTGTGATTTATATGATAAGGGCAAGTAGTTAATGTAAGAATAAATACACTACGGAGGAGACTTTGCCAGGCAGTGTTTTCAGAAATACTGTGAAGAAAATTAATTTATACTAGTTACTTATCCAGTTAGTCCAGTATTAATTACAGCAACAGGGAAAACACAAGCAAATATACAATGCCTCGGTCCAGTAGTTTACTTTTGTGGCACTTGGATACTGATCTGACTTCAGAATTTTGGAATACTATTTCAGAATGAACCAGATATAGTAGGTTCTTCATTTTTCCCCTTTCTACCATCTGCAATCAACCACCTGCCAGTAAGGGAAAGGGACTGCCAGCAGCAGCAGCCTCCTTTAATAACATATCCAAGACTCTGATCTTACTCTGCGATACAAAAAAAGGAAATTACATGGCTGTCACTTCACCAAGGGCAACTAAAGGCACTCATGTTAGCGCTGGCTTACTGCACAGCCACTAGAAACCCCTGTAGAAACATTAACCCTATTTTGTGTATGTGATACCTGTTACAAAATGCTTAACATTGCTTAACTGATTTTTCTTCTCTGGATTTAGCTGTATTTCCT
The DNA here is from genome assembly GCF_023634155.1 of Falco peregrinus. Classification (NCBI taxonomy): domain Eukaryota; kingdom Metazoa; phylum Chordata; class Aves; order Falconiformes; family Falconidae; genus Falco; species Falco peregrinus. The sequence goes on along the minus strand of NC_073724.1, from coordinate 51,652,287 downwards.
ATCAAATAATTTATTATTTACACACTTCAGGCACTCCCTGACAACAGGAAGGAAGAGAAAGCTGCTTAAAGGTATCTGCTGTTGGCATTAGCCAGACTGGCAGCCACAACAGCCAAATACACAGACTTTTATCAACCCACCTTCCCTTCAAGCACAAAGCCTTCCCTGCTAAAGAGCCTTTGTTACACATACCTGCTTTTCACATCTACAGGGATTTCTTTCTTGATACTTGCTAGCAGTTTTTTAGTTTTCTGTTTTACTTGGACTGTTTCATTTTCAGGTTTTTCTGGTATAACTTTTCCCTTTTGTTTTTCAGGCTCCTATAAAAGACATTATAATAACACGTTAATATTAATGAAAAGTAAAGTCCCTCTTGCATCACAACATACATAGTCTAAATAGGGCTGAGGAAAAAATGCTATTTGAAAACACGAGCGTTTTTGCAGCATAGAAGGTCTATTTTCACTACTTAATGAGTATACCTATAAAGCATGGTATCTATTTTTTCCTATTTGGAAGAGTAGAAATTGAAATACTAACATGCATCAAGCAGATCTGATGTTTGCAAACACAGTCTCCAATTCTACTTCAGAAGATGCTAGCTCTGTACTGAGACCTATACTGCATCTGTCGTACACAGTGCAGGCTGTCTAAAACACTCTTCAACAAAGCAAAGAATATGAGCAACTTCACCACTCAGTTTATATTTTTTTTAACCACGCTTCTAATACTTTCTGAATCCAAGTATACTGTCAAATAGCCATCCTGAAAAATCAAAGGTGATTTTCAAATGGAAACTTACTAAACTGCTGCTTTTAAAATATATTACATTGATTTCTTTCTTCCCCCACCTAGAATCCCTATCTTTTTTCCAAAGTTCAAATTTAAGACATGTCAAAATTTAGGCTTGGTTTTCTTCTCCTTGGGATTACCTTTGCTTTTTTTGGTTCCCTAGCACATGCTTCAGGACAAAATATGGCAACCTGACCACTACCAAATTGTTAGAGCTTTAGTTTATTACCTAGAAGCATGTAAGCCAAATGAGTAAAAGAAAGGTGGGGGAATTGTCAAAGGTAATTTAACTACCTGCTGACGAGTCACCACCAGTAAACTGACCCTTTGTAACTGATGACATGAATGGTTTTAGCATATACCTTAATTATCGAGTAAAATTAGTGTCCATACTCTGGTGTTTTATTCTGCAAAACAAACAGGCTAGGAGCTGGCGAGGCCATCACCACAGGGCTGCTGACAACACCTGGCCAGTTCAAGCCACAGCCAGTCACTGTCAGTCCTGACACTGTATGACTCAAGCACGTTCACACTCACAGAGGAGCACATTTTATAGAGAAGTGAAGACAAGGAATGGGAAAGATGTTTTTTAATTAACAATCTTCCTTTGCTAGGTATTATATGAAAGCTGGGGGTGGGGTGGGGGGAAGAGGCTGCATTCCTACTCTAACAGGTGACACACTAGCTACACAAGAGACTCCTTTCATGAGCAGTGCTGTACCTCTTTGAGAAGTGGTTCTGTATCTGGGTTGGAGGTTTCAGTTGTGGTTGAAGAACTGTCATCATCTGCCAAGGAATCTTTCAGTTCATCCTCCTGTTGTTTTCCTTTCCCTCTTCTGTCCTTTTCTTCCCGCTTCTTCTGTGGCTTAGCCTTGCGCTGAAGTGTTTTCCCTTTCCCTAGGGAGATAAGGATGCTTCAGATTCTCAGCAGCAGTACTTGGAGATGGGCTAGCTCACTTCATTTTGGAGGCTAACTCGCATGATTAAGCCTGTGAAGTTTGTTGTCTGATATACCAACCATTTACAGCCACTTCACATCAAATGTGAGCAACAGAATCAATCCCAAAGAATCCTGATCTCCGCTTTTGGATTTATGCTCCTGATCCCCTACCTCCCTGCTTCTCTGTAGACAGTGGGCACCTGGCTACCTATGATTCTTCTCTGCTTGGATCCTGGCATTCCTTAGAATCCAGTTTGACAGTTCATGTAAGACTAGATTTAAACATGAGCTTCAGAAGTTGGTACAAGCTTTATCATCCGAACAAATGAAGAACAGAAATTATTAGCATGTTTGTCTGTTAAAAAAAAAACCAACAGTAACTTGCAGTAAGAAAAATCACTAATAGTATATGTCTAGCAGAGATATAAAAAACCAAACACCCCCAAAAACCTGAAAAATTCACACCCAAGTATAATTTCTCCTCTTCAAATATTTTATTCTTTCAGAGTAGACTATTCTAAGAGACTAAGCTGACTGTAAAATAGTTTGGCTTGACACAGTGTTACAGAAAAACAATGTGTTAAAACACTCCAGGGGATTTTTAATAAATTTTCTTACAGCAATCCACACATAAATAAATAATGCTACTTCAACAACGGATTATGTTTTTCCTGCAATTTCTATAGGCTAACCAAAATGTAGCATAATGTAGTCCAAAGGCTACAGTCCAAAGTCCAAGGCCCTGGCTTGCAAAATAGGCAGGATTAGCTCCTGGGGAGTAAAAAAGTTATCAAAAAAAGCATCAATACAGAGAAACTATGCATGTGTGTATGTGGAGTCACCATCATCTTACCATGACCTCTTGTTATTCTCTTACAGGATGACAGCTTTTGCATATTCTTATGTCTTTCATTAGATGTAATATATGCCTTTACCAGTCAGATCTTCGACACTGCCCTTCAGACTAAGCATTCTCACTTCTAAGCCACACAGTGCCTGCGCACAGCTTCCAGGATGGACTTAAAGGTTCACTCAAGTAAAGGCTCAACCTGTGCTACGTGGATTCAGCCTCTTCTGGGATTTGTACCCGCACAAGTTGGAATTAAGTCTGGAAGCAAAACGATAGCTGTTGTATTTCATTTGGCAAAACATCCCTCAGGTAAAGTTTGTACCAAATCATAATTTTGCCTTCAGTGTTTTGGCAAATGCCAGACACATATTAAAGGGCCGTGCCTTCAAACGGTTTGGGTTTTTTTAGGCTTATTAGCAATGTTTTCAGTATCAAGAACAACAAAATCAGAGATAATATTCTTTTTAGCGTGAATGCAAATGAAAGTGTAAATAGAAGTAGATCTTTGTACAGAAATTTTCTGAAGGTTGGCTTTCGGCTTATTGGGGGTATTCTGCTCTTGCCTCAGAAGGCTTCGTTCTAAGACTTGCTTCACACTTAGTCTACGTTCAGGACTGCCAAACAGTTTAATATTCATCACTAGAAAAATCTACATAAAATGTTATCATGACATAACAATGTAACATAAAGCAGCTGCTTAACAAAAATCTAATACAGCCTCCACAGCAGTCTGCTAGGGCCCAAGTATTAGCAAGCTGAAAGAGAAGACTATAAAGACGGGAACCCTGCCCAGGATGCTGGGACCACCAGCTTCAGCCCAGAAGCTGCTGCTTCTGCACAAGTTTGTGACTAGCTGTAGCTATTTATCTAAAGAAAATACCAGCGTGCGTATGTAGATCCAGACAGATAACGGAACTTCCTCTATGGTTTTACATTTTTAAAGAGGGCAATGGAAACGGGCAAGTTTTATTTGATGCATTGAGCTTTTATGAGCCAAGTTACAGCTTATAATGTTGGGGTTTTTTCTAAAACTTGTCTACAAGTCTTTAAAAAAGAAGTCTACATGCATACATCTGACTCATTGATCTAAGACAATGAAGAGGTCAATAGAACTATCTAGATTGCAAAATGTAACGTTCATAATAGATTTTGCAATACAGTGTATGTTTAAATATTCCATATACCATGTCAAAGCACAGATGATGCAAAGCCTCCGTAACAGGAGGAAAAAAGTAAATTTATCTGAATGAATTTGTAATCAGAAGAAAGTGAAAAAACAGGAAAGTAATGCCAAAAAATGGAACCCATGTAAGTGATTAAGGGCTAAGTAATTTATCATTGGATAGACAAATCAATAGAAGCACCCATCTCAAGAAAATTATTTAAATATAGCTGAAAAATGTAATCAACACTTAGAAGCAACTATTTGCTAAGACAAGTTCCCAACACACAGACTGCTAGAAACTGCTATAGGTACAGAAATGTTACCATAGGTACACCACATCATTTGGATCAGGAATAGGCTTTTGAAACCAAGCTCAGTGGTCCCCCCCTGCCGTGCAGCAGCCACGCTGCGCGGCAGTACCTGAGTGGAAGAGCTGGTTTGGGTTTAGGTTGAACTACAGATGGGAGATGCACTCCAGAAGTGGTCCCAGCCCTTTCAGGCATTCAGTACAGGAGCTGATTTACCACCATAAATCCACTTGGACATGCCCCATGAGGACATCGTACCCTCGCTACCAGGCATTTTGCTTTCCAGAGCTCCAATACCACACTACTTGCTAACACAGATGCTGCCCATGAAACTCACCTACAGCCATGTCATTTGCTAAGTACCATTTAGCTTTCATGGAATGAATACCTGACAAACTGGTAATAACTCTCTTAAAGATTAATTCCCCCACCCACAGCCCCTTGTCTAAACTGAAAAAGAACAGCCCAGAAAAAGTAGTGTATTTCAGCAGGATCCCAAAAGCTCTCATCACTTCAGAGTCTCCACTTGGAAAGTCCAGATACATCACCACATCCACTCTGAACTAATTAAAAGCTTTCTGCTCGTCACTACTTAAAAGAGTGAAGCTTTCCTCTTTGGTGGAGTGTGATCATACAGGTGCTTCAGGGTTTATGTGCCCTCCCATCATTCATTTTCTTAACTTCCTCTCAAATAAGCAACAAGTATCAGTACCATTTCTGTACAATAGCATTGTTAGAAAAAAGTGAAAAAAATGACTTAGAAATAAAACATTACATTTATAACCACATAACTCTGGGACACAACTGAAATGGCTAATACAAACAGCATGATTAGAAGTTATACTCTGAGAAAGCATTTTTAAGAAGGAAAATAAATGACGCATAATGTTAAAAGTCTGAATGCATCTAATCTACAAAAATCAGTACGTTCTTTCAAGCATTAGACAATTGAGAAGGTGCATAAACAATTCAAACTCAGCTCTAAGCTCATGCAAAGATGAATGCAACTTATAAACACAGGTGTCATATTAATTTGCTGACCACCTGACATCAAGGATTTTCAAGAACTGCAAGTCTGGGCATGAAGAATTCCATTCCCAAACAATACCACGGGGATTTACCCATCTCTCTCTCTCTCATTCCCTCCTGCCTTTCTCCCTGTCCCGGTTTCCATAATACACCAGGACAGCTCCCTTTTCCTTTCCTCAACCCGCAGTCCCAAGCACAGATGATGGAGGTGGGAGGGAGGGATGCTAACCCAAAGACAAAGGAGTAGCAACCAAAAGCATGTCTCCCCTTCAGAGGGTCAGATGTCTAAATATCCACGCTAGCTTATATCAAAATGTTCCAGAACTTTTGCATTAAGAATTACAACCTAGCACTGCACAGAGAACTTCAGTGCCATGAAATAAAGGAAGTGTTCAAGACACAGGCCCATACAGCAGGGCAGGGAACAGCTGAGAAGCTATCACGTTCCGTGCTATGAAAACATGACCTTTACAGTTGATTAAATCTTGTTCTTGGCTTACATAATGAATCATCCTGTTAAAAAAAAAAAAAAAAAGCAGAATTGTATTACCTTTGTTTTTTGCTAGTGGAGATGGGGGCTGCTCTGTAAACACATCTGGGGAAGGGGATTCTGGGTGGTCAAAGTCTTTTTCCATAGTTTCTATGAGCCCAGTGAGATCTGAATCCTCCGAGCTGTGCCTTCTGCTGCTGGCACACTCGCCATGAGGTGGGCTGAGCAGCGGTAGCTGTGGCAAAGCACTTTCAGTCTGTTGCTCTTGCTGCTGGGGCCCGGATGCTGGGGGTTGCTGGAGGGGCTGCTCTGCCAAAGCTGGCGGCTGCTGCTGCGTCGGCTGCTGGCTCTGCCTCATCCCCTTGGCTTTTCTGCCCGCGGCATGACTCTGAGCCGCGGCACCTGAATCCAAGGGGAAGGGGCCCGCTCTGTTCACTGACTGCATGGAAGCTGCTTGTGCTGAAGTCCTATTAGGTATGCTGGAACTGTTTTTGGATTTGATGTTTTCAACATCAGGTGCATTTCTATTGCTGTGAAGGTGTGCTGTTGCACTGCATTGTTTATGATTCCCTGCACCGGATCGTGAAGACGAACTGCCTGCTCCATAGATCCCTCTGGATGAACTCTGATTTGAATCTGATCCAAGCGCATTCAAACTGGAAGAACAAAAAGTGTTGTCATATACTTTACAATGTTTCCATCTTCCACATGAAAAAAACCCACCACTATGTCCAAAAGAAACCCTGAACTACACTGGTTCTTGGTGTATAACCAACAAAAGAGCCGAAAACTTGTTTGACAAGTCAGTAGCCTTTACCGTTTCCTGCTCACTTGCCTGCTATACGTATGAACAAAAACACAGTAAAATGAGTCAACGTACTTGGAGGAAACACTGAAAGGAGAAGATCTTTTTTTAACTTAAGACACCAAAGGGAGGAACTTCTGGCCTGCAATTTTTCTGCAGTCCATACCTTTCATTTTCAAGAATAGTAACAGGAAACTTGACAGGGTTTGGTTTTGGTTGTTTTTTTTCTTTCTTTCCAAAAGATGCATATTCCTCACAATCACAAAAATCCAACTTTTTACTGAAGCCATCTTTTTTATAAGTAACTGGAAGGATCTTTATTCATTCACCTGTTCTAAAGAGCAGTATTACTTTCTTACTGGCCTTATAACTAAAGAGGAAAAAAAGATGAAAACATCTCACGAACCCCCCAAATGTATACGTACTTTCCATCAGATGAAATTCCAACTATTCTCCTGAGATCAAGTGGCCTTCCCATATCGAAAGGAGCGTTTGAGGCCTCAAAGGACAATCGTCTCCGAAATGGTTCCCATATTCCTTGAGCTTCTAGATAGGCTGTTCCAATTACCAAGAGGAAGAGTACACTACAGAGAAGAGAGGCAGTCATCTAAGTATTTCTTAATTTGGAACATTTTATGGTTAATGAATCTAATCACACATGAAAAAAAGTTTGTATCTTGTACTGAAAAGCTGAAAATTGCATCCAAACCACAACTCTGTCGGATAGAAACATGAACCACACAAGTCTAGCATGATATACATGGCACTAACCCCGAGAATGGAAGCTAGATGCAAGTCTGACACGCAGTTGCCAAGAATATTAATTCAAAAGTAAAAGAGGAAATATAATTAAGATACTAAAATGGCATCCAAGTGGTCAGCAGCTCTCACAGCTCGTTGGTGCAATTTCATTTTAAAAGCAGAGACCCTGTGCAGAGAATTTTACTGCTGCTCAGAGAAGTAAAATTTAAGAGCATTATTTCAAGTTTTACAACTAACTGCATCTGCTGCAACACCGTGTTTGGGAGTTCTCCACTTACATAACGCACTGCAGTGAACTATATTTTTGAATGAAGCAATAAAACCACTGCAGAGACCTCCATCACACTGCTACAGATTTCATCTTCTAACAGGTGGGGGTTTCAGAGGGAGGAGACACAATGGCGATGACTAAAGCTTGCCTTGCCTATTACCCTAGAAAGTTTATGTGAAAAGAACGTTAAATTAGCAACTTCAGTTTCTGTTCTCTCCCGTTCTGACTGCCAGTTCTTTTAAGCCAAATGTTTTGAAAACCAGCATCAATTCACACAAAAGGATGAGATACCTCTTGCTTAATTTTAGCTAAAAGAATCTAGTCTAGATATCCTATTTCAAATTTTAACTATTACCAAAAATACAAGAAACTCTGGAGACCAAGCCAGCTGTTGATAGCTGGTTATCAGTGTTTTTTCCCTGCCCTGGGGATTAAGAAGGATTCTACATGCACAACCAGATGGCAGCAGGTAGAAAAGATAATTTTCATCCAAAACGTTAACAAGCAACAGAAAAGTTAAGGAAATAGGGGAATTTTTCAGACAAGCTTACACAAACTGTTACTCAAGAGTAGTCCTTGCCTTGGGCGCCATGCCATCAAAAATGGAATTATCTTTGGGATGTAAGAATAATCTCCTTCACTTGTTAATTTTAATCTGTGATGTATTGGAAGGTTTCACAGGAACAATACCAACAAGAGCATCACATCTCTACCACCACGGCGCTACACAAACTTGGGATGGAGTGCCCAGGGCTTTGGTGGGCTGGGTGGCACTGTCCCTCCCTGGGTGCCACAGCACTCCCCTCGCGGTATCAGTGCTGGGTTCCACAGAGGTCGGACAGGGCAGGCTGCAGCAAAAGGTCACCCTGAGGGCTTCTCTGCCACTCTCTGGGTAAGGACTCAACTCCCTCCACATAAGCCAACTTCAGTGCTTTGATAAATGAATACCAGATTTTAAGTGAAAAACAGAACAAATCTTGTTTTGTGGTCTTTTTAATTGCATTTTCTGGTTTTGGTATGGTGGTGGTGGTGGGAGCAGTGGTGATTTTTTTTTGCTTTTTAAAAAAATTATTATTGAAAAAAGTAACTAGCCTGAAGTGTTCATGTCATTTAAATTGCAAAACAAATTAGTGTGAGGACCACCAGACAGCAGGGAGTAACACAGTCTAGACACCCATGACCTTGGTACATCCCTCTTTCCCCTCGTGATTTCACCTGGGAGCACACATATGCCCAGTTGGTAAGTTCTTCACAAAAAGGACTAGCTCCTTTGTTGTGTTTTTACATATCCTATCGAGTTGAACTTCAAAATTTGGAGCCACAAGTATGGTAACAATCCAAAACAATAGTGTTTCAGGGAAGGTAACAATAAACACCATCTTATCAAATTAAGAATACAAACTAGGCAAACTCTTGGGCTTGTTTGTTCCTAGAAATTAAGGATAGCTTTGCAACAACAAGGAAGTATTGTTTTAGTGGCAACTAGCAAACACCTACAGGAGCTAGAGGCTGTCTATGCACAGGATCCTTGGAGTATTATGAAATGGTCACATTAGCACTCTTCTCTAGTTTGCTGCTAAGAAGTATGTTTTGTACTTGTAGGAAAAATAGTGAGGGAAAGGATTCGGATTTTGTATTTTTGTAAAGTCTAACTAATAAATACAGGACACACAGATTTATCTGAGCAAACTACACCCCTGAGCTGCCAACCATTATTCACTCTGTCAATAAAATAAAGTGAAACTAATCTTACAAATTTCTAGCAAATATACAGAAGAAAGCCACGTAAGTACTCACTCAGCACTTTCCTAAGTAACACAGTGTTAGTGAGGAAACAAAGTTTCCTAAGTAACAATAATTTTCCTGTTAGTCAGGAAAATACAGTTTCCTAAGCAACACTGCATTACTTAGGAAAAGTGCTGAAAAATAATAATTAAAAAATAATAAAAAAAGCAGCAGGCTGTAACTTTATCTTCTCAATTTCTTTTATCAATGCCTAGAAGGAAAGGCAGCCTAACCGAACATTTACAAAACATAGTACTACAAAATGGAAAAGCCAGTGTCTTAAAATGAAAAAAAAAAAAAAAAAAAAAGGAGGAATATTACAAATCTGTGATAGTGCTTTGGATTTGCAGCACACAGAAAAAGCACTTTTTCATCACAGGCATCTAGAGCAGCACTCCATCTCTCACTGCGATACAAGCTTAACACTAAGCATGTGTTGTTACTGATAAGTAACAATCTATACTGAGAAGTTTCTATGCTAGGGTTTTCTCTGGGTAAAAGCAGTGGGGAAAAGTATCTCACCACGAAGAGGTGGGCGGGGACACATTGTTTATAACCTCAGATTTCAAATAAATAAAGATAGGTAGAAGTTAAGACTAGGACAATGCAGTGCAATTTTCAACGCCTATTTTAAACAGTCATAGCTAACACACATCTGTTTGCTGAGAAAAAAGTGTATTAATATGGTACTACATAACCTCCGAGTGTGCAGTGTTGCAAACAATACTCTTCAGTTCTCAGAAATCCCATTATTAGTATCACCAGTTGTCTGTCACATACAAGTGGCAGCAAAGTTAAATTCATCCAAGGCATCTGCTAAGCTCATTACAGTCACTGCCTCATATCTCTCTAAAGCACAATACTCCAGGAGGATGCTTAAATTTCTATGGGAATTCATGGTCAGCAGTGCTTTAATACCTAATTTGATTCAAGTTTGGCTCAATTACTTATTGAAAAAAACCCTATACTTTACCAGGGTTAACAGGAGTATGCAACTCACTTAAGGAAATAGGCCCAAGCAAGAAGTATATTTTTTTATCCTCAATTTGAGCAGAAAGTCAGTACTTCTCAGCCTTAAACTGTTCACACTCAATCCATATGAGCGTTTATTAATTTTTTTGTCCCTTTAGACCTCACCCCATTTAATTTTACACCAATTATAGCCTGAATACACATATACTTCTCTGTAACCTATATTCAAGCAGGGGTAGTTTGCGCACATATACTGGTAAGAACACACACATCCACACTACCTCATTATTCCTGAGATGATTATATACAGTGCCAGTTCCCAGTTGGGCCTGGGTAGCGCTTCTGCACATGTTGCCAACATGTGATATGGAAGGGATGCATTCAAGACAAATACAAATTCAGAGCCTCCTGCAGTGATGAATTTTAATTCACGTATGACTCTGGAAGCAGTGAAATCAGGTGTAAACCTGAAACCAAAGTAAAGCACATTAGAACTTTTTATATGGAAAGTATGGAAGTTTGAAGTAAGTTATATTATTTGTAACTTTAAAAAAACCCAAAAGAACTCCATCCATTACTGCCATGACTGGCATTTCAATCAAACATTCGTAACAAATAGCCTTATTAGTACAACTAATAATCCAGTTTAGGCAGTTAAGCCTAAAAATACTTACGAGTATCTTTCAAATACCTCAAGATGTGTTTGACTAAGTTCATAAACACTTATGCGTAACACTTCTGATACTAGATTACCCCGATATACCATATGAAGATATATTATGACTGAAATTAATTTTTGACCAAATCTGTTAAAATAAAACTATGAATGCAGTAAAAAATTAACAGCAGCTGTAAGCAAGCAATGGAATAACCGCTGTGTGAGCTATAGTTTTTAAACATTTCATCTTTAATTCACAACTGCATGCCTTTTCAAAAACATCGCTGCTACACTCCCGTTTCACCACAAACTAAGACTGTTGCAGAAAACCCAGTGAAGTTTCACTGTCTGCAATTATTTTGTACATCCTTCTGCAGAACAGAATCATCTACTGAACTTTTTAGATACCATATTCTGAATAGTTAACTTTACATCCAAGCCGTTTTAAAAGATCATTGTTTGGTGCCTAAATCTTTTACAATAAAAACTGTCAGAATTCAACAATCACTATCGTTATGGCAACAGACAAAATGGTCAAGACTAAAATGCTGTGCATTACAATAATAATTCCTAGACTACAGACTCTTTTCTATATACTGCAATGCACCAAACATATGTAAATCTAGATCTCATGTGCATTCACAATCCAAATGAAGGAAATTTATAAAAAGCCATGTAACATCACTATTACAACTCAGTAAGTTATACTTACTGTATAGGAATAAAAGGAATACTAGAGTCAGTCATGAAAACCTAGTTAACAGTGTTTGCAAGAGAGAAAAACGTTATGTTTTAAGTTGTAAAAAAAACCAACAACCCTCAAAACCTCAAAGTTTAAGTAAAGAAACCTCAGAATTTAACCTATAGCTTTCCCACGAAACAGAATTAGGTATACAGAATTCCTAATGCAAGACTCCCCTTAGATGTAAGAAAAACCACTTACAATATGACAATGTCTTTAGAACCATTGGCACTTAGTGCAAACTCATGACAGTTCACTACTTTAAATCCATATCCTTCACATGTATAGCCACTGATTTCCACAGTTTTCACATTAATCTGCAGCTGCCCTGTGTTTTCCACTTTAAATGTTCTTCTCAGTGTGAAATTTGGTTCTTTGTATTTCATTTCTAGAATCAAACAGCAGAAAGTGGTTAGCGTCGTGCTAAACAGTTATCCTTCACTATATTCACATTCTACAGCAGAAGAGAGCTCTTGTCAGTATTGCAGCCGGAAAGGGGACTACCAAGGCCCATGGAAACCTTAATGTAACCTGCAGGAACCCATCTCTGCAGCCAGATTCTCATCGCTTGTACAATTACAGAGCCCTCTAACTCATCAGGGAAAAACACAAAGCCCAAAACTCTGACAGCGCTGCTGCCTCACAAAAAAAATTATCCGGGCTGTAAAGTTCTTTGATGTCCTGCTTAGTGTTGTGATATTCCATGAAAAGTTCCAGCGTGAGGAGAATTAAAACTTTTTTTTGTGTCTCAAGAATGAAACCCGTGCCTGAGCTACACGTACCTTATTAGCAAAAAAAAAAAATCCCTAAACCACAACATGTGAGAGGTAATGACTAAGCTTTACTCAAAGTTTTCTTACTCGTCCCTCAAAAAAAGCAGAATAATCTCCGATAATAATTAACATGGCACCTGACAAATATGTCTGGAAAACCACAAAATAGCAAAGCAGATTTTAATAGCAGATACAACTAAACCTTTTTACCGGTTCCTTTGATAATACAGCTACTATAAGGTCTCCTCCCAGAAGCAAGCCTGGGGCCACAGAGCAGAACACCTCTGATCCCAGAGTAGAAACTGGCTGCAATTTAATTTTCATCACGGAACATACCCTACACCTTTTTCCCTGTTGGCTATGAGCATAAAATTCTGAAGGTGTGAGGGGAGAAAAAAAAAAAATACACAGGAAGTTGCATCTGTGACCCAATTTGACTTCAATTTAGGAATCAGAAATTATCCTAGTAAATGCTCTAGGATCTTCACCTCCTCTACCTTGAATTTTAGTGGATCGAGACCTGCTTTTGCTTTGTTTTTCCTAATTTTCACACTAAAATTAAAAAGGTAAAATATTTCATTTTCTGCCTCAGTAAATAAGCATTTTTAATGTATTTAAAGGAATTAAATTTCTGGAGCATTAGAAGTACTTCCACACATTTCAAGTTGAACATGTAAAATGTAATTTATTTTCTGTTCAGCACAGTAGCTCAAGAAGTACTCACTTTCTGAGCAGTCTTTTAATAATGCTTCTGTGATTTTAAAGCGTAAAGAACTTCCTGGACCAGGAGGTTTGCCTGCAACCTTCAAGCTCTCAGTCGTTCCTTGGCCGTGTACCATTATGGCATCTACTACAGTCAAATTATTTCTGTGTAGAAAGAAAAAGGGGAAACATTCATAAAAGGATCATGCAGCCTATTGCTCTTGCAAGCTTCTCTACAGACTACAAAGTTGTATCACAAATCTGGAGGACAGAAATACAACCAGTTCCACAGATAATTCCCCACAATATGGAAGTAAATAGTGGGAGTCTCAAACAAAACGTTTGCAAGACAAGAACATAATTCACAACACAGCACACAAATATAAACCCCAATGAAGTACTAGTTAGCTAGTATTTCAACATCATATTAATATATCACACCTGATGCAAAAGTAGTACTAGTTAGCTAGTATTTCAACATCATATTAATATATCACACCTGATGCAAAAGTGAAACGATTATTCAGACATCTTTACTAGAAAGATTAAACTTGCACTGCAGCTTGATCTTGCAAATGGCATCTATACGTAACTAGAGTCCCTACTTTCAAAGTAGCGTAGTATGTATTTAAGAATTCAAGTCTCCAAGCATTGGTGGATGAAAAATTGGACATGAGCTGACAATGTGCACTACAGCCCAGAAAGTCAACCTGGGCTGCATCAAAAGCAGCGCGGCCAGCAGGTCGAGGGAGGTGATTCCGCCCCTCTGCTCTGCTCCGGTGAGACCCCACCTGCAGTGCTGCATCCAGCTCTGGGGTCCTCAGCACAGGAAAGTCACGGATGGACCTCTTGGAGCAGGTCCAGAGGAGGGCCACAAAAATGATCAGAGGGATGAAGCACCTCTCCTATGATGACAGGCTGAGAGAATTGGGGCTGTTCAGCCTGGAGAAGAGAAGGCTGCAGGGAGACCTGATTGTGGCCTTTCAACACTTAAAGGGGGCTTATAAGAGAGATGAAAACAGACTTTTTAGTACAGCCCGTAGTGCATGGACAAGGGGTAATGGTTTTAAACTAAAGGAGGGCTGATTCAGACTAGATATAAAGAAGAAATGCTTTACGGTGAGAGTGGTGAAACACTGACACAGGTTGCCCAGAAAAGCAGGAGATGCCCCATCCCTGGTAGCATTCGAGGTCAGGCTGGATGGGGCTTTGATCAAACTGATCTAGTTGAAGTGTCCCTGCTGACTGCAGGAGAGGGTGAACTAGATGACCTTTAAAGGTCCCTTCCAACCCAAATCATTCTGTAATTCTGTGTTAAGTGTAACAGTGTATTATATATTTACATTACAAAGTATATACTGAATACAGTTTAACTACTATAAAACATATCACAATTACATTTAAAGTAAATCTTTCTCCAGTTATCTTCTACAATTATTCTTCTAAAAGCAATAGTTTCTTATTGACAGCTGATCTCAAGTATTATCTTACATATAAATAAAAAACATCAGAAACACTCACACACATTTCAGAAACATCTGTCATACCTGACAACAATTAATGATGAAACAGTTTTATTAAGAACTGGAGTGAACTTTACTTTGACAGACTTTCTCTCACCAGGCTTTAGTATTAGGCTTAAAACTGAATGACGAGCCAGGCCCTTTGCAAGTCCTACAGTGCTCTGTAGTGGCTGGACCTTAAGACAGCGGGGGAAAACAAAGCGATATATGTAAAAAAATTCCCATTTTTAAAAGTATTTGTTAGAAATGACATTATTTTAGACAGAAAAATCAGTCATGTAATCAAGTGTACTACCCAATGACATATACTGGGTTTTTAACCAGAAAATCTGACAGCACAAGAATTGCCCTATTTATTAGTAAACTATCTGTGTTTATTAAGAAGCAGAACACAGCAAGACAGAACAGACCTAAACTACACCCATGTGGATTCATGAAGTTCTAGTAGAAGAAAGAGTTCAGAAGTTCTTAAATGCATATTTTAAACAGTAAATTAGCATTAAACTAGTACGTAACATTTTCTATCTTCAAAATTTTCCATTGTTAAAACATTTTTGGAAAAGTGTATTTTTCTAACTTTGCTGTTAGACACTGTGCAAGCATCGAATTGCTAATCTAAACCAAACTGCATATGAAGGGGAAAATGCATGTATATTGGATGCGAAAAGAAAGTGTTCAGGATGTGGTGTGCTCTACATGAAAAAGCACACACTTAAAGTTGGCCTCAAAACTCAAATCACTTAAAGAACAAAGCAGTGGAAAACTCAATACTTTGCTAATTTTAGAATTAGCAACCACTACACTGAATAAAATAATCCTGTATCAGTAAAAGGATGAATGAATGCAGTTTTTCTGTAACTTCCACAATCATATTATAATGTAAGGATACAGAAAAAGTGACATTTTAACTGTTATATTTGAGGAAATACCACTTTTCCCAATTTCCTGAAAACATCCAACAGAAGTATCACATTTTTCACACATGCTAATACCTGAACTTGAATACATGTACAACTGGACTTTTATTAAAACATTAAAATTCCTAAACTTAAAAATATAAAGAATGTATTGAAATACTTACGCAATTTCTGAAGACCTGGAACTCTAAAGTCCTCAGATTGAAATTAGATGGTTTACTCAAATTAAATCTGCAACAGACATGCAATTATTTTTTTTTCCCCTTTAGATCAGGGAACATGATGACATACTTGCATTTATGGATTTTAGCGCAAATCAGGAACCTATGGTAGGACTCAAACAATATGCAGCTGAAGATAATTTGATCCCCCCATCAAGTTAAGGAAGGAATGTAAACATCATTTTAACTTAGCAAAAAATACAGATGTGTGTTTAATGGCAACCAGCCTAGATTCGGTTCTCAACTAGAAGCGGCCAACACAAACTACCAACACAGCTGCCAAATACTGCATCCATTTTTTCTGAAATGCCTTTTGCTACAGAGTGAGAATGCCCTAAGTACTCTAAAACAATACTTACCGTTCCAACATTTTATCGACAAAGGTGGATGGGTTAGAATACAGAGCTACGGGAAGGAACTGAACATACACAGGAACGTCAGCTGGATTTTCTAAAAAAATTTCTTCTTCCTATTCAAAAACACATTTTTTTTTAAGTTTACATTATGATTAATGTGATTAGAAATACCTATTAAAATGCAGTCTCTACAAAATGATAACATCAACAAAATAACTTACTGATGAACCGTTTGTATTGGTAAGAGGGAAGCTTAGATGGCGTGGTGAACTAAGTATGGAAGGCCAGGCCATTTCTGCTGTAATTTTCATCTGGACATCCTTCTGAAGATCTGTGTCTACTTCAAATACAGCATTCAGTCTGGAGAAACAGTTAGAAAACTTACTTTATAGCAGTAAAATAGGAAAAGCTTAGGAAAAACAGAGGGCTTAAAAGCACCCTGAAAACAACATTAGTTTGAGAAATAGCACGGTACATGATATTATACGCAATTAAAAAAACCCACTGAGCTCTGCACATATGTACTGTTATTAAAAAGCACAACAGAAGCCACCAGAATATGCTGTAGGAGACCAATCCAAAGATTCTAAAGATGTTCTCTATTAACTATCGCTGTCAACATTCATCCATTCCAAGTTCTGTTGTGGCCAATTTATGGATAAAGGTGAGCTGAAAAATATGGCAGAACTTATGCACTGCATCATAAATCTTTTGGTATTCACTTAAATCATTGCTCTCCAGACAGTGAGACACAAATTTTATGTTTCATTAGGAAGTGCCCAGCTCCTACTATTGCAGGAACATATGTTGAGAATATAACTGAGATTCAGATCTATATCTGAAAAAAAAAATAACCCAAAATATATTTGATTCGCAAAGGTATAAACAGTAGAAAGGAAAAATATCAGTCCTGCTACAGTCAGTTTCCAGTACTACATTCATACATCCATTATCCAGAAAACTTCTTTTGCTTGCATATGCATAACGTACAGTAAATCTGTACATGTACCCTAGCTGCAATGGATACACTGAGTAGGCACCTATACACCTGTCTAACAAATCTAAGGCAAATCTGAACTAGCTACACTTGTTGCCAGCTACTATTTCCATCAGTGAATTAAGTTCTTCACTATTAACCAACCCCTGCAACAGACTTTGGTTCCTGTTTTCCTACAGGCTCTCCACCACGAGCTGAAACAAGGCTATTGAGTTCTCCAGTCAGCAACAGAGGAAATGCTACACTTCAAACCTAGAGAAGTATTTTTGGAAAGACTCCAACTGCCCAAGTCAGAACGCCTCTGTATTTAGAAGGAGCAGTTTCTCCTTTGCTGAATGCTACCCTGGATATCTGGTTAATTTTAACTCTCTTTAAAAGCATTACATATTCATATTATATATTATATTAAATAATATTAAAGCACTATATATTTTTTTTTTTCCTAGCTAAAACTGCTACTTATGCAGAAGCAGTTTTAGTAGGCTTTCCCTTTACTGTCCTCTTACTGTAGATGATAGGACATTCTTGAAAGTTACTGATGTGGCTAAATACAGGATTCTGTTTAGATCAGAGTAGTTCAGGAGTTATTAATGTAACAGCATTATAACAAAAAAGTGATAAAGGAGGTATACTTCTGTTACTGTATTTAGCTACATACAAGTCACTTTGTTTCTCCACAAATATGCCTGCTTTTTATGAAATGGTAGTCTGGGTGCTACCATCACAAGAGTCACATGCACTTGCTGTTAATGCTAACTTGCATCTATTGGAGATTAAATCACTTTGTGTATGAGAAAGCAGATGTTTAAAAGCTATACAGCAGCCCACAGAGTTTAACTTTTTAGCAATCATTAATCACCTCCTATTTAGCAAATCTCAAGGAAAAACACCAGACAATTTGATAATTCACTGAAATTCAATAATCTCAGAATAGCAGCAATTGAAAACTTTAGGAAATCTTAGGGCGATATTGAGGTTACTACTTTAAAACAGATTAAGCAGGGGTACTGCGCATACAGTATAATCTGGTTTTGGACATTTTTGCAGGAGTAGAGACTGCCTTGCTCTTGCCATCTTTGCAAGAACTGCAGCACACTCCAGTGAATAGCCATTTTTTTTGCGTTGTGTTTGACTTGAGGAAATCATTATGGTTTTTTAACTTTTAAAATGTTCTCTTTAAAGGTTTTGCAGAGAAGGCCAAGTAACTCCTCCCTGGCCCCCTCTCAAAGAGCGCTGCAATATTAGGAAAACTTGCACACATAACAGAAAACTATCTAGTGATTTAAGGCCTAAGAAAGTAACAGAGATAAAATACTTACCTATGGCTTGAGTTCTCTTTTATTTCTGTCCATTCTTTGAATAAGTTCTCATGCAAATCCCAGTCAGAATCCCATGCATCTTCTTGCATTGTTATGCTGTGCTGAACTTTAGATTCCGCTGTAAAAAATAACGTGGTTCTTAAATTCTTCATGTAAAATCGTTGCTTAATGAGAAAACGTTTTTTTTTTAAAAAAAAAGATTTTCATTTTAAAGTTGAACGCTACTTACATTTAGGCAAAAAAGGCAATCCTACATAACAATGATCTCCACACTGTAAACCAGGATCAAAATAAATATTTGCAATCTGCAAAACAGATAAGAACAGATCAGTTGCAAAACAGCACAGTAAATCTAGTGACCAAAGAAAAAAGAAAGAAGATTTCTGATGACCACAGAAACGTAACACATGCTATACATAAAGAGAGAACTTGTAAACATGTAGAAATAAGGCAGAAACAAACCTTTGATTTTTTTCCTGGTTCTAAATCTTCTTTATTACTTCTTAGCCTCTTATAATAAAACCTTACATCTTCTGACAGGGAGCGTATGTGTTGTATTTTCACTTTCTGAGAAAAGGAGTTCATAATGTTCAGGCTCTGGTGAACTACTTTCCCCTAAATAAAAGAAAAGATGAAAAAAGTCTGCAGGATATGCATTTTCCCTAGCATATGTATTTATTTATGCAGGCTGGCAAAGACCACAGCAGAGCAGAAACGTTAAACTGAGATTTTAAACTATGCTATCTTAAAATGCCACTTGTAACACTTCAAGGTAAGTTTCTATGAAGTTGTATTCTTTCCTCCATCTGCTTCCAAACACAGTTCATCCCTCTTTCAAAATGAAGTACACCTTAAGCATCTTGAAGAGCTAGGACAACAGTTCGACTTAATCAAATCATGTTAAAAAAGTACCAGAGGAGGAAAGGCAAGAGAAAACTTCGGTTTTCTAAGGCTCCTATTACAAAAGGGAAACAAGCTTCTTGTAACAGATCTAGTACATACTTGCTAGTAATTAGGAATAACCTGATAGGAACAGTAAAGTGAAGCTGCAGATTACAAACACCACGGGTGGCAGAGGGCATTTAAAAACACAGGTACAACCATCCTTCTCACTCCCAATGAAATTAAGATACCAGGCACTAAACTGACAACATTTTAAAGGAAAGTGCAAGTTTTTTCCCCACATTTTTACATCTGACCCCCTCTTCTGAGTGAAACATTATTTTATCTTTTGAGCATAGAGCATTGGTAGTTCAATTGTTTGCCACAATCAGAATCACTGCAATGCTCAAGCTGTCCCCCTGCCCTCACTTGTAAATCAATGATTCTGTGGCCCTGTTTTTCACCTTATCTCAAAACCCAGCCCTGACAAGTATAGAGTAAACGATACATAAAAACCAAAACAAACAAACAAAAAAGTGTAACTCAGGACCGGTGACAAGATTTCAGATTTATATAAAATAAACGAATACAAGCAAATATAAATACCCAAGACTACCTTCTAATGAACATGACTAGAGTTTTTCATGTTCCACTTAAATCAATACTTTCAGCTTTTTAAAAATTTCTCTAAGGTAAGGAAGTAGAGACATAGAAGAAATGTACTTTTGCAGGCTCAAAATGTGACTGTGGCCTCAGGAAATTGTCACATACTCTAACAGTCTTTAATAGTAGCAACTGCTGAGGGAAAGAAACTATAGGAATAAATCTCTGAACATTATAGTCCTGTTAAACTGAACAGGAGGTACATCTGAGCTTAAAATCCTACGAGTAACAAACTGCCCTCAACTGGGCAAGATAAAGGTTTGTTAAACTCCACAGAACAAATGAACAGTATTTTACTAAGACCCTTACGCAGCATTTAGACATGAAACAACAGGTAAGGGAAGAAGACTTTAGGCATCAGTAGTAAGAAAAACAGAACAATGCTATTTAGCATACAGGTCCTCAAAGATGAGCTTTGATCAGGGAAGAGTTGAGAGGTGCCACTGGGAGCTATAAACACCATTATAACGCAGAAGTCAACACAGCCAAGACTTGTTTTAATCGAGACACTGATCTTTACAAGGCCTGTATACACTATTAATGTACTGCAGACAAACTTCAACAAAACAACAGAGATCAGACTTAGGGATAAATACGCTACAATTATAAACAGACAGCACTTGGAACCAGGTACATCCTAGGTATGAACTGAAAAGCAAGTCTTACTAAAATTGTAGCACCTGGTTATTCCTGGACGTTATAGTTGTCAAATTCCTATACCAAACACTGAAGCTAGAACTGATACTATTCTAGGCTTATTTTCATAAGTAATGGAGGCATTACTCCTGCATTTAGTTGCTCTGTATCATGAATTCAGTGATTACAAGTTTAGTTTGAAATTAGTCCAAGAAAAAGGAAAAGTCTGCTGTTAATGTTCTCAAATATCAAAAGAGCTAAGTGATCAGCTAACAGAGGTAGTAAGTGAAGATAACTGTCTTGAAAAGATTGGGGCTTGAACACAGCAAACAGTCTAGAATCTTGTCAAAGGTGATAATTATGTCTGAATCTGTACTCCCAAACAAAATGCAGGAGCCCAAAGGTCCCCTGAATGAATAATCATGTGAAAACATTACTGGAAAAGAGCATGAATCCGATAAAAATCACAGAAGCCTGGGGATGAGAAAGAGTGATGACAGCGAGGCTGAGAAACACAGGTGCTACAAGAAATACTGCCTGACAAGACAAAACAAAAGCAAACAAACGGAACACATACATACAAAAAGAAACTCAAATCAAGCTGACCCAAGACCTTGGGCTTATACTAAGATACATCAAGAAGCTCTTTAGCCATCCAGTTAGAATAAAATAAAGGGACGTTCAAAATCTACTTCTTTATGGCCCAAAACGGAACAAAACATTTTAGTTTGGCATTCAAAAGGGACAACGATCTTGCCAGGAATCAGGATATATAAATTAGGATACAGAATATAGAAGATCTTTTCTTTGGTGAAAGAAAGGGACATAGATCTTTAAGTTACTCCAGTTTATCAAAGGCTTATGGAGCAGTTCGTAGATGAAGTTACAGATATAGTAGTCAGCGTAACAAACACCTATACAACGGTGAAGCCATATAGTCAAATAGGAAACACAGATTGTAAACATAAAAAATAACAAGTGATATTTGCAGCTGTAGGCATGAGCGTTTGACCTCAAGAGTAGCAAAAGACTTCAGAACAATGTGAAGTAGGAGATCAGAAGAGAGGTAGAATGGATAACGGCACAAAAGTAGCATTGATCTACTGAAGTCCTCCTGACCGACCTATCTTCCTCCAAGCAGATGTATTTCATTACTATTTAAAAAAAATTATCATTTCTCTACTAGACATGAGGTACAGCATTTGATAAAGTGCCCATGAAACATTACTATTTAAGAGTACACAAATTGTAAAGATAAGCAGGAGATACGGAGGAGCTATTGGAAGAGGAAGTGAGAACAGGCAGTGCTCTATGACAGACTATGCAGGACAGACAAGGAAACAAAAAAACATTTCCAACGACATGCATGGAGTTAGTTTTACCCTTTCAGAAAACTGCCGTCTCGGTCTCCTTTTTGCTACCTTTTTTCCCCTGTTTTCAATCTCTCTCCCTACAATTCTCCATAATATTACATTCCCACTCATCAGGAAGTCACACAAAGTTCAGACTTCAATGAAATACCAGTTGCAAAATTAATACAGACCTTGACTGCAGATGCTTCTATGGTTATGCTGAATGCCAAGAGAAAAGTATTATCTGGTTAATAGCTTGCTGCTTGAGTCTGTAGCCCTGAGCAAAGAAGCTGCTTTCAGCCCTCACTGAATACACACTACTGCAGGCACAGGGATGAAAGCAGCCATTTATGTACTTTTGCAGAGAACGGCAGACCCACACAGCTTGCTTGCTTTCCTGTTCATGTACTCCACCCTGTACCCTCAAGAAGATCTACTTTCAGTGTGGAAACAATACAATGATGCTTCCATAGAGATCAAGGGCTTCTTATACTAGAACACTGGTTTATTAGCTGACTTTGCTGTCTTTTGTACTGGTATTACACTTCAGGAATTTGAAAAATACATTTGTCCAATTTCATCTCTCTTCCTACTCTTGGTGCTAACACATACAAACTGCTAATAACCAAGTGACCACAGCTATGTTAGAACGAAGCTGCAAAGAACCAGGTTTGTAACCATATCAGTATTCCAAGATCCCATTCAAGTAGGCAGTAAAAGAAAAGGCAGGGATAACTCGTGCTTGGGAGAAAAAAAAAAACCCACAACCAGAAAGTAGAAACAAACTGAATTGTAACAGTCCAGTAGCACAATCTGTCCAGCAATTTGACATGCAACAATTCAAGACAGTTTCTTTTGAAAAGGACAGATAAATAAAAAACACAGGAAAAAAACCCCCAAAAACCCAAACATGTAATGCTGTGAGCCAACTCTCTTACTGGAAAAGCAGGTGGAAGAAAAACATGTTTTGGGGAGCAGGTCAGTGAGCCTACAGCAATCACAGCCTTCACTGGTATAGTTAAAATCTGGAAAAATAAAAAAAAAAAAAGAAAAGTTTAGAAAAAAAAATACTTAAATTCCAGTCTTTAAACGTCTCTTCCACTTTTAAATTGCATAGAATAACAAACCCCTGAAATTCTACAATTAGTGTAGTCTGAGTTTACATACACATTGAAAACATGGAGACATGAATCAAGGTTTTGACACACCATCGTATTCAGAACAGTCACTCCCTAATGTCAGGAAGCATTTTGCTCAGTCATACTTGGCACCATTCTATACGGGATGCAAAACCACAGTCAAGATATAAGGTCTTTAATGGGGCATTATATAGGTCTCACTTGAATGGGGGTTACTTTGTTGGAAAACGGGGATCTCGCCTTAAAGTAAATGAGTATGAGGGAAGAGCATATACCAAACTTCTCAAAAACACATTAGAAGTTGTGTTAAGACCTCAAGATAGACATAGACTTAGAAAAAAGAGCATGCAAAGGATGGCAATGAGAAACTTTCTGTGTATTATTAAAGCTACCAATACAAGTAAAATCATCTGTAAAAACAAGCAATAAAATAAAATTCTTGTTCTTGTAAGAACAAGCAGGAAAACAACTGAAGGGTCACATACACATATGGACATATTAAAAAAAACAAACTTAAAATCTCAGATAACTGGCAGAAATTAGGAATTTCCTATTTTCTGTAGCTTCGTCAGAACCACATAATAAGCTATATCATCTCCCAACTTCATAAGCACAGTGTCACTTTTTTCTACATATCTCATCCTATTAAATACAAATTCCATTATGTATTAGAATCTCCATTATGCATTAGAAGATATACAAAATTAAGAATTAACTAGTAGTTCTTCTCTCCCTTACTAATCTTAGTAGATGAAACAGAGTTCTTAAACTGTCAGCAAACAGCAGTTTCTCCAAAATGACTTTCACATTGGGTTTTGACAAAACACCTCTGAAATTATAGCTCAGTTTGGCACTCAATAGTACCAAAAAGCATATTATTGTGACGTGTAATGCCAAGAGATCCATGCATTGATGCTTTGAGGATGTGTCAAATCATTAAAGAACCCATACCTCAAGGCATTAGGTCAGATTTAAATGGGTATTCCTGAAAGCCAAATGAAAATCATGATGTAAGTCATTCTTCATTCCTTCAGAGAAGACACGGCATAAGTAGCATTACTGTCATTTGATACAGGGTTAGCCTGCAGACATAATTTGACCTCCAGAGGTCCCTTCCAACCTCAGCTTCTCCCTGATATTGCAATCTGTCCACTAACAGAACTCTTAAAACTTCATGCTTAAAAATTAAACATATCATTTGAGCAACACCCATGAATATACCTCATAATCTGTTGTGATTTGTACAGCTCCATCATGAATTCCTTCAAGTTCTTTTGCTATTAGTTTTACTCTAAACACAGCGTAATAACCTGATGCTAGTATCACCTGTAAATGGTAGAAAAAGTGTCATCCATTGCATTGCATTAAATGGA
The DNA here is from genome assembly GCF_023634155.1 of Falco peregrinus. NCBI lineage: Eukaryota > Metazoa > Chordata > Aves > Falconiformes > Falconidae > Falco > Falco peregrinus. Next base: position 51,627,865 of record NC_073724.1, on the reverse strand, counting down.
AAGAAATTTCACTAAAAAAACTTCCCAACATCCTCTTATTTCTTTAAACTGAATCGAAATCCATTTGAAATAACTGTCAGGAGGTAAAAATAAGAATTCAAACACAAGTTACTAACACAAAAATTATCTATTCCCTGAGGTGATACATTCCACTATTCCCAGATAAATGATTAATGTAATCTGACATGGACGTTACTACTTCTGAAGTTTCCTCTTTCAAGATCTAACCAATCTGAACATAATACTGCTACTTAAAGCAAGTTTTCAAAATTCTACATGCTTTATCATAATCAAATTCAGACAAAAATTAGGAATTCTTATCCTCCCTCCTCCCTGCTAAAATGAAACCACGAGAAGTCGCACAGATTTGTTTCTTCTCCCCCCCCCCCCCCCCCGCCCTAAATCTGGCTTTAAGCAATGGAATCAAAGGATTACTTACTGAAGACTGATCAGATGCACCAGCGTTTTGTAGTTCATGGTGGTTTGCAATTATCGTTGTTCTGTTTCCCTTTTCAGTTGTTAAAAGTTCTATGGCCAAACCATCCCCTATAATATGCCAACTTTTTATAGCCAGCTTAAAAAGGACAAAAGGTACTGTTTTCAGTAACACCACCGACACAAATTTTTTTTAAAAGGCAAACTAAAAATAAATCCATCCTTACCTCTATCGGATTGCTGTTGATGACTGCAAATAAAATGCTGGTAGCTTCTGTTGCACTCAATATGCCAAAATCTATAAATCGTTCCTCAGTTTTTGGAGGCAGTACAAAGTACTAGAAAGATTGGTAAAGGTATTTTAGCATAAGTTAAATACAAAATGTGCTCAAACTCTAAGCTCATTAACAAATGCATTAATAAGTCTAATACAGCAGTGCCATAACAGTCTCAAAGTTCTATACATTTTCTGTGTAAAACTGAAGGGAACAAAAAAGAATTTTTCAGCAGTAACCAAAGCTGTTTAAGGAAAGAACTGATAAAATGATTTTGAAATTAAAGAAGCCATACTCCTATAGAAATAGAATAAAGAATTAAAAACAGTCCTATGAAGTCTGCCTCTAAAAGTAGCTAAAAAAAGGAAAATACTTACATCTAAAAATCCTGTGTATGCTCGGACAGGTAGGTGAAATTTAGAAGCATTGGTGATAAGTAAAATATTATTATCTATATGAACAGATGATGTGGAAGGCATAAAATGAAGTGTAAAAATATATCTGGATTCATTAGGCGGAATTAAGACTGGTTTACTGAAGTTCTGGACCTAGATCAGTGAACAATGAAGATCAATGTTACAATTTAACAAAGCGCAGCATATTTAAACATTTACTGTTAGGTAAAAACATTCACTGAAATGGGGCTTACTTTAAACATTGGTTTTGCTTCTTCTGGTAACACAACATCATGTATAAGGACTGCAAAACTGAATGTGTTTGTTAGATAGATCAGTCTTTCCACGGAATCAGCAGCACTGTCACGGATGTGAAAGAGTGTGGCAGCATGATCGAATCCTAGGTATCTATTAAAAGAAAACAGTAGGAGAAAAATAAACATTTTCCTCAAACATAGTGTTTTTTCTTCCATAAAGGGCTAGAATTCATTCAATCCAACAGCAAAAAAGTTACCTAACCCCACTGAATGCTGAACCTATATTATTAGTGCTACAGGGACATTGGATATTTTAAGTAATTCAATTGAGATAAGAAAATACGTGGCTCAGCATATGAAGAGGACTAAAAGCAAGCGTTGAAATATTAAGATAGTTTGCAAATCATGCATATTCCTTATTAACAAAATCAGGCATCTGCAGCAGAAAAGTTCTGATAGGTAAGGTTTAGTTTGTTTGCCTTTAAAATACCGTCAGTTCTTTTGATACAGTAGCACCTCATTTCAACTTTAAAGTCAACTTAGCTATACTGTGCAAATAAATAACGAAAAATAAGGAAGCACTGCAGTTCTTCCAAAATTTTGCTTAAAACAAAAAAAAGATTTTCTCTACCCTTACTTCACACAGTGATAGAACAAAAAATGCAAACCCAGAAAAATTTCCAATATGCATTTTTAAAGTCTCATCTGCAGCCTTCAACTACTCTGAAAAATTACTCACTAAGGTCACATTGAACCCAAGCCCTGAAACCAGTTTATGCATTACTAAGACTACCTCATCTACTAGCGTAATAACAGAAAAATTCAAACAAAAAAGAAATTGTAGTTCTAAATGAGCTCCAGATTCAGTGAAGTTGGGTATCACCTCTTCATATCCCCTCTCCCCCTAAAAAGGCTACATTCCCTGCTACATCAACTAATTTACACCATTTAGTTTTTGAATTATGTTCAATTACTGGAAGCTTACCCATCCAACACTTCTGCTTGATATGGTATTTCAAGTTTGGAGTAGCTCTTCTCTTTTGCTTTAACAGTTATTTTCCCAGAAGACTGTGATGCTTTTTTTGCTTTTGATGCTGTACACACAAGAAAATAAGGTTATTAAAGCAGACAAAAAAATGATCCGTTAGGTTAGACTAGCATGAATGGAATAATAAAAGCACAGAGCTAGCCCAGGAATGAAGTATCACAGAAGAGAAAAACAGATCTTAAAGAAATTTCAATAAGCAACTGACATGGAAAAAGTCTAGGAAGAGATCAGAGTCCTGAATTCCTCCTCCTTAACACCAGTTAGTTGACCTGCCTAAGTTAGTAAGCTTATCTATGATAGGGAAGCCTGGTTGTTCCTGTCAAATAACTTGGAGGTGTGCAGAGGATAATTCAGATCCCAGGTGAGCCGAATTCCCCACTTAAAGAGTATGGAATATACCTATCTCTCCTCTAACAGAACAGAAACTTGTGATGGCTGGACTCCTCACTCAGAACTACCAGTCAAGCAGGAATTCAGGCCAGGAATGCAGCAACATTTTAATAATTCAGAAACCAAAGACATGCTAAACTTCACAGAAATAGAATCAGAATCCATGTAAGAACCCAAACTACACAAGCACCAGGAATGACATTCACAATGTCTGCACCAAGATCACAGAACAAGCAATATTAGCCTGGTAGCACTATCACCAGAAAAGTCAAGGGATTTAAATACTGGTCAGGACAAACCACCAGCCCCCAGAGCTCCTGCATGTACTAGCACAGTTGAAATAGCAAATATTTAGGGCTGGCTGCTTCACTGAAAAGAATTCGCCAAGTCAAACCCCTAAACACATTAAGCAGCTTCACTGGGTATTTCTCCCCACTTACCATTCCCCCTCCAAGACCTACCATCTGTTATTCAGTAGATCCTCACATAACAACTCCCTCCAGGTTCAAAATCACAACATATTACCACCTCAGGTTGGCAGGTTCAGCTATTTCAGAATTTATTTATAGGCTAAAACATACTTCACTCCTCTTACAAAAATGTAAGCTATTGAATATCTAAAACTCATCTTACAAACTGTAAGCTATTAAATATCTAAAGTGCTAATCAATAAATACCAATAATAAAAATCAGCTCTCTTCTCTCTGTCCATAAAACTACTGAAATTATGTGTACCTGAAATGAAAAACATTGCATCTATGAACTTCCATTTTAAAGCAATCCAGGCAGAGAGATTTACTGCAACAAGTAGGTCAACAGCATTCTAACCGTTGATTAAAGTCTCTATAAAAATGGAGGTGCCTTTCTACAAAAAGCCAGCATAGCATTACAGTCACACTATGTAGGGGAAAAATGACCCAACGCTTCTTTCATAAAGATACGAGTGAAAGTCAGTATCAGCATACATAACATATCTTTGTAGGAAAGGTATCAGTAAAAGGTTTTCCCACCTTCACTACCCTTTTTCTTTAATATGAATTCAAGACAGCAAAATAAAATAAGCCAATTTTCACAGTAATGTGCTCAAGAGCGTGACACAGCCCTGCTTCCATGGGCATTCCAACATAAAATGTTTTGTTGTTGGTTTTTTTTTTTTAGAATAACGTTTTGGATTCTTTTTTAAACTTTGGAAAGGATCAAAGGGCAATCCAAGGGATAGTCTCCTCTAACATACATTAGTGTGAGGAGCACATCCTGGTTTGTTAGGATTTCTCAAAAACAAATGCCTATTTAGACTAACAATATGTTTTAAATAATCAAGGGTCTTAACATGAGAATACTGCTTATGTTTAATAGAAGAATGAGGACTTTCTTCTCTTCTCACCAGTATATACCAGTCTTATGTTAGTTGCCGATTCCAATCAGAGACAATCCCTTCAGAAATTACTGAATTTTAAAGAACTGTAAAAGGCTTTTCCACGTAGGAAAATTCCAATTCCTTCTCAAAATTACAAATAACATTTTGTTAAGAGAGTGAAAATAATTAATGGAAGTTTCAGCAAGTTTTAAGAAGCACTTGACAAGTTCTAAGACAGGAGTAGTACTTACCATCAAAGCTAATGCTTGCAACTTTGGTATATTTACTTTCAGAGGCTTTTAACGTAACGGGCTTGAAATGTACTGTTATAGCTTCATTCTGTGGTGTAGGTCTAACACTCTGCAAATAATCAAAATATGAAGCACCTGTAAATTTATCAGTCAGTCATCATACTGTGCAGCCTTCATGTATCCTTCAAAGTGATACAACTGCAACTAGTTTTGGCTGAGTTTACAGCTCTGTCTTTCCTATAACAAAGCAGCATTATAAGAGGCTTTTGGATTTTTTTTTTTAGGTCCTGCAAATTCCTCAATCAGTATGCAGCAAACTGGGCAATACAGAGTTCTCCCTGGGAATGCTGGATGAAGTGAGAGCATGGCCAGAAACATGTTAATAACATAGAAAACAAGTTTATTTAAATTAAGAGTTCTTTTTTATTCTTAATGCTGCAGGGTTACAATACCTAGACTATTTGTTTCTGGCGCACTCATTAACAAAGCTGTTAACTGGCTTGTGTAATTACTGGTGATGATACAGACATGTACTTTGTCTCTGATCCCATGCTAAGCCTGCAGAGCTGCCACAGGAAAAGAAAAAATAACTGTATAGAGAACGGTTTTGTAAACTTCAGATGACACTCATTCTATACCAACATTATACAAGATTGCCTTTTGTATCTGAGGATTACTGTTTTAAACTAAATGGAAAAGGTAAATTGGGTATTACTGGAATAGCAATTGTGTCAGTTATTAGCCAGAGCTGATTTGTAGATACTCATTGCTATCCGGCAGGATTATGGATTCCACGTCAACATCTGAAGACTCTATAAAGATTGCTAGCAAACTCTTTATCTAGATTCCATGGAGAAAAACTGGGCATGGACCATTTAAATGCTCTTATTCTTGTTTTGCCTAGAATTAGGATGGCTGCCACAATTCCTCCCTCCCAGCTGTCTTCTCCTGCTGCAAGAACAGCTCAGCTGCTCATGTAGCAGCTGTTAAGCTACTGCAAATTACAGGATGCTGTATTAAAGAAAGTGAAATGAGTGCTGGTTAACCTTATGCTGGGCTGCAGAGGTTTAGCACCTGCTTCACAAGCAGCTGAGCCTTTCTTGGTCAGAGAGAAGCAAGGCAGACAGCTAGCAGTACAAACCAATCACCAAGCTAAGCTGTCCTTGATTGTAAATTAAAGCCATAAAATTATGCATACATAACTAAGTTCTGCAGACCATGTGATCCTTAGAGGGAACAAGCAGCACTGCTCCTGCAGCTAATCAATAATCTCTGTTAACTCACCTAGAAATTTTGTAATTTGGATTTATAGTACTGACCTTTGCCAACCATCTGCTTACACGTGGTGCAGATATTTGCTGTTTCTCTTCACGACTCAATTCATAATTATCACAATTTCCTTGTATGAAACTGAGACCCTGAGGTGTCTTTAAAATAGAACACCTCTTAAAGCAGATGAAACCAAAGCTGCAATCAAGTTCACAACTTTTGCATGGCAGAAAGGATAACTGTTTCTAGTAGCTCTTTTCATGCAAAAGGCTGGGGTTTTAATTATTGATGTTTGAAATTATGCTGATTTCATTTAGTAAATAAAATCTGAAATATTCAAAAGAACACCCTGTTGCCAGAAAAATCACAGGTTTCAGAGGTGTATTTCTTAAATCACAAGTGTAACAAACCTAGATGTATTTACTCATGTCTACATCTACTGAATTTAGTTAAGGAAGGCATTTACAAATGTCTTAACTATGTCATGCACATTTCTCATTTGTTGCTTGATTGCATTCTATGAAAGGAAACACAGAATTATAAAGGAAAACCAAACATCCTTAAGAATTTTTTTATCTTCACTTTCCTCAAATTTTAACCTATTTCAAATAAAGCCCAAGCAAATCTTGTCCTGAGATGCACCTTAAGAATCATCAAATATGGCCAGGTCATGAGAATACATGCAAAACAATTTCCACCAAGAATCTAATACCACCAATTCTCAGAAAATCTCACAGCAACTTCTGTGGGAAAGAATAATTTAAAATAGACATGCTTCAGTAACACATAGCTCTCCCATGCAGTGTCCCAGTCAAAATTCCTGACTCTGCTGTATGAAGATACATTCAATATTCAATGTAAGGTCAAAAAATTAGGACCTTAAACATTCTAGAGAACACAGAGGGGGGAGAAATCCTTGTGCTATTGCAGCAATTTTTGGGAAAGACTTCAGAGGTTTAAGGACTCTCAGACTACAGGTATTCTAATAAACTAATGAGAGGAAGAGTATGGGCTGAAACACAGGCACATGTTCATTCACACTGTTTACCTGTCAGCAGAGTCCCAAACACAGTTTTGGCTTGTCCACCTAGCATATTGCTCTAAAGACTGAGTAGGCTGTAGACTCTTGCTTACAGATAGAAAAGACACAGCTTCCCTGCTGCAAGAGGGAAAAGCCCTGTGGCAGCAGACTAAGGCTGGTTCAACTAGTGTCAGAACCACCTCTGTACTGTTTTATTCACTTCTACAATTATTTTGTCAGTAGTAACTCTGCCTTCAGTATCAACAGAGGCACATCCTAACTAAAGTTCACTTTCACCATAAAGCACCATCCAGAACAGCCATGGAAAAAACTAGATTTTAATCCTTTAAGGTAACTTTGCCTTGATAACTTTGAGATGAGTGCACTCAAATGTGCAAACTGAAAACATAAGACAGAAGTAAACTACTTCTTGCAGGTTGATAAAAGAAAAAACAATCTGCTCTAAAGTATGTGAATTGTGACAGAAGGAAATACTTTCTTATACAAACACTTTTATTTTCAAACTGACAGAACTCAGCTTCAATATACGGGTGTCCTGAAGTTCCTGGTTCTTCATGAATTAAACATGATCAGGAGCTCAATTTTTATATGTGCCTTTGCTTTCAGCAATCAAGTAAGCTTAAATTGTCTTAAGGAAACACAAAATTTTCTTTTATCCCTTCTCTAGAATGAAATTGTTCAACAATCGATGTTTACTAGATTTTTGACAGTGTGACTTAATTGTTGCAGCATGACAACAGTTCATCTGGTCCCGAAACAGACACTATTCTAATGGAGAAAACCCACCAAAATGTAATTAAGGAAGTTTTTATAAAGAGTTCTAATACTCAAAAAGAAAGTCAAGTGACTCACTCTTATTTTCCTCAACCAATTTGTTGGACCACAGCATGACTAAGTATTTAAAGGCAGAACAACTACAACTCTGGCAACAGCATGAGCAGACTCTCATACACAGATGACCTGAAGATATTTAGTTCCTCCAGCACCCAGCTTAAATACACGCTAAATATAGCCTTGGCCTTTTCTTCTGACATTAAGATGAAATTTGTCACAGAGCTCTGTCTCGCAGCTTTTAAACTGTATCTTTAAAGGGTCAGAAATCCATTTCTCACGCTTTCTCAGAAGCAAGCTATTCACCAAGTTCCTTCCCAAAACTCTTTACTCTTGCTTACCACTTTGAAATTCCTTGATTGGCACAGCACCAGACATTCACAGAGTGCTTCAAATGCTAGAAAGGTTACAAACTTCACAACGAAGCTGCGCCTTAATGAGAAGAACAATTGGCTTGATGTGCCATACGTGACACTGAGAAATATATCATATCTGGACCTATGCGGTAACTTTATTACTGCAGAAGTGAGTCCTAAAAGCTTTAAGACCACCAAATTTACCGCTTTGATACACTGCAGAAGAGTCATTCACCCAGAAAAGTTCTGTCATGACATGTATAATGGTTACCAAACTATAACCTTCCATTAGACCATAGTCTATGGTTTACAGTCTACGGCCCAAAGACCATAGCTTAAAAGAAAAAAAGTAGGGGTTTTTTTTGTTGTTTTTTTTTTCCCCTCTAATGGAGGAGTATGAATTAGGTACTACATGATCAGATATTAGAAGTGATAGCAGTGGTTTGAATATATGGTTATTTGCATTGCATTCAGGAAGTATATTACACATTTGAAAAGCACACACACACACAAAAAACTGTGCCTATGCCAAAAGCTTGTCAAATCTAAGATGATGGACATGATGTAAGACAGCAGACAGTGCTGAAAAAATAATTTAATCTATTTACCATCCCTGTGACTGTAAAAATCATATCCAAGTCTTTTTTTAAATAAAAACCCTCCATGGAAGCTGGTTCATAGCTTACAAGGCCACAAGAGACCTTATAGAAACACCTGACCTCATTAATTCAATAAGCATTAGGACTTAGATGAATTTAATACTGTTTGCACTATATTGCAAGTTTCTTGATTTGAAAATTATTAGTGAACAACAATTTAGGAAGTATTGCAATAGACTATTATCACAGTGGAAAGTTATCCTCATTACTAAAAATGTGTTCTATTTCTATCTTAAATTCATGTAGCCTCAGTTTCCAGTATCTTACTTCAAGTTTTTGTTAGACCTCTACTATTAAAAGACTATTGCCTACAGTTACAGCTGTAAGCTTTAAAAACACAGAAATGCTCTCCAAGAGCTCAGTAAGAAACCTTTGCCAATCCTTCAGTCATTCTTCTGGCTCCTCTGGTTTCTTTTCAACACTTCAACAATTTTTGAAGTGCCCTGGGACAAGGTATAGCTAGCTATACAACTAAATCTGGAAAACAAGGAAAACAGGAAGGCGAGAGGGAAGAAGTGAGAAAAATAGTGGGCAATGAGAAAAATTACACAGGAAAAAGGTATGAATGAACCAAGGCAGACTACCAGACTACAGTCAGAATTCTGTAATAAAAATAGCAGAAAAATCCAAAACCTAGATTTCTGAAGCTGGCTGCACTTTATGTGCAGCTGTAGTTATCTCACTGAAAAGGGCTCTAGAGTGTTTGCAGGCTTTTTTCTTATTTCAGGCTACAAAGCAGATCACCTCAAGAAAACAAGGGCCATTTTACCATCTGCTTTTGAAAGCTACTCTTTTGCTCATCTTAAAAGATTATGTTGGGCAACCACTTTATACACTCTCATGGAGCGTGTGATGAGAACAAAGAATCCCACAGACTCTGCATTAATCTCTTGTTCACTGAACAGGAGTTACTGTTCTCAAGTATAAAAGCTTCCAGAGGCTCAGATATTGCAAGGAGAGCCCATAAATGCTGAAACAGACATTCAAAAATAAGGCTACGAAGCAAATGAGTATTACCATGCATATAGATTATTTGTCTTACTATGATGTTTTTAGTCACACATCACCTAGCTTCTAAGTCTGGATACTACATGGTGAACCTGTGAATGATCAATTTTTATGAGAGAAAGTAAAGCCAAGTAGAAAGTTTCAAATTGAAAGGAAATAAAACTTACTGTAATTGGCACATCTTTTGTTCCTGAATTTAATAAATGCAGATTTAAAATTTTTGGCAGATCTGTTAAAGAACAAAAAACACACCTGGCTATTAGGCTACTTTAACATAAGAACCTTATACAAAGTCATCTGCACTAGCTGGTTTCTCATACAAATCCACTGTTGTTCAGCGTTACAGAGTTAGAGTAACATGACAGTACAGCCAGTCAAAATAGCTAGTCCCAACAATTTGACACACTTAAAAATGTGTATTAGTAGGTATTACATGATCCGGCTAACCGCTCATATTTCTAACACATTAAGAAATGAACAGGCTAAAAATACTAAGATGAATGATTTTGCCAGACACAGCAATACCCAGCAGAAACTAATCTTACTTAAAAACATTTACGTGTTAAGTAAGTTGCAAGGAAAAGTACTTCAGAAGCTACCTTTTCTAGTTGAAAGAAGGTATATAGTGTCTTTCTTCAGTAATGAGTCCCTCTTACAGTTTCAAAAGATACCTTCAGTTTTACTAGTTTCTGCCACATTTTTTTTTTTTTTCACTAAACAGTATTAATTTAAAATGGAAATGTTAAGCCAAAATTTTTAAGTGGCAATCCAAAAAAAAACCAAAACATCTTATTGTAAGTATCAAATTTGATTGTTTTGCACATTTTCACTATTTCCTGTGTCTGAGAATTATTTAAATTTACGCAGATGTAAAACAGTATTTCAAAACAAGTTCACAGCTTCAGTAAACTGACAATGGTTTTAAGACTAAGCCATGTGCAACTGTGTAAGAGTAATGTTATTACTAGACTTCTAACTGGAGGTGCAAAGCACTGTTTGCTTGTACACATCTCAACTATACTTGCAGGTGAATACATTTGTGCACTGTTGCAACACATTATTATCCTGCTTTTGAAACTCTGGCTTTTAAAAAGCATCATTCCACAAGCAACCTGGAATAGTATAAAGATAAGTGGGCTTTCCCCACCCTACTCCTTACAAATACTTTTGATACCAGAAGTATAGTTTACCTTGCGTTCGTAGTGTACCAAAATCTAGCATTTCTGTTGATGAATAGATTCCCGGTGCTTTAAGAACAAAAAGAAAAGTTACCACTTTCTTATTATAGTTAAAGTTAATTAAGCTGAAGAACTTTAAAAGTAAAAAAAAAAAAAAAAAATTACAACAAAACCCCAACCACTTTTCTACAAACCTGTTGTAACTTCTACTTCAACAGGGAGAATGATAAATTCTGTGTTGTCTGAGGCATTTGTTTTTATTCTAATGAAGGCTGTATGATTATCTGCTTCTCTTGAAGAAAAGCTGGCTCTCATCACTCCTTTTGTTTCATAGGGAGGTATTTCCTGATAAATAATCAAAGCACATCTATGAGAATGTGGTAATTACAAAAAAAGCTGCCACACAAAAAAATTACAATAGAAGTATTGACTATAATTGTATTAAGAGAAAAAGCTGCAATAGCAGTAAGAGATAGGCTGCATGTTCTTATCATTAGCATTAAATTTAGTAAGGATAGTTGCAATCTCATATGACACTGATTAAAAATAAGTATATGCAAAAGGACTTTCATCTCCCATTTAATTAAGTTTTATGTATTAAAATTGTGGTAAAAAGACAGTAGACTGCATCAACAGAATCTACCTATAAACAAAACCTATTCATAACAATGTTACTGAGTGCAGTAACGTCAAATACTGGTTTTGCATATTCCAACTGTTTTTTCTCCAAAGCAGACAGACGGCATACTGTTTCAGTGCTAAACACAAATTCAAATAGTGCAGAACTGCAAGTAGCCAGAAGCTTGGGGAGCTGCAGGTTCATTAATCACAGAGCAATTCACAGCAAAAAGTCAAAATGTGTTTTAGTTTCTACTAAGCCTACTCCATCAGCTCCAATCTGCATTCAGGGTTTTAAAGACAACTTTTTCTATATATGTTGGACACAGCTGCAGTACAAGACTAGTTCAGAAATACTGCATATTCTTCTTCATCACGTTACAGAAAGGGCTGGGGAACCGGATTTTTCTTCTTTTTTTCTTTCCTTCCCTCAAATAGAAGATTAAATCCTTGATTTGAAATTTGGAGCTTCTTCCACTTTAGATGCTAACAAATATGGCAGAAAGTAGGGATTTTTGATGAGTAGTCCTTGTGTCAATTGATGATGTTTCAGTTGGCACCTGGCCTCCTTTTTTGTGCTTTTGATGAAGGAACCTGGACAGGGCATAATCCATATACTGATTGCCTAATACATCTTTTCTGCACTTTCTGTAGTACAAACTCATACCAATCCATTCTGGAGGTCAAGCCATATTTTCCATGGCACCATGACTGCAGATGTAGTCTTTGAAAACTGTTGAATATCAAAGTAACTAGTTTCAACTGCTACTACTTGGTAAGTCCCTAAACGAAGAAGCTTTCAAGTTCTGTTTTTGCACTTATTCACAGACCTAACATAATGCAGCCGTTCATTAATGTTTCAAAAGGATATGATTAGACTCTTCCATATGTGTAACCAGGGATCCAAGGGTTGTCAGATCCCTGAAGTAACTTTGAACAGCGATTATAAAAATAATCCTGCATGCAGACTGCTTCATCCAATCATCCAAACATTTGGCATCAAAACAATTTTAGACTATGACGTACATCCATTAGTCAAAGTACTATCACCATATTTCAAATATATTCTTCTACTTTGCAGCTTTTTCTAACTGCAGTGCGCTCCTGGCATAGCCAATACAATGATATATCTGGGCGTTTCCTCCTACTGGTTTAATTTCTTCTAGTCGCCTTATTGTTTTGAAGTACCAGTGGCTGATACTAAAACTAAGAGGATCAGTGCTGACTGGTATTAACCTAACTGCTTTTCCATGCAATAGACTGGAAGCTTCACATGAATGTCATCATTGCTTTAACTGGCAACTTGGCCTAGAGAAGCTGAAAAGCTACATGCTTAAGAAACAGAACTAGAAAGAAACCAGACATTCAAAAATCTTCCATTCTTTTGTTTGTGCCTCCAACATGTTCGTTACATACCTGCTAATGGCTACAGAACTCAACGCTGCCTTTGAGCTCTTTTGACAACAAGAAAGGGTCTATCTATCTTTAGAAGCAATGCCATTTGACTAAACTGATATCAAAACTTTAGGACCATCAATTTTTAAAATCCATTTTAATGTTTACGTCTAACCCTCAGCATCTGTTTACTCTTTCCCCTGCATTTTTTAAAAATGCTTGTGATCTATATTCAGACTTGTTTGTAACTTTTGTATCTAAAACTAAGATACTGCCGTTCTCATGGCCTTCCTCCAGAAAAGCCAGAAATTAAGTTTTGTTATTGTCCTTCTTGGCTCACTTGGAAATAGCCTGGCTTTACTCATTACAATAGATGCAACTGTCAATAACTGTAATGATACTCTTGATCAAGACACCAGTTTTGGAGCCCAGTGACTTTAAAGTCTCTCCCAGACAAAAAACAGTCATCAAAAAAAGGAATAATTCTCACTAAAGAGGAAAACAGTTTTTGCATCTAGTTGGACATTACCAACAGTGTGATATACAGCACAAAGCCAATACTTTACCTTCAGGATGCTTATGCAATTTATTTCACTTAAAGATACCAGTCTGTTTTACTTCAAAACTACATTAAGAACACAACAAAACAGATTTAATGAGCCAGACCATGAGTTCATCCAACCTAACCCACTACACCATTCCCAACAGCAGACACAAAGAGTAAAGAGTAAATGCGGGGCATACATGTACGAATATTTTCCAGAAAAGTTTCCAGGCACTCTCAACTCATGATCTAGGATTTACTGCAGCTAGACACAGTGCTGTTTTATTTAGTAGTCCTTAATAGATTCTTCTTCCCTAAGCTCATTCAGCTGCTTTGTCAACCTGTATATGCATTCATAGTGATTTGCAGGAAGGACTTTGTCAGTTTCAAAGAAAAAATCCATATATTTTTCCTGTGGGTAGATCCAGCTCACAGCCCATCAAGACTACACTGTCCTGAATGCTCAGGTAGGTGTAATTCATTCTACTGGGAATCTTCTTACTCCTCTCATTTGAAAAAAAGCACAGCTCAATACAGATGGCTTCTTTTAATTAAACCTTTCCTTCAATTCCTATTACCATACAATTAACAGTCCCTGTTATCATTTCAATTTTTATGGGGTATTTTTTATGATTACATGACAAGAAAGAAAGCTAGTAAAACTCCCCAAAACCTAAAATCTTATCAAAATAAAACCTCTCCAAACAAGTGCAATGAACGCTGCAAGACATGACTACTCACCCACAGCTTCCTTGTACCTCCTTGCTGACCTGTTGGAAGCTCTAAATGGAGATCACCTCCACTGGAATACATTTCTACCACCTAGGATGGATGACAGGAATATGTTAGCCCTCAACTTCAAAGGGATCTGTTTTAGTTATCAGGTATTATAATATGCAATGGTTATGAACTATTTGACCATGGGAGTATCTTATAATTTCACTTTTCATGATGACACAGTGATTTGCTACAAATTATGTGCTTTCTGTTTATTTATATATTTATTATATATATAACATAGAAACTATGTGCATTTCAGAGTTTGTGGATCACTTAAGAGAATCAGATCATGTTTGTCAGTGGACTATTCATTTACTTGTTGGGTTAGGTACAGACATCAATCCTGTCTTAACGTAAGAACGCTTGTCAACCTTACTAGGTACTAGTAGTAAGGGTACACCGCAAAGATACCTTATGTTGCTCAAAACAAGTAGAAGGCAGCTAAGAAGCATGCCTGGATTAAAACACAAGATCTGTTCTACCTTATTTGCTTCAGTATTTGTCTTAATTACCACTGAAGTTTAATTATTTATTTTGCAGTAATTACGACCATTTAAAAAATGGAAATGCCACAGTAAAACCTCAATTTAGCAAATTAAGAGGTCTATGAGCATAATGTACAACTTCTAGAATAACTGATTTGCATTTAAACAGAAAAACATTGATACAACATGAAAGACCTGGCTTCAAATAGCTTTAAAGTCCAAACAGAATTTTAAGAAATACCAAAATAAACAAAATTTCAGTTTAACGTCATAAATTTAACTAAGCATTTAATGATTTTTCTCTTAGGCTTACCTGCAAAGGTTCACTGTGAGGGTTATGTATATTTATTATAGGAGAAAAACTGCTATTTACAGGAACTCGTGCCCCAATAAATGGGCGCAATCGATAGGGGTTCGGTACTCCAATCCCAAACACCTGGTTCAGAAAAAGAAAACCAAGCTTAAGTAGCTGTATGTAATTCTTGCAGAGCCTAACGTATGTTGTGCACCAATTTTAGTAATCTACCAAGCACCCTTTTCAATTAATTTTATAGCAGACTTCTAACTGAACATTTAAAATCAGTATCACGCTAAACCACTGAAATAAAGAAAAGTGAATAGTATTTCTCTTAGCTACTACTTACTTACACTGACATACTTCGAATACAGGAACTCAAAATACCATCTTTTTTTCCGATACTCTTAAAACACTAGATACCAGCTAAAGGTTAAAAAGATATGAAATATCCTTTAATCATACCATTATGGAACAGACTATCCATATGGGAAGCTTTTTTGTTGTTTTCAACACACTGCCAAGGTAAGAGTCATATTCTTTCACTAAGAGGATTTCTCAGACTTTTTAGACTCTCTCATCTGTCTGGTTTATCTTTCTGAATCTCGAGTGAGTAATTTTTTTGCCAGCTTAATGAATAACATTGTCTTGTCACTGGATCAGATGAGTACAGAGCTAAGGAATGAGCTAGGTCACTGCAATGAGCCACTAAAATAACACACAGAAAAAAGTTGGGAGGATTTTTAACCCTACATAATTTAATCGATCTGGCTTACAGTACTGCCCTACAGATATTTACAATGGTATACCTCTGTGTTACAACAAGCACCAGGAATGGAAACTTCTTCAACTGGGCTGATTAAAAAACAAATCCACTGTCGTGCAAATATCCTTGGATAGTTGAGCATGCCATAATAGATACTGCTTTGATAGACTCATACTTCAAAACTTTTTCTAAAAGAGTGTAATTTCTCTTACCTGATAAGTAAATACACCGTGATTAGAAGTGTTAATAAATAAAGTATTCTCTACATTTCCAACTACTCTTGCAAGAAAAACTACATCAAAGGATGTATTCCCTCCTGGAAGAATTTTCTGGAAAAAAATAAAAGCAAGGAAACAGAATAATAAGCAAAACTGTTTAGTGAAGACATTCCACCCTGCAGATGAACAATAGTTTTTGTGCAACAGAAGATCTCTGTGTGTTCTTTACGGAAAACTGAAGTTAGAAAGTCTATTGCAGATTTGGGGGAAAGAAAAAAGAAAAAAAAAGAATAGAAGTTTCAGACATATAAAAATGCTTAACAAAATAATTAAAATACCAATATTTAAAACTATTACTTAGTGCAGGATCATATTTAATTGATTTTTTATGTTGAATTCTAAACTTACAAGTTCAGCTTATCACGGAAATATTTTGGACCGACAGTTTACAGAACACTGGAGAAAGGCAATTGCTACACTACTTCCATAACTGAGAAGTGTTGCTTATAGACATGTTTTCTGAAGTTTTTGGTGTTTACATGGCCTCTGCTAAGCCACAGGCCCTGCAGACAAAACTGAAACTAGAGGACTATATCTGACAGCAATGTGGTTATGAGTTAACCGTGCTGACACAGTGCTTTTTAACTTCCAAGTTCCTGTAACATGACTGCAGTAGTTTTAAGTGTGCTGGGGCAGCTGCTTCACACTAGCACCACTTCACTGGACTTACAATTTTCAGAGATATTATAGAAACAGCTTGTTCCTGTATGTGCTTTAAGGCAACGTACACTTAGTCACTTCAGCAACAAAGGAGATCTGCTGTTCAACCATCAGTTACGGTATACACTTCCAACACAGCGTCTGCACCCCTCCCATGCAATGTATCATTCCTTCTCTTCCAGCAGGATTTGTGTTTCTCGTGCTCAGTTCAAATTTGCTTGGTAATTGACATGACATCAAGAACTGCAGTATCTGAATATTTTTAGGTATGTAATTACTGCAGCAAGTAGCACATTTAAAGAAGGGAGGGAAATCAAGCCGCCATTCAGGGTGGGAAGGTGGAAGGAAAAGCTCATTTTGAGAAAGCAGAATAACTTACCCTGTTTTGAAAAAATGATGCATGAAAATGTGACGTTGTAGCAGATATTGATACTAATGTAATTGTTTCCTCTGAGCTAGGGTTATGTAGGTAAACTTTTTCCATTTTTGGCATTCCAACTGGCCTGTCAAAACAGAGAGAATATTTTTAAAGTGTTACAATTCTAGCAAATCAAGCATTGGCCTCTGTGCCATTAAACCAGATCGGAGCATAACACTGATGAACACTGACTACAGAACTTTGCATTACATGTTTTTTCAATTAACATATATAAATTCTACCTTGAAGAATTACTTAGTTAACATCTTTTCCATTATTTTATTAATTACTTTTTCTGAAGGGCTACCTAGCATTGTACCACCCTCTAAAATGATACCTATCCAAAATGAAATTCTGTTTTGCAGAATTTTACTTCAGTATCAAAAGAGACAAAGTTTTTTATTCCTGTGCTAGAACCTCTGAATAATTATATCTTAAGAAAGGTTGCACACAGCTATTTAAAATCAACAGAACACAATTTTTTTTCCTGGTAAATTGTAAGCAATCTTACTCAGATTTTTTTCTGGTACTATATTTTATAATATGCTCTACAGAATTAAGTACACGGACATGTGCAACAAAAACTATTTTATTTATATATTGCATTTGAATTCATACCTTAAGGAAAAAATAAGAAATGTTTGAGATTAAATTTTAGAATTTCATGTCTAAAACATAGAAGTCAAACAGTTTAATAACAGCATGCTTTTTCAGTAACAAGACATACTAACAATTTATTCCACACAAGCTTTAGGCTTCTTCCTTTTTGCTTACAACAGCTGACATGACAATAAATGCTTCAGTTTCACTGATTATTTTTTAGACTTTGATATCTCTTCAGAATTTTTGTCATGCCCTTTAACACAAATGTGTTAAGCATCACTAATAAAGTGTGTAGATTACAATTTTCTCCAAATTAAATTTTGGAATTCAAAATAGTTAGCTCAACTTTCAGGCTACACTTACATAGCACTCCTTCCCACATCACCTGCTCCAAACACTGCAAGGACCACAAAACTATTGACAAGAATTACTATCTGTAGTACCTGAAGTGATGATAAGCAATGACAGGCAGCTGTTCTGCCATCCTCAGTTAACAGGTTAAATTATTAAGCGCTGTTGTAGTTGCACAGTTCTTAAATTTGAGGAGGGAGGGTGTGTCTCAATAGATAGAGCAATGCAAGTTTGCTGTAAATTAAAGCTTGCACTGGATGGAGGATTTAGTGACAGTAATCAAACTATACCATAATTTACAAAGTGGTTGCAGTAACTGAACCTTCTACTTATAAAACATGGGCTAAACAGACAGATGCCAAAGACCATTATACTATTTCAAAGACACAATTATTAACCTTCAATAAACTGCACCTTCACTAACAGTAGAATATATCTGCACTCTGCTACTGTAAATCTCTTTGCTTTGCTTGCTGAGTCCTCCTAATTTCATGTCTCCACCAGCAAAAAAAAAGAAAGTTCTTCATCCTTCTTTTACTATCAAGAAAATCTCATTTTGACTTCTCTAACTTAACTAATAATGAAGATTACAGTTTCTTTCCTCACCTTTTAAAACCCATACAAAATACAAAAACCCATACTAATATCCAGGTTAAGCTATAACATAAAAGTATCTGTGCCTGTTGCCAGTATACATGGGGATATTAGAAACGGAAATGGTTTATCAGCTGTGATGTTTTGCATTAACTGCTCTAACTGCTACACCGTTGATCAATGAAATCAAACCGTAAACCTATACACCTGTTCTCCCTTTGCTAGGGGAAAAAGCTTATCATACCACAGGAATCTGAATGAAAGCCACCCCTCCAAAGTTGCCCATCTCTACCCCACCCCCAGGAAAAAAAAACCAACCAAAAAAACCCAAACACCCAAAAAAAAAAAAAAAAAAAAAAAAAAAAAAAAAAAAAAACCCAACCAAAAAAAAAAAACCAACCAAAAAAGAACACACACACATACACGAAAAAAAAACCAACTGAGAACACAAACACCCACAAAAACACCACTGAGTGTCTGCTGATATGGAGTTACCCAGCACCCCCTGAATTCTGAACCCACTGCTTCAAACACTCCTTCACTGACATCAGTACAGATGGGCTTGAGTATTTTATCTGCTTGGTATCTGTGAAAAGTATAAGCAAGCTTTTGTAACAGTCAGCAATTTCATGGTGAATTTGCTGTTTAGAGAAAGTGGTCATGCTTGAATAATAATAATTAAAAAAAAAAAACAGGGAAGGAAAAAAAAGAGAGAAATAAAATAGTCCAACTCCTCCAACACTGAAGAAAGCTCTTTCAGTCTCTCCTGAGGATCAGCCATCAGTTCCCTAGTTCTCACTGCAATTTCTCATTCTCCTTAGTAGAAGACATGCTCCCAGCACCTTGTTGCAAATATTTTGCTTGCCACAGTGCATTTTCTGGGTATTTCTCTTCCCCAGAGCGGATTCAGTAGTTCCTCAAGCAGGGGAAACCATCCTCCTCTTCTCTTACAATGCACTCCAACCAGTCTTTGTAAAAGGCGCCTAAGAGCCAAAACCAAGAATGAAGCAGAACAGTTCCTGTCGACCACAACAGCAGGATGTGAGATGATAAGGTAGATTTTAAGTACTGTATTACTTGTGAGCAAACAACATGACCTGTGGTCTCTACAGAGAGCCAGCTGTGTACTGAAAAGCTAAGATGAGAATTGACTTAAGTGACACTTACTATGATGCATTATGTGTGAAACACCACGAAGCCAAGAAAACTATGTTGAATGAACTGGTACTACTGAAGTGCCAGGCTGTTCCTGTCAGAAAGGGAGTCTGGAAGTAAAACTCATTATCCCAGGAAGTGTTTCAAATATTAACAGTCTTTTAAGACCTTCATGCTTTACCAGTTCTGAAAAGAGGGGAATATAAGACAGTATATCTGAGAAGCTAAAGCCTATAAAAACAACTAGTAGGGAACCACCATGACAGATATCACAGTTCACCAGCTTCAGATTCCAGATTAAACTACTGCCGTATAATTATAGGTGATAAAGGCACAAGTCACTAAAAAATAATTTTGTTGCTAGGACTATGTTTTATTTCACTGTTTTGTTGACCATTCTGATTTTGAAATGAATCCAGTATTAAGTTTTGCTCAGATACAGCTTTTCTTATATTCTTTAAGCTTGATCTTAGCCAAATCTACAGAAACAGGACAAACCTCACTTGTTTTTTCTGCCATCAGATATAGCAAAATCCAGGTAAAGCAGACACCTTTAATGAACCTACATCCCAAGCAATAATCACAAAAGGGATGCTCTCCAGGCTGCGGATTATGGAGCTGCAATGCCCTGCACAGGTACAGTGCTACCTGGTGCCAAATTTTACAGCAGCATTTCCTGGAGCAGTCACAGCTAGCACACTTCATTGCAAGAAGCTGGTACAGACACACACCTTCAGGCAAACATGAACTGTCAAAGCACGTAAGATTTTGTTCCCGACCTATTGTCCTTGCATAATGCTAGGTCCACCTACACTGATAAAAACCAGATACCACAACCTAGATGAGAAGATGTTAATTAACAAGGGTGAGGTGCCTGTTCAAATGGGTAGAAGCCTGTGTTCACATTCCTTACTGCTGCAACTCAACTCTTGCTGAAGTCTGAGTTAGTATCTGCAGTGTATTGTAAGCATGTCCTTGTAATGGAATTCATTGCTGCTCTACGGATCAAGTGGTAGATTCTTTTAGCAAAAAAAGCTCCTGCAAAAAGTTGAGGACGTGAGTATTTGAGTTATTGGCCCAAACTTAACTTGCAAAAATATCTAGCTATTCTCTGTGAAGCAAATACACATTGAGAAAACACCCTTTTTTAAAAGAGTAATTTCATTTTTTTTCTCACTGCATGTAATTTAGACACCTCTGTAAAATGCTCACTTGATTTATGAAAACTGATACAAATCTACTACTGAAAAGCAAAGAATATAAATTCAGCAGATATATTTTTCCTCTTCCATCTCCTATTCTTTCCAATGAGACTGGAGAGAAAACTTCAGTCAACCAAAAGCTTCCCGCTTAAGATTTTTGGAATGCTGAGATAAATATACCCAAGATTCAATTCAGGTAAATTCCTCATGAATTTGAGAGTTTAACAAATATGTTTTCCCCTAAGTTTTTTTTTTTTCTTTTAGCATCTTTTGAAACTACTGTAAGACCAGTTGTTGCACAGCATATCGGAAGTTTTATACGGGTTAAATCACTATCCTGTGTCAGACAGGAGTGAAATAGCAGATGTCTGGAAGGCGGAAGTGTAATCATGCAGAAAGCATATGGAGTCAGGTGCCCAGAAAACTCTCCTAGCCTCTAAATATATGCAGCTTGGGAACTTCATGAACCAATGCAGAAAGTTCTCCAGTCAGAACAGGGAGAGTGAACTCCAACGTAAGAACTTGGGTGTCGACTTGTAATGTATCCAGCTACTTTTAATGAAATTAAAGGAGCTTGTCTTACAAGATTCCCTCTTCAGACTGCAAGGGAATGGCTTTTGTACCCCATTCTGAAGAAAATGCTAATTCCTTATGTGAAGGAAGCCTGCATGATGTACAAGACTGAAGAACTAGTGGCTAAAGCATCCCTCCTGTTTTACATGAAACTGTATGCATCACTGGTTGAGTGACACAGACAATTTACTTTTTAGCTGAAGTTAGAGTAACTAAAGTGCTTAAGTTCAAGAATGCAAATGTGTCTCAAATTTGGAAAAGCAAAAGCAAACAGAAGGGCTTTGCTTTTGTATATATACTAGTCTATAGACCAATTGTTTCCTAGCTTCCAGATTTCACTGGATTTTAACAAATCAAGAAAGTTATTTTATATTATACTTGACAAAAAGTGCTCACGTAACATACTAAATGGAGCAAATGCCCCATTTTATGTTAGGAATCTAACTTAGATCTCATGCAACAAATCATACCTTTTCCAAACAGTTAGCAAAACCCCATACACAAAACACCAGTAGTAGAGTCTTTCCAGTCATGTCACCAACTGTGATTTGAATGAATCTAAGATTATAATAAACTATTATTTGCTTTGGCAGCATTTTGCAGTCTAGCATGATATGCAAACAAACACAGAGGTAGATCTGGACTAAATGTCTCTTCACTGTCAACAGTTTCTTACATTTAACAAACTCCAAGGGAAATGAAAATCTCATTTTGTTGAAATTTTTAAAAAATGCTGCAATCTTAAATGCTCACAGATTAGAAGTGTATCAAACATGCAGCCAATTGTATTCATAGTACATTATAGGTACCTACCATTTGTAAATATACTTGTTTAAAACGTAAGAAAACTAGACATTTAGATAAACTCTCTAGTTGCTAGAATTCTCCATTTTTTACTGGTAAGAGATTAGAGTTCTTGAAGAAAACAGATCAATTTGCTAAAGTTATGCTAACCTAATGTTAGCAACTAGCATAAGGTCTCAAGATCTGCAAGAAGGTCTCAAATATTTGACCATTACCAAGCAATTGCTTTCAAGGCCAGTTTAAGCTTTCATAGAATATCCTGCCAGATACTAAAGCTCACAAACAAGAAACGTGAAAACAGTACAAAAATCCCCTAAGGAAAACATTTCAAAGGAAATGCAAGGCAAGACTGTTTATCAACTGAAAAGCAAAAGACAGATTTTCAGAATAGTGTCCTAACAACAAAAAAACTTTGCAGAATGGGATCTTGCTCAAACTGAGTGAAGCAAGAACCTCCATTCACCACAAAAGTATATGCTGATCAAGGATTAAAATATTACTTTTGCCAAAGGTATCAAGGATTTAAATACTACTTTTGCTAAAGGTATCTTTTTAGACATTACCAATAATTTCTATGAAGCATGGGCAAGATGTCAATTTCATCTAAAATAATTCCACATTTTAAAATTGTGATGGTAAGCAGTTATAGCTTATACTGTGTTAGTATCCTAAAATTCTCGATACGGAAGTGCTCCACTACCAAAAATTACTTCTACCAAAAAATTAATTGTGAAGAACTTACAAAGTATACTTTTGATATAGTCAGAGTTGAGTTAACACAGATAAAGGCAATGTATCAAGATCTATGAAGATTCAAGTTCTCCCACAAAGCAGGTACAAGAACTAAATATATAATTTGCCCCGCAACAGGATGCTTCAGTCTTCACCCAGATGGGCTACCTGCTCTGATATGAGCAACCTGGTCTAGTGGAAGGTGCCCCTGCCCATGCCAAGCAGGTTGGAACTAGATGGTCCCTTCCAACCCAAACCATTCTATGATTCTGTGAAGACTTGTCTCAAATACAAAGCCATATAGGTAATGACTGTTCTGCCAAATTAGCCTCTGAGCAACCAACTCCCAAAGCTATGGAAAACGACGTAATGGTTACTGTTTGTGTGTTAGGATGCCTCAATTATTCCATTTCTATTTAACAACAGGGGACAGTAAGATTAAAAGAGAGATTAAAGGAACAGAACACAGGTAAGAGTAAAGGCAGTTAGTTGTGGAGTTGGTTTTGGGTGGAGTTTTCTGGGCTTGTTTGCTTTCTTTAAAGCCCTGAATCTCTGATATCCAACATGTTGCAGAATTTGTTCCAGAGGAAGACTGGTGTTGCTTCACAAACACAAGCAGGAGGCTTTCATATTAAATAACCAAATGAGTATTACACTGAGTCCAAGCAATACCCCGGAGCAGTGATATGGGAAAACTTGTCTCAGTTCCACCCCATTCCCAGAGGCTTAATGTATACAGAAAACATTTGGAATCTCTTCAAGTGAGCTTAAGATTTGCATATCCTAAAATATGGCATACATTTCCTTTGATAAATGTGAGATTACCTGGACTGCCTTCAAAGTGATATAATATGGTGGTGTTTATTTTACATTAAAACAGCATTAAAAACCCCCAACTTTTAAAAAACAGAAGTTTAAGGCTGTTGTAATCTCATCTCCTGGTAGAACACAGGAAGTGTGTCTACAGGACGTATCTATCAACTTAATACCGATTTTGATTTTCTGAGACTCCTAAATAAAATAACTTTTAATAAATATTATTCCTGCTCAAGTTGGCATGTTTTTGAAACATCTGATTAAACCCACACACTCTCAGCAGACCAAAAATGTCACAAGAATAATGGTTAGCTTACAGCTGAAATTAAATATTGCAACTTTCTTTAGCCTGGGAATGACACATGTTGATAGCTCAGCATAAAATGGACTTTGAACAAGTTTGCTCTACTAAATGTTACATGCCACCTATTAACAAAACACCATTTAGGTATAATACTTATTCAGAAAATAAATATGCATGTTATTCCTTTCCTAAAATCCATAATTAACAAAGAAAGAAAAGCCAGAATTTGAATGTGAAAACCCTGTCTACTTTAAAAGGCAAAAGCACCAAAAGCTTAAATCTGCATTATTTGACTTCTGAAGTGCCTAGCACCTGCAACTTGTTCCCACCATAAGGTTGAGTTACTCAGCATTTCTCAGAGATGGTTCACTTCTATTTAAATGCCTAAGTGCAGATTTTAAACTGAACTTTGAGGCTTCCCATTGAAACATTTACTAAAGCTGTTTTTGACATCTTACTGAAGTTTTAATAAATCAGAAGACTGTTTCTGCCTGAGATTGACCTAAACTACAACAGATAAATGATCATATACTGTTAGAAAAAAACCCACTACCCTAGAACACATAATGAACCAAGACCTAACACAGAGATTCGCTATTTTAACTGACAGAAAGCAGCAATCCCCCAGTGCATGAAGAACAACTTAAAGTACTTATGATACTGTCGAGGATCTATTTTTAGGAAGAATAAAGGGCAAAAAAAGCACCACCTTTGGAAATCCACAAAGCAAAGAAACACATGTAGCTTTTTTCAAATAAGAATGCAAACTATAGATGACCTTTAAAAACAAGGTATTTCAAAGCACATTAACATAACAATTCATAGTAGAAAAAAAATACATTTCAAATGTCAAGTTCTGTGATTAGTATGAACTGAAAACCTTTACAATGTATAACCAAAACAACAGGTAAGTTTACAGTAACTAACAAAGATCAAATTGCTCTACAAGTTTGAGTTTGTAAAGTGCTCACCGGCACAAGTCATTAACTATAATCTAATGTTGCTATAGGAGAGATCCAGTAGAGCAGGGCTTACCACTAGGTACTTTGCTATGCAGTATAGAAGCTCAATGTCCTCTTACCTAGGACCAGTTACTGACATTACAAAAACCACAAAACAACAAAACCACACAACACCCAAAGCTAGAGACTGTGAATTTTTCAAGTAATAAGGAAGAGGGGACAGAGTCATTTATTATATCTATTCTCAGAAGTAAAAGTTAAAAATCTGTTAAACTGAGCACAAATAAATTCTGTAAAATTAGATACTTTCATATAGCTTTGCTATTTAGTGGCATTGTTCGCTTTTTTTTTATGAAGGTTATTTCTGGAAAACTACTCTGTGCAAATAATATACAGTTACAGCCTTTCAGAAACACAGAACTATACACCATGCCAATACACAGGAGCTTCCTTGCACATCTGTAGTCACCACAACATACAATGGTCTTTCCTACAGACAAGGGGTACGATATTTTTATTAATATATCGTGGGTTATCTATAAATAAAGCAGCCTGTCATCCAGCAGCAGTGCTGGCTGAGAACGAGGGAAGCAATACTGTGCTGTGGCACACCTGGGCTGTTTTCTTTCTTCCACTTGAACTGTCAAAATGTCTGACATGTCCTCACTGCAGTTTACATTGTGTCAAAGTATCAATCATGCATAGAGGTGACATCCATGTACATCAACCCCGGAACTGATTTTGACTGTTAACAAGAATGATTGCAGCTACCTGTACACAGTAACCAGTTACTGGTAAGAAAAGTTAAGGCTGAAATAGTTCTCAGAGGAACTGATTACAAATAGGTACATTGTTAGACTTCTTTGTCCTCCCTCCCTTTTATCTTTTAGAGAAGTCACAGATCAGTTTGCTGTAAACCATTACATTCAGCCACCGAGAATCAAAACAGCAGCCAGGTGCAAGGTGGAGCACAGAGCTAGGTTCCTGGAGACTGTTCTGCTTGGAACTGTGTTTTCACAACCCTATGTTACTGTTCTAATAACTGCAGACCCACCAACAAAGTGTTTCTGCCATCAAAGCAACAGTAAGCCAGACATGCTAAAGAGGATGCTCTCTGACATGGGTTATGTACAAGCAGAAAGGTAATCTCACCTCAGCACACTAAGTTCTAGACTTAAAACTGTTTCCACTCTGCAGAGCAGCTGTACAAGCACCTAAAAAGTAAGCACAAGTACCTACACTACCAAAGTCATGGCAGCTGACAGGTTGCTCAATGGTATTTAAGACCAAGTACACCAGCTCTCTGGAACAAGTAGGTCAACTACACTTACAGACAACTGACCAATGCAATTTATGTACACAACCTTCTTCATCAGTTTTAAATGCTCTTGAGGTTTTTTTATTTGTCTAAGTAAACAGATCGAAAGACTTTTCAACTTACTGTTCATGGAAATCGAGCATTGGTGGCTCAAACCGGAGAGGTCGGCAATTTCCCCGATACAGGGATACACTGGAAGAAAAAAATTAAAATGCTGTAAAACATACTGTTAAATGATACATTTTTACTCCCTTCTCATCTCAAATTGCCCTTTCTTAGCAAAACGTTCATTAACACTAATAACAGAGCAACTAATTCAAAGGAAGCAACAGCCTGACAAACCTGTCCAGTCAGAATACTGTAATTTCACCAGCCACTTACGTGATCATGTGGTATCTCTAAGAAGGAGTACATATCTTGGAAATGGACATAACTGAAGTGTTAGTTTTCCTCTATATAGTGATGGCTAAGTGAAACAGTAAGCTAAATAGGTTTGTATCATCTTTCATAGCAATATCCAAACATCTTCCTCAATGTATAACAGTAATTTATATACACACCACGCGTTTCTCTAGCTACATCTACACTAGTAAATAAACAATCTTGGATCCACTTCATGGTACTGAGGCCACATGGGAAAAAACAGCCCATGTCCATATTGTTAAAAACTTGTAATTTCCAGAAGACAAAGACTGCTTTAGAAACATTGCTTTGCTCTGCCTATACTTACCTCCCACTTGGAACTCTGCAGGAGACTAAAACTTAAATTCTGCTCAAAAAATCCAGCAGTGAAGACAAAGTATCTGGAAACATCCTCTACTACTGCTTATTTCACCAGTACAGTTCTACAGAACACAATCAATAACCCACAAAAGTTACAGGAAAAAATACAAAGCCGTTTCATTGACTGAAACATTTTCTTGTTCAGAATTATATGATTGTGACCACACTTAAGTATCTCTGTAACTCAGTAACACGTTGGGGGGGGTGGGGGGTGGGGGGTGTCAGTAATAATTGTATTAATACAATAAAACATAAACCGGATACAATAACATAAAAGAAATAAACAGGAAAGGCTAAAGAATGGCTCAAGAGCAGCGGTTCCTGAATGGCTCAAGACCAATAGCTTTCTTTTTTCTTCAAATGTTTTTGTTACCAATATTAAAATAGCACTCTTGGTTTAGATTCTTGTTTTCTAACTTTGTATCAATCCCAGATGCCCAAAGACAGAGCTGCAGCCATATGTCCTGGGCAAGCAAAGCTGCTCCACAAACACAAGCCAGGCCAGCAGAACCACCCAGTTCTGCCTCAGCACAGGGAGAAGCCAGGAGCTGGAAGATGCCCTCAGACAGGTACACGTGGCTTGCCTTACAAAAGCAGAGGCCTTAAACTTCATCAATCTAATTCCATCTAGCATACTTCCAGGAAAACTAATTATTGATCAAATTCAGATGTCTTTCCATACTCCAGAACCACTTCAACAAGGAAGATACTTACAGGTGTAAAAATTCAAGAACTGGGTACAAAATCTTAACTGTATTCTCCAATAGCGCAGATCTGGGCAACAACAACAGTTTAAGAAATCAACAGCTTTTTTACAGTGTCTCAATGACTCACTCTAGTACTCCACAACTGAATCTTCACACTTCCAATACTATACATGTGCATAAGGGAGATCTTATTCAATGACTTTTAAAATACTTCTGTCAATTTCTTCCAATTTCAAAACTCCGAACAGTCATTCAGCACCTCTTTTTTTATTGGCAATTATTAGTAAAAGGATGTAACTTTTCCATAAAAGGAATTGATATCAGAAATATTTACAGTATTTACAAAAGCAATAATGAACATAGTTACCTCCAATGCATTGAAAATACAGTCAAGAGTAACTTGACCTAACTTGAACCACCGGGACATACACAATTCTCCACATACATGAAATGTTTTAGCAAATTTTCTCAGACTCTATCGCTATAATATCATGGATAGCCATTTAGGCAACACAGAATTTTTAGATGGCTGAACATTGGTAAAGGCAGCCACATTATAACGAATAGCAACTATTATAATAAAAGTAACAGCTGTAATAAGATTCAAATGGGAACAAACAGTATTGGAATTCCCAAACTTTGCCTGCTGGAAGGCCCAACATGAGTCGACTTGCAAGAGACTTACAAATGCTGATAATGTCTGGACTGCTGGGCGCTTGCTCACTGAAGGCTGGATACACCCATGGGTAGGGCAACTTTAACAGCATAATGACATTTAAGTTAATTATCATTGAATGCCTGTAGAGCTATGGCTCCCGGTCTTCTATCAGAATTTAAACATTTTTCTTTCCCTATCTTTCCAACATTTCTAACTTTCAAAGTCAAAAACAACATAAAAAGATGCATCTGAATGAGAGAGGACTACCAACATCTTCCAACAAGCTTCAGCAGACTCAGAACCAGCCAGAAGTCACCTGAACCTATGAAGTTTCAGAAACGAGTAGTTTCTGATAATGATTTAAGATTGTCCCAACAACTTTTTCCCTTCTGCAAGAATTTGGACTTTTTAAATGAGACTTGAGAGTGAACTACACACAGCCCCTGACATGATCATTACCCTTGCCATACCATCCACTCTGTCATCCAAGCGAGAGGGCATTTACCTCAGCTATTAACTACTGTACTGATCCTATCCAGAAGCAACCTGCTACTAGATGTAATTCACTGAAATGCAACTTCACATCTTGGTAAGGTTAGTCACAGATAGAGACCATAAAGATGGTCAAAGTATCAATGCCTGGGAAGATTAGGTGTGGGAAAATTGCTTGGAGGGGGGAAAGTATAGAAAATTGGGACCTAATAGAAGTTGTAGTATTATAACAACCTTTTAGGGTAAAATACAGTTGCCACTCTCAGACAGTTGGCAAGCGTGCAATCCACTCCACCATCGTTCTCTAGGCCAGCCTAGAGGAGCAGTGGAGGGTGGAGCAGAGTGGAGACACCGCAGCCAGGCTCTGCTGTGCTCCCTGCAGGGCTGGGAATCTGATGGTACCATACAGCCGGTAAGCTGCATAGCAACTGTCAAATAGAAAATATATGAGAAGATGCCCGTTTCTGGGCCAACAACTGTAGCAAAACTATTTAACTTAGATGAACCTTGCTCATTATAATCTCGTTATAATACTAACACACACCTCCATCCCAAAGTTACCCACCTCCAAGGCACCACCACGCCTCACCGAGCACATGCTTTCTATTTCTTATCAACTATGTCTTCAAATGAAAGTGAAAGTTTACACCAATCAATAATGAAAGAATGTATGACTAGAGTCACTCAAGCTCCACCTGAGAGCAAAGAAAAGTATAAAAAATGAATGAAGGGGGAAGTTAGGGAAGACTCCATAGTAACTTCTGGGATCAGTTGACGGGCTGAACCTGCCTTCTGCCCCATAGGTACACCCTGTTGGGTAAGAACTTTCTCTTATGTGTGCTAAATAACTAACCCATGCTAGCTGTTATTAGTGATTAATGTTCTGATTGTATAGAATTTGGTTGTTTATCATTTCAAGGTTGTTTTTGCAGACAGTCCCTATCACCAGCAATCATGAATCTTAACTTGTCACGATTTTAGAATAACGACTGTTATTCTGTAAACTGTTGGTGTTAGTCCTTTGTGGGAGCTAGCAGTTGCTGGCAGCGGGTAAGTAACACATTCGAATAAAGTGGGAAGGCCCACTGAGGGGTCCCCCTGATACTGTTGGAGTGTCCCTGAGCAAGCCAGTTGAATCGCCCTCTGATCCAGCAGGGCTGTTCAGTGACAGGCCCCTGTAACGAGACACTGACAGACTGGCAGGGCACAAGGGTCTTGGCTTTCCCATGGCGCTGACAGACAGATCAAAAATCCAGGGTTGGGAAAATCTCCATCACCACCACCCCGCCTCTTTCACATGACAGTGGATGATATGGATGTCCATCTATGCCAAGACACAATTTTTTCTGGTTAAGGACATTCTGCAGCACTTCTATGATGTCTTGCTGTTTATCACAGAGTACTCAGTTTTAAATAATCCATGCACATCTCTGCATTTGGAGATGAAGAAAATACTTGTCAAATATAGTATCTAAAGTTTTCTGCAAAGTTGGCCAGTAACTGTTTCTCTGTATCCTCACTTTACCTTTCCAGCTGTTCTGGGATTTCTGGAGGAGGTTTGTGTTCTGTGGAATCTTATCTGTACTATCTTTAATTGCTATCGTGGAAAAATCAAATATAATTATTATTCTACCTGTGTTTTTCCCACATTATTTTACCGTTTGTTTCCTTTTCCATTCCACAAATTGTCAAGAAATAAAGACAAGAGCATTAAACCATCAAATAGCAAGAGGATTTTATTAAGCAACACAAACTCTCAGAACGCCACTACTTTGTTATTTCTATTACCCCCATACAAAATGAAAGTGTCTCCAAAAATAGCTATATGAATTTTTAAAATGAAAAATAGTCAAATACTTCACACTTTTTGTGCCAGAATGTCCTTGAAAGAGCCACCTCTAAGACAGAACATCTTTGGCTATAAAAGTAAATAAACAATCATATTTCCCTGAATGCATCCACGACTTGTTAATATTTAAAAATAAGGTTGAGCTGCAAATCTAAGAAAATTTATTTACATTTTTATAGTTAAAATAATTTTAGAAATATGGGTATTAAACACAGCCTCTGTGAGAAAGTGAACTGCCACAAAACATTTGACCACTTCAGTATCTGGCTATATGTGCAGATGAATAAAACGACTTTTTCAAAAACTACACCCAGGTAGTGGTTGGCCCAGTTATGCCAACATTAATCTTGTATCAGGAAAAACACACTCACGATATCAGATGTTACACTTCAAAGCTAACACTTCCTGAGGGTTTGTCTGGGGAAAGGGTGGGGAAAAAACAGGGAGAAGCTTGAACAGATGCTCTGTAACCTGACCATGGGCAAAACCAAAACAAATTAAAACGCTAGTTTATTTCCCTCCTTCCAAAAGCAGATCAAAGAACTGGATGAACTGTCTAGATAGGGATGAAGTATCTGCAAGCTACACCAAGAAGGAGATATTATGATCTATAATAAAGACAATGAGACATAAGTCATCTAGAGAAGTTAATTTCCCATGTGGACCAGAAACCTTAGCAATGCCATTTAAAAAGTCACCTAGAAAAATACGTGGAAGAAAGATCCATGTAAAACCAGTAACAACAGAGAGGGAAAAATACAGACACACAGTAGATTGGGTATTCACTTTGTAATATGGGATCGAAGAGTTTGTGATGCAGTTCTTTATCACGTTGTGCCAGCACCCAAATAGGCCAGCACCCTGATGCAGAATGGACTGTTTCTCCTGGGAAACATGGAGATTTTTCAAATCTATAAACAGCGTTTTATTAGAACACACTCTAAACCACTGAAATTTTAAACACAGAAAGCAATCTTCTTAGATGTGAAATTAAAATCAAAAATCCTGTAAGCATGTCTAATCCAGGGCTTCAGTCTCACTCTCAAGGACCAGGAAGTTCAGTTGTATCTTGGGAGACAAAAACCCTGCCCATAATCCCTAGGTCTCAATAAAGACATCTTCTTTCTGCCATTGAGACTCAATGACTTACACAAGATACTATTCCATTTAAACTATCTCCATAAAGTCTGATTCTACCCAAGACATAAAATACACTTGTCACTGATCTCAGAAGTTCAGTTGTGATTCCTACATTCATGTTTTCGTACCAGCAATGTGACAGACATGCTGTAACGCATAACTACAGCTGTTTAAGTTCCCATCCACAGCTGTGTCCCCTACCATTCTGCAATCCCCCAACAACTTGTGGAAGAATGCAACAAATACCCACAGCACAATGCTCCAGTTCACAATCCATGTACAAACCCATAATCACTGGCAGGGTAAAATAAGTCACTGGAGCACAAACTGCAGCAGCTGAGCCATGGGCACACATACTCACTTTCTCTGTCACAGGAGAGAGAATCCTTGGAAGGAAGGACAGGTAAACAACAACTGGGGTACTAGCATCTTAAACCACTCATGTTGTTTGCAAATTACAAATGACCAGATGTCCAGTTGATCTAGTATGTTAGGGAAGAACACAATGATCACTTAGCTTAAGCTACTTGGCTTACAGAAATGGAAGTTTTGGAAGTTAATATTAGTTATACTGCTCTGTAACATATTTGCTTTGATTGTGCTCTTCCAGAAGCTGTAATGATCATATAAATCTTTCAACATACAAGGGAAGTTCCATAATGAAATTTAAGAGATTCTTTTTCTGCTGTGCAAAGTCCAAGTCCACTACAGAGTAATGAGTGTAGGGCTTCAAACAAGCAGTTTAAGATAGGAAAATGGGGAAAACCCCGAGTAAACGAAATACTTAAAGTGCATCGTTTTAGTTTGATCTTTAAAAAACTATTTTTAATTTATCTTGACCAAAATGTTATGTATGAGTTGTATGACCTACAGCAAACAGGAAAATTAAATTCACGTAACTCTAAATGCATGGTAACTTTACATGTGACCTTTCATTCTCCTATCATGGTACAGTTACATTCACGGAGGCATACATACAGTATGTGTAAGTGGTTAACAGAAACAAATAGATCTTTCGAAGTGACTACTTACAGGAGCAGTTTAGTGAAATGCATATTCTCCTTTGCCTAATCCTATGTTAACAGGCAAGTAGAAAAAAAATAGATTAATAAAAGCACTGGGTGGAAAGTTTAATTTGAGGACTTCATAGATGAGAAATAAATAAGGAAGTCCTGAAGTGCCGAGAGAGACCTCCGTTGCTGGGGTAGGGGAAAGATGACAGATCCAGGGAAGGTACAGCACCACAAAGTTTCAAGTTTTATGCAGAATGACTAAGCTACACTTTTTCAATTAAAAAGCAAAGGAGAAGTTCATATAACGCAAGTCTGACAAAATTCACATTACCATAATACATAAATGCCTCAAGCTTCAGCTCAAAATATGAAGTAACAGCCTCATTTCAATAGATAATATTAACTGTTCTCTTCTGCATTATCAAAATAAAGATAATGTGAATTTATGTTTTAATTTCACCTGGAGTGAAAGACCTGCCATATCCTCATAAGATTCTTCAGCACTTTCATGTTCACTCTTTTCCCTCCAAAACCTTGAATTCCAAGTATACTTATAAACCTAGTACCAGGTAAGCCAAAGTCTACAGTATTTTCATACAATTTTGGAGATTGACACTGCAAGTTTTAGGTCCATACCTAACCAGATGTCAGCAGAGACTGGTGGCAAATGACACAAACAGGATCAAGGCTTTCAAGCGTCAAATGAAAAAATGTTACTTTTTTCAGAGATTTTTCAAAACTTGTTGCAAAGAGAATGCCCTTAAACCCATGCTTAAGCAACTATATACATAGTAACATAAGAACTTTTCATACACACATCTGAAATGAAAACAAGAATAGTCCTTTTACTAGATTTCCTGGGAAGGAAGTGGAAATAGCCCATGAAAAAAATCTAGCTGTGTTTACATGACAGTTTGTTGAATGCTATTGTGTAAGAAATAAGCTTCATTATTAGTGTTCAATGTACTCATTAAGTACACAGGAATATTTGAGGAGTCTCCAGAGAAAAATTACAGACCAGGGAAAAAGCAGCACCACTTCATTTCCTTCTCAGATACTATACATGCAAAGTTCTTTAATAACAGATTATGTACGGATTATGTCTGGGGGGTGGGACAGACAGGCAGGTAAGAATTTACTAAAAGGAACATTGTAAGTTTTTCTTTAAAAGGACCCCAAAGAATTTTGAAGCAGGCAAACCAACCCACTTCTTTCTCAATAAAACTTCAGCAAAATGATTCCTCTTTATTTATACAGAATTACTCTGCCATATATATTAGAAAGTGAATTAAAGAATTCTTCCATTTCTTATTCCATATTGAAGTGATTTAGCTGTCTAATATTAAAAACTGGTTTACATTTTAGTTTAAATTTCCTCTGTATAAGACAGTATTGAAAACTTACACAATTTGTATTTGATCTTATTTACACTAAAACTTTACTATTCTTATGAAAAATATCACAAATATTGCAATAGGATGGCTGTATTAAACTTTTAGAAAATCATGCTTACCTTTTCTGTTGATATGAACTGAGGCCTATAGTTGTCTCAGTCTGTAAAAGAAAAAAAAATTAAATACAAGACACTGACAGCATTATACTTCCTGTGGGAAAACAACTCCAGCAACTGTAACAAGTCAGTAAAGCAGAGCTTGAAAGACAAAAGGCAAAGCTCTGATCTGGAGCCGAAAATGCAAAATTGTTTTTTTTCCAATTACTTAAAGAAATCAAACCTCTACCAAAAGACTGTTTAGCCCCAGACAAGAACTGCAGTCAGTTCCAGTGCTAGGAACTCCTAAAACCTGCAAGACAAGCAGCAACTTAACAACTTAAAAATTGAGGAGGAAAAAAAAAGTCCAAGAAATTATAACATTGTAGGGAGCAAAAGCAAAACCTTGCACAAATGTAAGAAACAAATTACAAAGAAAAGCACATAAAACAAGTAACAGTCAAGCAATTACCTGACCAGTGTAATTTAACGAACTAGAAAACAAAGAACACTATAATCTCCATTTGATTAGGAAACTTCATCTCCTTCCCTGCTAATGATCTTCTAGCCTCTATTATTCGTACCTTTACTACCACTACACTGGACATTACAGTTAATTACCTGAAAACAAGGAGGTTAGGTTGTCCAGTAAAATTCAATTCCTTAACCCTTGTCTAAGAAATCCCAACTGGTTTAGAAGGCTGTGTATGGAATGTCATGATACAGCTAATGTTAAAACATACCTGACTTTGAAAACTTTGAAAAATTTCCCACAGGATCTGGGGATCAAATAGAGGATTTCAGTCCTTCTCATAAAGGCATTTCATGGCCAAGACAACTATTTATCTTCTCAGAGTGAGAAGAAAGCTTACAGGTCTGATAATGTCTATGGTGCAGGTTGGCTCATCTGACACAGTTCACCTCTAGCATAAGGATGTCATTTGTTTACAAGGGGAATGCAAATTTTTTGTATCTCATTTTAGAACTACAATCAAGTCCCTTGGCTGGACACTTCACTGATTTCTATTTCAACCACAAATTACACTTTCTTTCCTCGTTTTTCCTAAGATAAAAGTATCTTTTCTTAAAATAGTTTATAACAAATTATCTGATAATTATTTTAGAGGATTTTTTATTTTGCTTTTGGAGACACTTATTTGAAATTCTCTGATTACTACTAGTAATTTTTACTACTAGTAAATCACTTAGTCCACAAACCTTAATGTTGATTTACATCAAGGATCAATTCTGGACTGTTAATCTAACTAGCATTTCAGATTTAAAGTGAAATTATTCGCTTTAATGACCCTCCAATTTGTATCAAACTAGGGAAAGCTGGAACTGTGTTATTCACCATTGTCAAACAAAGTTAAGCTGTTTGTAACTTATTTGCAATTTGTAATTTATTTGCAATTGTAAATGCCTAGACAAAGCATCCATTAGTTTTTTTGTTTTAATGCCTCTGAAATAGAGGGGCAAACTGCCTTGCTAAAGGGACACTGCAAGGGGAAGGAGTTCACATGGAATTATGCAGTACAGCATGATCAGTGCAGTTTTTCCTCACTGAACAGAATGCTAAGAGACAAGGTAGATTATAATAAAATTGGCAATATAAAACAATTTAAAAGTCAGCAAGTTTTCATCTAAACTCAGTAACCTTTCATTTAAACTTATGTATTACATTTGTACCATAATTAGGAAAACAAGGCATTTCTTATTTTTCCATTAAAATACACTGGCTTGCAAATGTTTCCACAAAGTTTTCCTAGCTAAGCTATGCTATACTCATATACTGATAAGCTTCTTAATTTCTGATGTCACCCTCTATTTTCTGTTTCCAGCAGAATATAAGTAAATGCTTAAAGCCTGTACTAGATTGTTTCAGAACAGTAAGAGAAATTCAATTAAAATGAAGAAAGAAGAAATATAAAATCAGTTTGAATTAACTGATGAATGTTTAAGATACAAAATGTTTTGTATCTAAAAATTTCTACAAAGTACTGCCTAACAAGTTAATTGATTAGCTCCAAAATCTAAAGAATTTAATCAGAAAAAACCAGTTCCCTGGCTTCCATACCTTATTTTTTTCCTCCAACTAGAAAGATGAGAGCAAACCTTCCAGTTTTAAACTGCCACCCATTAATTTCTCAACGTAAAAAATAAGAAATTGAATCAAAGTGAATCAGCTTAAAATATTTTCTCTCCATCCAAAAAAAAGTGTGTGTCAAAAGCTGGTTTAACACTTCATACAAGCATTTGTCCAAAACATTAAGCCAGTGATTTCCCCTAGTTCACAACAGCATAATTCTACAAGCGCTGCAGAAAATATGTATTGCTTGAGTATTTTTTAAATGGTTCTAATAAGCTTCAAACAGTTACTTATAGTTACTTTCGCTTATTCTTATTACCTACTTTTCTATCATAAACCTGAAAACCATGAATCACTGTCTGCCCTTAAAAAAAAAAAAAAAAATTATTTTCAACTACGTAACTATTGCCTGCAGCTTGCAGACACACCTATTCTCTCTGAAAGCACATCAGACTACACCTGGCTCTGAGGGCTCTGCAAGAGATGCTGCACAACCTACTCAGTAGAAAGAGTGCTTGCTTTGTAAGGACTAAACAGCCCGAGCTGTTTGACTGCAGCTGAGAAGCACTCTGGTCTTCACCACAGCCAGCCACCATTAATCTAGGCTAACAGACAAATTGCTCAGTAAGTCTCAGCATTTACGAGCTTTCTGCACATCTCTGATGCACACAGCAAGTGGTACACTCAAAGTGCTGCTGCTGGTTACGAATTTGATGATGGTTTTTGGTTACAAAGATCTATGCAACACGATCAGTCATGCAGATGTACCCAAAAACGACCCGAATCCATTCTGAGGGTTTTCTCTACTAACTAAAACCACCTGCTATTCCTCCCTACCAAATGACTGCATATATCACTCTTTTTTACTACAGCACAGTTATTTAAAGCCATTCTTCTGATTTCACCGGTTCCATTCTTCTATGCTGTGCATTCACACCACTGACTCTCCTGCCTACTGGAGGGAGACAAAGAAAAATTGCTGAGACAGTGTTCCTGTGAAATACTGTTACACAACTGCACTGATTTGGGGTGGGACAGAGTTAATTTTCTCCATAGTAGCTAGTATGGGCCACGTTTTGGATTTGTGCTGGAAACAGTGTTGGTAACACAGGGATGTTTTAGTTACTGCTGAGCAGCACTCACACGGGGTCAGTGCCTTTTCTGCTCCTCGCCCCACCCCACCAGCGAGCAGGCTGGGGGGCACAAGAAGTCGGGAGGGGACACAGCTGGGACAGCTGGCCCCAACTGACCCAAGGGGTATCCCGTACCCTATGGGGTCATGCTCAGCACGTAAAGCTGAGGAAGGGAGGAGGAAGCAGGGTACATTCAGAATGATGGTGTTTGTCTTCCCAAGTCACCATTAAGCGTGACAGAGCTCTGCTTCCCTGGAGATGGCTGAACACCTGCCTGCTTATGGGAAGTGGTAAATGAATTCTTTATTTTGCTTTGTTTGTGCACACAGCTTTTGCTTTACCCATTAAACTGTTTTTATCTCAGCCCACACGTTTTCCCACTTTTACCCTTCCAAATCCCTCCCACAATCCCACTGGGGCAGAGTGAGTGAGCGGCTGCAAGGAGCTGAGCTGCTGGCTCAGGCTAAACCACGACAACCACCAAACCTTCCCTGTGAATTTAACAGATGTATAAACACCTTGTATTCCTTACCAATGTCCTTGAAAGTGCATTGTTTACTACAATTAAATACAAGCTTCCTTTCAGTGGTTGATTTTTCTTTAGAAACATAACTAAAGCACAGAATTAAACTACCAGCAGTTACCTGACAGTCAGATGATGGAGCTAACAGGTTCAGATCCTATGACAGGGCAACCAAAACAGTCATTACCAACACTGTCCTATCCTTGACAACTAGCTTTGGCTCTAACAAGAGTTCTATTACGTTGTAAATTATCCTGTAGAGAAAGTGGTTGTTACATATACTCTTAAACATCAGAACTGGCAGTCGATACTCCTAATATTGATCTTAGGCTAAAACCCCATGCAGGCCAACTTTTAGACAGAGGGCTGTGGAGAAAATACTAGTCTAATACCTGTACATAAAGTTTAAAATCAGAAATCACTTCAGTAGTACATCATATGCCTGAAATAGATTTAAGAACAAAAAAATCAAATAATCACACTTCTAAGGAAAAGCCTGGGTTTTACTTTCAGACGTCTGTTAAGCAGAATGAAAAATTCATTGCAGTGACACTTGTGTTTTGAGCAGGGGGTTGTTTGCTTTTGGTTTGTTTGGGTTTTTTAGTGGATATTTTGTTGTGTGGGTTTTGGTTTGGGGTTTGTTTTTTTTAAGTTTTCTGTTGTTGGTTTGGGTTTTTGGTTTGCTTTGGGGTTTTTGTTTTTTTGTTGTTTTTGTTTTTTTTTTTTAAATCAGGGTCAATCAAGAGCAAAGAAATAGCATACCAACTTCAGCAGCTCATCAACCATAGCATCATGGAACTAAACCAAAAATAAATCTCATGTGGCAGTTTCTATAATTACCACTCATTTTTATTACATGTCAATCTTTAGAGTCATGCAGTAAACAAAAACATATAAATGTGTTCAGTTACATTTCTAAATACTTTTTTTGAAAAATTTGATCTTCACATAAAATTGTGGACCTACCGTGCTGCAGCCTGGCATGCTGTTTTTCCTGTGTGACTGCACAAAACTGTCAAACATAAATGCCAAGAACTAAAACCATGTATCAGATCAATCACTGTTTAAAGTGTAGGCTTTGTTGAATACTGCCAGTTCATCAGGTAAAGAGAATTAAGATTATGCTCTTCGATACAGTTTATTCTTTTCTCCTCATACATCTGTAGGCTCATACATTTGTAATGGAGCAGCATTAGCACAGTACGATTATTAGGAAAATTTTATTAAATCTTATCTGTATGGGAAAAGTATTGCAAATAAAAAAATACTACCTTGCAATGTACAGATCCCCAAGGCGGCTGCATGGGCACACTATTAACATTTCAAGAGACAATAAGCTAAGTTACAGGGAAAGAACCTTCAATTCTATTAATTTCCTGATCCAACTGACTGCCTAACAACAAAAACTAAGGTCAACATGGAAGAAACTGAAACATACAGCTGAGTGGTGAAAAAAGCAGGAGAGGGGGAAAAAAAAAATCATTCCTTTTAACAGTAATAGGGGTTTATAATCCTCCCACTTGAAAGGCTATGTTCAAGTCTTGGAGATAGATGATTTTTTTAATTTGAAGATAGCAGCGACAGCCTAAATGCACATGCTAACAGTTGCATGCCTTAATTTATCTCTTATATAACCCTGGAAGGATTAAACTATAAACCAAAAGGATTTCGGAATAAAGATCTTGAGAGAACTTGCACACAGCGAGTTAGAAAATTTGAAGTCAGTCAGCCACAGCGATTTCAAGACTTAGAACGATTTCTCTCCAGAGGCACATATCCTCAAAAAAGATTTTGCAGAGAATCTGTACCTGAAAACACACCTTACACTCAGTGCAGTTGTGGAACAATAAACAATGACCTTGTGCACATGCAGAATCAAATACAGACCTTACAGTCTGAAGGCTGTCTCTAAAGACATACCCACGGTTCCTAACTTTAGCCAGAAAAAACCAAAAAAATCCCACAAAAAAAAAAAAAAAAAAAAAAAAAAAAAAAAAAAAAAAAACCAACCAACAAAAAAAACCCCAAACCACCAACAGAAAAATAAAGGTTAATTTTAATGCCTCACCAGTTTGTTATAATAGCTATTCTTCACTTCTTGGTAAGAGGTCATATTACCTAGTACTACATTCAGTCATCTAAACATAGGCATCTGCTGCCACTTGAGATAAATGTCCTAGGGCAACCTGCCTGGTCTCCGACGGACATCCATAAGGGCACACAGTTTCTCCTGTGCCCTGTGCCTTATCTCCACATTCAAGTAGATGTCCGGGACAACCCAGGGCATCTCAAACAGCACTGCTTACGTACGTTTAAGTAACTGAATTAAAGCTTTGAAGCCTTAAACAAGGATGGTAGGTCGCAGGGGCAAAGCAGGGAGGCCCTCTCAATTAAGACCTAAAGTTTCTGGACACCAAATACATTTCTTTAATGTTATCAAAAGTCTCAACAACCAAAGCTTTCTGCAATTCCTACACAAGAATATCCACACTGATTTAAAAGACTCTTTCAGTACATTTTATATATTGTTATTTTATAGTAAGACTGGTTCCTTCTTGTAGAAAAGCTATGTGCTACTTACAACTAGATGTTGAGAGACAGCTACAAAACCGATACGTAGATGGCAGCCTAAATCTTCATCGCTGCATTCATGAGCTCTATGCTAGTAAGTAGGATAACTTAAAAAAAAAACATAGTTAATGATTAGTATCTTGCTTAAGGTAATGAAAAAAACCTGAATGCTGTCACCTGAAAGGTAGCTGAAAGTGGACTGAACTGAGTCATTCTTGCCATGCTCTTTCATGACCCAAACTCACATACGGAACAAAAACATCAGTTGACTAGCTGATGCAACACATGTTATTGCCATTGGCTTTGCAATAGTCACTCCTGGGCATCAATTAATTATTTTTAAACTAAAGCCTTGGAATGACAGTTCTTCCTGTACAAGAAGAAGCAGCTGCTTTTTTTTTTTTTTCCTGAGCATCAGAAGGATTTTTTTTTTTTCCTGAGCATCAGAAGGACTTCAGCTGCTCACAAGCAATGGCAATGAACTGAAATGCCTTTTATTCTTTTATAGATCACATGCTTTGGAAGGAAGCTCCTGAGGCCATCTAGTCAACCCTTGCTCAGGGGAGGTCTAGTTAGTGCAGTTGGCTCACAGCTTTGGGTCATAGAGTTCTGGGTATCTCCAAAGACAGAAATTCTAATTTCTTTGAGTAACTCAATTTCTTTGAGTAACCTGGTCCAGTGCTTCATCATCATCAAGTTTAAAAGCTTTTTTTTTTTCATGGGTTTGGCTTCCATGCTGAAATTTGTGTCCAAAGCCTCTCATCCTCCCACTGTGCACAATGAAAAAAGCTGGCTCTTGTTAACTCTATACTGTCCATAGCAATTAAGTTTTTCCTTTGGTCTTCTCTTCTAGAGGCTGAAGAAACACATCTAATATGAGAAGCATTCCACCCCCCTATCATTCTGGTACTCCTCTGCTGTGCTTGCTCCAGTACGTCAGTGCCTTCTTTGTACTGGGTAGCCCTGACTGGATACAGTACTCCCGCTGCAGCCCCAGAAGTACTTAAGCGGGGGAATATCACACTTATCTTCTGGCTCCATGTTTGTTCATACAGTTCAGTAGGCTGGTGGCCTTCTTTGCTACAAGTACACATGGGTAACTTATATTCAACTTGTCTACCAGGACGTCCCACATCTTTTCTGCAGCGCTGCTGTCTAGCAGGTCACTGCCCAGCCTGTCCTGTTACACAGGGTTATTCTCTCCCAGGTGCAGGACTTGCATTTGCCTTAGCTGAATGTCATGAGGTTCCTGTCAGTCTGCCAAAGTCCCTCTGAATAGCAGCCTTGCCTTTCAGTGTATCAGCTACTTTGCCCAATTTGGTAGCATCCGCAGACTTACTGAGAACACTCCCTGTATCACCATCCAGACTGCTAATGAAGACATTAAGCAGTATTGTCCTCAGTATCCAGCTCTGTCATGGGTAACTGGCTGCCAGCTGAACTCTGTACTGTAGAGTACACCCATCGAGGTCAGTGGTCTAGCCACTTTATTACCCACTTGTGCAATCTGTATCTTAACAGTTTGTCTATATGGATATCAATGGAGGCCATAT
The DNA here is from genome assembly GCF_023634155.1 of Falco peregrinus. Taxonomy (NCBI): domain Eukaryota; kingdom Metazoa; phylum Chordata; class Aves; order Falconiformes; family Falconidae; genus Falco; species Falco peregrinus. Next base: position 51,585,461 of record NC_073724.1, on the reverse strand, counting down.
CAAAACCCTTTTAAAAGTTAACACACAATACGAAAATTCGAAGTGATAGAAAAAATGCATTTAAACTTCACATTCTGAAAATGCTATTGCTGATAGACCAGAACTGAATGTTTGCCACTTCTGTTAAGATACTTCTTTACCATGCCATATGGAATGAAGTACAGATCATGCAGAAAATACTAAAATTCCTCCAGTAAGAGATCAGCATTGCCGATTCCCATGCATGTAACTCAGTCCCATAACTTCCCCACCGCAAAGCCGCTGCAAAGCCACTGCAAGTCATGTTAAGGTTCTGTCAATTTGACATTTAGAACCATTATAATTCTCATTACCAGCTGCGCTGACCAGCAGTTTACAGCAGTTTATGAACAAAACCAGCAAATATGTATTAAGTATATACAAACCGTAACATTTTTATTTTCCCCCTATTTTAGCTATTCTGCAAACCAGTATGTATCAGTACAGTAATTTCTAGTTCACCTGTAAAGAAGCATTTCATACACTTAAGACTATTGCAGCAGTAAGTGTAGTGATTCATGTAAAAGAATTTGACTGAAGAGTCTTACCATTTTCCTTTTTCATTGTCGGAAAACACTACTTGAAAACGCTACTACATAAGGAGAAGAACCTTCCAAACACTTAGTCTGAAAGAAGATTGCTCATTGTGGAAAACAGTGGCCCCAAATACACTGTCCAGGAAAACATTAGATACCCAAGGCAAGAGCTCTCACAATAAATATAATAGCTTGGGAAACAGTCCTCTATGAACTAAAAGCAAATGCAAACTGTGCTCTGAAAAATAAATTTTACTTTACTGTTCACTTTTCAAACTAAAGTCCTCAAAAAGTGAGACAGTATGTTGGCTTAACATGAACGGATAAATTATTAAAAGTAACAATTGTAGTTTATTTCATCACTCCTAATATTTGCAGATGACATCATCATCAGGGGCTTGAAGCATCTGTCTGGTCTGGACAAGGGTTCAAATCATCAGGACACACGGAGGCTTGAGACTGACAAGGAAAAGTTCAGCTGAAGAACTCAAATCTAAAACTGGGAATAACTGACTAACCAGTGGTACACCAAAGAAAAGAATGCATCTGGAGAACATAGTGAACTACCAACTATATGAGCAAACAAAATGCTGTCAAATACTTACAACTCATTTTGGAATTACTAAACAAAATGTTATTACACGGGGAAGCAACCACTCTGTCCTTTCTCAAAGCACTAATATCCCGATTAAATGCCACACTAAGTAGTGTGTAGACAAATAAAAATCCAGTAAAGAAAGTTGCAGGGTGTTTTTAAACATTTCCATGAAGAATCTATACGTGCCTTTTGGTACAAAGTTATCTACGAAAAGCACCAAAAATCTAACAAAAAACCACCTGAATATACACTAGAGAAAAAAGAAGCGGCAAAACCAGCTTAGGCATGAAACAAATATGTACTTAAGGAAACTTGTGAAAGTTACTTCTCTAGAGGTTTTAAGAACAGAAGAGTCAAGCATCTGCCAAATATAGTCCATCTACACACAACACTAACTGAAGAAAGTACTAGGTGATGGTCCATTCCAACCAAACAAATCTATGGCTCTGTGAAGTGCCAGACAATTATATACACATCTGCAAAATGCCTGCTACTGAAGAAAAACCCAACCCCTACATTGCATTGAGCAACGGACAATTTACATTAATACAAATCCTAGTCTATGTTCAGGACCTAAATAAATGATTTGAAGGGTTCAAAAAGCTGTTGAATCCTTAAGGGGACTGATTCACATGAAGGATAGACAGAACTAGGCGATTCTCTCATTACTGTAATTTAATCCATAGGCAGAAATAACAAAAATTTATTCAGATATACACCTTTAATCTAAACATGTATGCTAAAGAATAAAGGTCTCAGTTTTGTTCTGTTAAGAAAGAGGGCAAAGCTACATGGCATAGCACTTTCTAATTCACATACTGCAAGTCCATACCCAAAAAGCAGTGTCTCTACTTCACTACTATTACCCACTAGCATGAACTAATGAACTATTTCCACTTTCAGATTATTTTTACTAAATGCCAAGGTCTTTATGTTCTTTCAATAAATAACTGTTTGAAGTCAGTCTGGTCAAACCCAATTTCCCAACATACTTCATTTATTTTTTCCAACAGAAGTCCTAAAGTGTGTTTGAAACACATAAGGAGTGTTTCGCTGGTAGCATGTAGTTCAAATAAGTACAAAAAACCAGCATCAAAAGGATACACTCTAACTGGAGGGAGGTAGCAGGGATTCCCTAATGATTATATTACTTAAGACTCAGCATTTGATTTGCCTTACTTGAAAAGCAACTCCTTTAAATAAGAAAATGGCTTGCTTCCACTGTAAAGATACCCAGTTCTCCGGCGGGGTGGGGGGGGGGAGGGGAGAATAAACCAAGACTGGAGATGGCTTTGACACCTCAGTGATTATTAATCGCTTCCTTCACTGAATTGGTTTTTATATTAAAAAAAAAAAATCACCTGAAGGTGATGTAACATTAGACAAGTGAGTTACTATTGTCATCATAGTATTTGTGCTGTAATGATGAGTGACCTACAAAAATTTGTGAAAACTTACAGAAAGCCTAAAAGAGAAATGTTCAATGACATTACAGTAGGTTTAAAACTTTAGTAACTGCTATTTACAAGATGTAAATCTGTTTATACACAATTTATTTGCTTTAGTTTTATTTTTTAATTGCAGTAAGTAGTCACAAGAGGTCACCATATTAAAATATACAAGAAAAACACAAATAAATTGTAAGCTAGAGAAAACACACTGTATCATTCTGCTTAAAAGGAACTGGTTTCATTTACCTAGGTATTTTTTGGCTTAAGAGCCATAACCATAATTTAAAACATAGAAACCATTTATTAGACATTTTGTCTCTCTTGCTTTGTTTTAAATCAAACATTCAGCAGTATATTAGGATAAGTGGCAGCCAAATGCTATCCAAAGCACTGCAAAGTTTACAGTGTGACATCCAGAATTGCTTGACCTTGTTCCATCATAATATGTAAACTAGTTCTCTTATCTCTGTTGCGTCTTGCAATAAAATTGGATCGATCAACAATTCATTTTATTTTTGCATCCTTATAATTATTGAAGTGATTCACAGCAGCACCATTACTTTCTAGTCCTGAAAACTACACTGATTAATAGAATGCTAGCATACATAAATAAATTCAGATTTGTAAAATTAATTTTAATTAGTTACAAATAAAAAACCCCAATATAACAACCCTGGAGAAAAAACACGACCTAAAATGTAGTTAAGTGAATCCGACTACATTATTTTTATCTTAAATACTGGGCCAACACCTTTCTGTCATTGTTATTAAACCACTCCTGTTGAACAAAATATACTCTAATAGAGTATGTAAAACAAAGGAAACTAAGCCTAGTGATGTTTTTCTCTCTTATATTTATACTGGTATGTGTATGTCAATGCAAGTTAAAGAAATATTCTGAGTCAAAAACTGCAATAATTGAGACTGTAAAATTTCCATATAGTCCATGTATCTATGTGCGTTTAGCACATGACAGTAAACAACTGTTAAATGAGGAACCTGGGGCTTTTTTGTTTGCTTGTTTGATGGTTTGGGTTTTGGTTGGTGTTTTCCTGGGGGGAGGAGGTGTTGGGTTTGTTTGACTGTTAACTGCAACTTTTTCTGTCATCAGTTTAGATAATTTTTAAGTATCTCATCCTTGTACACTATAATCTTAAAATCTGTAGTAACTTATTCTTGATTAACACTAGGGACCAAGCAGTGAAAGGAAAAAAACCTACACAAAACACACAACCAAGGTAGATGGGTGAGAAAGAAAAACACACCTTCACAAATCTGAAACGAGTAATATTATCACAAGCCCAGAACTATGCAGCTTTTACATTTGTTGACTCTTCTAGACTAGAGAGGAGATAGGAATTGTAAATCAAGCACTGCACTGGTAAATAATAGAAGTTAAACAGTCACATGCCATGTGTTCTAATCATTTAAACAATTAATTGCTTTCTCCTTTCTCCTCTCCTCCCTCTCAACTATCAGGACTAACATCAAGGAATTTTAACAGAAGCTATTCTCAACATAAATACAATCCACAGAATTCATGTATATTAAATTCTAGTCAATAGAACTTCAGAACTACATTGCTGTCAAGTATCAAGCCATGTTGCTATGGATTTCATCCCAATCACTACCACCATCTCAAAGTACCAGCATGTAGTCTTTAAAATTAACATTTCATCTGTTTTGACTGTCACCAAGAAAAAGCTGAAAAAAATGGCAACTTTATACCTGAAAAATCCATATTTGCAACAGCAATTACCTCACTGCAGTAATTTGAACTTCATTTAAAGCCAGTGGTGACTTGGTCTGAAGGGCTGCCTTTACGTTTGGGAATTTTGCAACACTTCTCAGTTCCTCTAGTTGTGCTATCCAATTACATCCCAACTCTACATCAAGATGAGTCTTAAACACAAAACATCCCACAGTTTTTCTGAGGGAAAAAAAAAAAAAAACAACTGGATAAACAGGCCAGACAGAACCTGTGGTAAACACCAGTTTCCCAACACAAAAGATCAGGGAACCAGAACCTCAGGACACACCGAAGTATACTGCTGATAATAACTCCAGAAGGTCCAACAGTTTTTGGACCTAAGTTTGATGCTTGCTTACTTTCAAAATCCACTCACCCATGAGTTTCAAAAAGCAGCTACCAAAAAGAAGATGAAACATTTCTAGTTCAGATGATTTTCTCAGACTACATACCTGCAATAAGTCTCCTTCATCAAAACGTAGCATTTCTATTATGCCATCTGACTGGATGAAAGCTGCAAAGAAAAACAAAAAAACTAAGTAACTACCAGAAAAATATTTTGTTACTAAACAGAGTAACTTAAACATCTGAAATCTTAAGTACCTTACGTTTTGTATATAGAGCTATGACAAATCACAGTAACAAGAGTCTCTAACAAAATACCAAACACAAATCTGTGATACAGATTTTCCCAAGAGCTCCAATTCCAAGATGTTTGTATTAATAAGCATCACACTTTGCAAATCAGTCTTTTGGCATAAAAATGTTCAACTCCAAAGTGAACAACTTCTTCCTGGTTCCCTAAAAAGGCTGGCTGTACCAAGCTAACCCAGTATTTCAACCAATATGACTGACTGGATACCTATTCAACAAAGTTTAATACATCTAAGCCCAGAAAGAATTCTGACACTTAATAATGGAATTTCAGTTTCATGTATATAACCAAAATCTTAACTGTACATCTGGAAAGCCTCGTTCACACTGATCCCTAATTTTTAGTGTGGCAACAACTCTCTCCATCTTGACAGCAACATAACAAATTCTGGAACAGTTTAGAAGTGTTTGCACCATATGACTAAACTCGATGAAAAGTTCATGCCTCAATCACATATAGGATCCTCAAATTAAGCATTCTTCCTCCACTCATTTCCTCTAAATGTTTGGCAAGGCAATTGTTCTTCAATTCCTCTCATAATGTAGGGGATGCTACTTTCTTTTAAAGACAAAGAAATAAGGGCATTGCCCTTCCTGTAAAATACAATAGTCTGTACAAGAATGAACATGAGTTAAAAAGGAAAGAGAAGTTCAGAGAGGTCTAAATTTCACTCCCCAAAAGACTACTCACACACAAACACACAGAGCAGGTCTTTAGGATAAAATACAGTAACAAACTCAAACCAGAAATTTGTATTTTAAAAAAATCGCTATAAATACCTCCTCCCCTACCCTACGACCTTATTCCATGACTGCCTTTACCATTCAGCTAGATGAAGCTGGGAGTATGATAACACACCTCTCTTTCTGCAAAGAGGAATAACTTCAGAGGAACAAAGAGGAAAAAGTTAAAGATTTCCCAGCCCACAGAAGCATAGTGTACGCTTCTGGAAGATGGAATTTGAATCCCAGTCTGAAAAAAGAGATTTAAACCTTCATCTCCCACTTTGAAAGTCAGTGTTCTAACAAGAACAAGTATTACAAGTGGCCATGTTGGTGACCTTTTATCTATGATATTTTAAAAGAAAAAGTGACCTTAGTTTCAGAAAGCAGAAATAAGAAAAAAGCACTCTTGGCAGACAGGAGTAAAGTCACTTACCACACAAAGAAACACTATTTTTGACATGTATTTGTCCCAAGCATTTCCTCACTACTTTAGTGAAACCTCACTCAGCACCCAAAATTCAATCTGCTACTTAACATATCACTGTCTGCACATCCAGTCTACATCCCTGATTCCCCTCATATTTTGATACCTTCTCCTAAAAGCTACAAACTCCACAACCATGTTTTCATATGACCAAAAGTAAAAGTTAACATAAAACAAAGGTTGCTGCTGTCATCACCAAAAGTCTTTTTGGTATGCAAGCAACCCAAACAAATAAACAAAATCCCAAATCACAACATTTTATACAATTACTTTTCAAGCTACCATACCTCTGAATCCTAACGTGTGGTGACACAGGCTGAGAAAGCAGCCCAGTGCATGTGGAAGTCTGAAAATCACCACAGAGGACAAGAGGCAGGGGGTCAGATTATAAACAATATGCATGCCCTGCAATATTAACAGTGGCATGAGCGGTACTAGTCAGTCATGTCAGCAATATCTTAGAATTTTTTTTGGTGCATTCATTGTTCTATCTTAATGATTTCCAAAAGAAACAAAAGTCATCCTTAATCCAAGAATTGGAGGTTTGGTTAATCATTTATATTGAAGAACTATACAGAACATAGGGCAAGGAAAAAAAGAAAAAAAAAAAAAAGAAAAACACCCAGAACAGTATTTAAACAGCTGTTACAAGATCAAGTCCTACAGCTTATGAAAATCTGGGCTTTTAAAACTTAAATTACTGGAGTAGGACCATCAGTTTAAATTTAATCCTAGAAACAAAGAACAAGTGGAGTTTACAGAGTTAACTGGCAATACTTATGCAAGACATTCAAAAGCCACTGTTTAATTTTGTCTTTAAAACCACTCAAAAAACCCTATCTATAAACGAATCATAGCACAAGAGTAAAAATGAAGCTTTGACATGTCAGGTTAAAAGGCAAAGTGTGACAGCTAATCACAATTCCATAGAAATGTCATGCCTATGCTCTGTGCAAAAAAATCAAGTTACAGTTTAGCTGATATGGAAGGTAAATTCTCAATTTTTAACTCAGGGAGAAATCCAGAATGAAATTAGACTTTCTGATGTACTTTATTTATTGCAAATTTAATGATGACAATTTTAAAAAAGATTTTATCTATACAAGCGCACCTTCCTAATAGTCAAAAAGAACTGCACCTCTGAGGTTGGGCTTTTTGACTTCTTTTGTTTTCTAGCTTTGTTTTGGAAACAAAGAAAACAGCACTTGACTGTGACATCAGGCACAAACAAAAAAATCATTAGGAAAAGGCTTTTTATATTCATATCTACCAACGAGTAAAACTTAAAAGCGTATTTAATCAAATCACAAATTCTTAGTATTTTCCTAACACTTCTCCCCTGTTTTAAACGATACACTGTAGATACAAAGAGCAGAAAGTAGCAACGGTTCTTCCACAAGGCTAGCACACACAGACGCTCACAGAAACTAGCCAAAACTTTCTACACAAGCAGCTTGAATGCAGGCAGCCCTTCTGTAAACCCCAAACACTTTCTCAGCCACTCTTCAGTTACTTCGTCTTTGCGGCAGCTTACGAACAAAGCAACAGATGTCACAGAACATTCTGAGTGGATGACATTGTTAAATAGAAGTGCCATTCATCATTACATCATTTAAGAAATGTTTTTAGAGAGCAGATGACAGTTAGTGCCAGGTGAAGTCTGATGCACGGCAAAGTTTGGCGGCTGGCCATTTCACAGCAGTCACTTCTCAAGTGAGACTGTGATGAAGTTTCTGTGGTTATACCCTTCACTTTGTTTTAGACTAACTTTCAAGTCTTTGCTTCTACTTTATCAATTATTTCATCAAAGCAAGGAAATTCCAAGTAAATACCTACACCTTTGTGAGCTGAAAGCCTGTTTTTGCAACTGACTTCTCAGACTCTCAATTCAGGATGAAGCAACGAGTCACCTCATTCAAATAAGGCAAAGCCTACTACATTTTAAAAAAGCTCCACTGATGAGTCATAAAGAATCACCCAAATCCCTGTAAGAACAGCTCTCAAACTGTCCAATATGGACCACAGAGAGGACAAAGGCTTCTTCAAAGTGAAATGCACACAGTGCCCAAAGAAGAGCACACTTCCTTCTGGGTATTTGCCCACTCCAGAATTAGAAGCACTTGTACTACCTGAGCTAAGTAAATTCATAAACTTCTGCAGTGCCAGTCCAAAAATAGTCTTCTCTATCCTTTTACACAAAATATGTATGTCACCAATAGAGAATAGGTTATTAACAATGCCAAAAGACTCTGCAAGCAATTAAGTATGAGATCACTTGGGCATGCTTTATTAGGTGAACCATTCCCCATGCTACAGAGGAAGATGACTGTTTCTGCAAAGTCCCTAACAATTTCTTCTGGAAAAACTTCCCAAAGTCTGGGCTGATATCATCATGCTCTACCATCAGTCTAATACTGTAGCCAATACTTTGATACTCTGGAATAGTAAACTGCAGCAAATTAAGACCTGCCGACTGCCATTTCAGTCACCCCTGCCACATGACTGGCAACTGCTATGAGAGGGGCACAACATAACATTTGGGGTAGGAAGCATCTCAGCTGTCCCAGCGTGATCTGCCACCGCACAAATCAGCAGCCAAGAAGCCAAATTACACCTTAGGAAAATAATTTCTTCCTGACCCTACAGGCAATTGAAGCCCTGAAGACTGCTTAGAATAGTTATTAGTCAAACTTTACATGTTATTAGCATGTTCACAGCCCAAAGAAGGAAAAGGATTAAGCTTCACATGTATAGATTTCTAAGCCAGAAGAATCACCGTCTCCATTCCTCCTCACCTATGCTGAGCAGGTATTTTCTTCTAAGAGATATACACAGATCCCTCTCAGCAGAAAACCTTTATCCTTCCAAGATCCCACAAGATGCAAATTTATGAGACTCATGAGAATCTGTGACAATTTCAGTCTCACTACTTGGATATTAAGTGATTTCAGGGTCAAATTTTTCCAGCTTCTAGCTTGCATATCCTGGTTTCCTCTTTTCAGACAATACGTCACTATTAACAGAAGTGATATAAGCAACAGCAAACACTAAAAATATAAAAAAAACCCACCACTAAACCCAATAAAAATAGAAGTTTCATTTTCTGCTTGTTTTCAATTTGCAAGCATTTAAAAGGCAACTTTTTTTATTAAGTCAGCTTTTGTATGAAAAGCACATGAAAGGTATCAGAAAAATCTATAAATCTAAGTCTTTCCACTGGCTCCAAAACACCTTTTTCTAGGGAGAGCATTTTCTAAGCTTTTCCAAACTCTTTAAAAAAATAACAATACAAAACCCACAACCACAGCCATAACCCCTAACCCCCTAAAGCACAGCTTTCTGGAACAGCAAAAAACACTATCCAGTCGTTATTACCAGTAGATTTCTAAATCCTTTCCCCTGCCCTTTCCAATAACATCACAGTACTTGATGGTAAACACCTAAAGTAGTAAAAACGGAAACAATAGTGCCCTAAACAGACATTGAATTCACTTAAATTCCTCAAAGCTTAAGCAGCATCTTTTCACAAGTTTATATAGCTCGCAGCCAAGTTTTGCTCAAATATATTCCTATTTTAACTGTCTCTGTTCCAAGCCTTTTATATTTGAGCTTAAAATAAGAAAAGTACAGATGAACAAAGCAACAAATAACAAGAAGAAAATTTTAAAATCCTACAGGTCTCTAAAATAAACCAGAACTTACTATCAAAATCATTTTAGCCAACACCAGTCTTTAGAGGTGCTCAAATTACACATAACAGACTAAGTTTGCATGTAATGCGAGACCACTGAATATGCCAAGACTCTTGGTGCACAATTATAAAAAAATTCTCCATGGTTTACAGGTTATAAGGCCTACTATGAGATCTAATTTTTAAGATGGCTTTGCACATTTTTCTTTCATATAGGCACTGTCAATTTCTTCATTTCAACAGGAATGCATATTCTGGCATACATGCTTATAAAAACACTATTCTGAAATATTACTTAGTTCTTACTCCATAACACAGTTGTTTTTTTTAATTAAACAGATTTTTTTTAAATAAAAATCATTTTTTTATGTTAATCATTACATATCCTCTCACATACTTGCAAGAACTGTTTTCTCCCTTAACTCTTGTCTAAACCAATTTTCTAATTTTCTTATAAGCTATATTTATACAATATATATCAGCTAGTCTATGAATTTTCTCCAAATTCTGGAAATAGTGCCCCAGCTTACTAAAATAGGGCCAGATTGATTATTTAAACCTCTCCTAATTTACACTAAGTTTTTTAAAGTCCAGTTTTTAACGCTTTGATTTAATAACTAAGCTCACTTCTAGGTAACTATAACCACGAGCCAATTACAATGTGCTAAATGTCATTCACTTCTGTCTATGCAATTGTAATTACAGCATTTGTATCACTACTGGTTAAACACAGCACAACTAAAACTGTACAAGTTGGTTTTATAGCTTTGACTCAATTAACTGCTTATGTGCAATCACACAGTTTCAACCATCCTGAAGAGTGGAAAACTAAGCAGCATGTGAAATAGAGGTAGGTGGATATATAATGATATAACAGCATTTATGAAAGGAAAATGACACTGTAAAAAATTAAATACCCCACAGATAAAGAAAACCAGTATTATGCCACAGTGCAAGCAACCATTATCATTGTATTCAAGAATATAAAAGTCTGGGGAGCCTCAAGAAACACACCCCAGTTCAGCGTTCAACACAATAAATGCTGTTTAAAGACAGGCCTATTTTCCAAGACAGGAGAGTCAGCATAGCCATCAGCTTGAATGTCTGCCTATGTCCAAACAGGTGACTGTTCTCTGGAAATGTAAAAGTCATTCTCCTATGAGCTGGCGATCTCAGGCAAGAGGCTCCAAGAAAGGATTACCAGCCAACAGGCTTCCTTTCCACATAAATCCTCTTGCACTTACATAGCAAATTCACTTGTTTCTTTTCCAGTTGTCCATAACAAAGGGAAATTTAGTAATTTTTTCCAACAGACCTCAGGAAGGGCCATCACAACTAAGACAGTAAAGACACACAAAGTAGTAAAGATCACATGCAAAAATCAGTCATTTTGAAGTATTTTTACATAGAAACATTATTAAATCTTTTTTATTAAAACCCCTAATTACCATTCCTGAAAAAGCCAGCTTGCCAAATTTTAATCTTCTGGTTACATATTAGAGTTGAAATAGAAATATTCCTAGACAACGCACTTTAGTCATCATGTGAAATGAAAAAGCAATCTATTAGCTAAATAATAAAAAGATAGAATTTTCATTAAAAACCTCATTTTGTACTACTGATTGTAAAAAATTATTTTATGACTTTACATAATCCATACATATGCACCAACCTATGCCCAACTTAATACAAGCTTAACAGAGACAGTAAATCACTTCGCACTGCAATACCCAAGTGCACAACTCACTGCTCCACAGTGGCGGGTGGGTGGGTGGGGTGGGTGGTGAAGGTCTTCAAATAATTTATATTTTACTGCACACAACAGCACAAATTTGAGTGTAAATTTGAGTGTATACACTGTTACCCAAATAAGTCTGCATATACCTCTTTCACTAGCTTACTCCTGTATCATTTCTGACTTCAGATACAAGACAAGCTTATTTACACAGCAAAGCACTTTCCTAGCCAGGAGAGCTGTCACACTGCATTCATCCACTCATCTCTCTTCCCCTTAGCTAAGGTTGATGCGGATTTTTAGGAATTCAGTTTTTAAACCCAGCCACAAAACAGAAAGTGACAGCATGATCCTGATTGAGAACACAGTCCCCAGACACCGAAGCTACCACTGAGTTTGAGAAAGGAAGAAAGCAGGTCTCCATCCTGAAGCTGCCGTTCACACACACATTTGCCTCATGCCATTAGTTTCACACTTCAGAAAATGGTGCAGCTGCTGGAAGGTTCCTTTTATGGAGTTTGCACTGATCGGACGGGTTGTGTAATAGATATATCCTTGCAATGAAACTACAGAAACATACCTAGAAACAAAAAAAGCTCACTGAAGGTAACACATACTACACCTAGCAGTTTCCTTTTATTCATTTTTTTCTAAGAAAATTACTTCAGATTGAGATGGATAGAAAAGAGAATCATTTATTCAAATACCTTTATTCTCAGGTGCCTATTCTGTACTTAGTCTGTATTTCCACCTTATAGAAATCTGCATCTCCATCCACTTGAGCTAGAGCCATTGACCAAAACCACCAATTCCAGATGGTAGCAATAAATATCATAAAACTTCACTTAAAAATTTTTTTAAGCCAAATACTATGTTAAAAGTTGCTAGATGCTTTAAAACACTTACTAAAACATTTGCCTTAAGTTGCTGCTTTATTTTAAAACATTTTAATAATTTCATTTATTCCTCCAAAGACATATAATTGCTGGCTCCAAAATGCTTCCAAGAAAATAGTATCTAATCCTGTTTTTTTCCTGAAGATTTTATAGGAGGTATGAATGAGAATACATGTTTTTAAATAAATTAAAAGAGAGAGAGAGAGAGAGAGAAAGGAGAAACAATTCATCTGGAGAAAGACTTTAGCATACATTATTTTTAAGCCACAGAAAGCAACACTTCTGACAGTTGTGAAATCTTCTCATGAATCAAAGAGAGGGAAAATTTTAAAAGAAAGTTAAAGAGAAACGCAATATCTGCAAATAGCATCCTTTTTTTCTGGCTTTGGGCCATACCATTTATGGCTTTTTATTCTTTCTAATGATGGCAATTTTAAATATTTTAAAGTGTCAATATGCTAGATTAGGTTACAGTTCTGTGTATTTGTTGTTAGTGAGCTTGTACAGGCATAAAATTAATTGGAACTAGCCTCAAAGCCAAGATAATCTGTCCTGCAAGGACAGAGGGGAAAAGCAGCAGCCCCTCTAAACTATTCTTAGATCATCATCACACTTCAGTTCTCAAATTTTAGCTCAGAAACTTCTAATTGTGGCAATAAGTGTTACTACCCGTGTAGCACTGCAAGTTGACGCGTGCAAGGATAACACGGACTTACTGGAATTCTAACCTTTTCAGCATATAGAAACATTTAATATGTAGTTTACAAGAAATGACAGTTCATAGATTCTGCAGCCTCAGGAGAACAATGCATTAACTGACAATAATTGTAACTATTACGTTAACATCAGCCTTCCAAACTTGCACTCATATGAAATTAGCCACTGAACAGACCCACAAAACCCAGTTACTCAAAAAAATGAGTTGTGCCAACACAGTGCAAATAACTACTTCAAAGACATATCCAGGCCAATTAATGGCCTTAATAAACCTACACAGAGCACAAGAATTGTTCTCTACACTGTAGAAATGAGGAAGAAGGATGGGATTTTCAGGGTTTTCAAAAAACCCCACAGAACAGGAAGACAACAGCATCAGACAGATACCCCACAACATTTCAGCATCTTGCTGGCAATGTGAATGCCATCAGGTACGAGCTACAGCTTCTGCTTGGTGGACAACGCTTGGTTTTCAATGCCCTACTCCCACCTTGCTACCTGCTACAAAGAATGCACTGTATCACTCACCTTAACCAATGTTATGACACAGAAACAGTGCCCTGCTGAGTGACAGAGCTCAGCTCTCCCCCCTGCCCTGATCTGCCCCTCCCCCACCTTTTTTTTTTCTTCAGACCCTTATCAGGGTGGGACTACATGAATTTATAGAACAGGGGAACTTAGGCAGCACGTTAACTTCGATTTTGCTGCATAACACTTTCAACTTGGTTAAGACTAAATTACAACTGGAGAGAAGAATCATAGGGAGGGAGGAGCACAGCATCCACCCCCTCTCAGTGCTCACAGGGCAACTGTTACTACAGCATCCACTGGAAATAGCTGTTGAGCTTGGGGGACAAGTTAACAGCAGCAAGATAATGCTTCATCAGCTACCATACCAAGTCTATAAATACAACAATCGAAGGTCAAGAAAAGGTAGAAAAAGCCTCTGTTAAAGCCCTAGTGTTAGTGATGTGGCGGTAATGCTCCTTATTGATGGATCAGCAAAGCAGTCTGTTGACTTGCCACGTGGGGACACCAGCCAGCAGGAAAAAGCTGGCCGCAATGTCTGATAAAGCCAGAAAAGAAATGGGTGGAGAAGAACAACTGCAGCAAGTTTTGAAAGGAGATAAAATATAGGGCAAGAAGAATGAAACAAAACAGGTGAATTCCATTTTTAGGGAAAAAAATCCAAAAACATTAATAAGAAATTAAAGGTGCATGTAGGTATTCGGAAATGAAAAGCTTCAGTATGTTTATAACTGCAGAAATTCAGTTCAGCTACCCAAAATACCTTGGAAGCAGTTACCTCAGAAGTAAATAAACAATCTCTTCTGGCCAGACTCTTTCAGAAACTGCTGTGATGACCTGGGTTGACACCCTGCACAACACAGATCACAGTTTCACCCAATAATCCCAAACCCTTAGGCTTAGTTACAAAATATGTTTTGGAGAGACACCTAATTCTACTTTAAAGACTGCAATCACCCCACATCACTAAGTTGCCCCTTAACTAAAACAGTCTTCACTCACAAATAACCTCTCATTTCTACTTCAACATGCCCAGCACCAAGTCTCAGCCTAAATATGCACACCTTTGATAAATCAAATGGCCCTTCAGCATTAGGAGTTCTTTTTCCAATACAGGTACTTTTAAAGGACAGTTACATAATGCTAAATATTTTTTATTATTATTATTCAATTTCTGAGTTCCTTACTCTAATGTCTTTTTCCCTAGAGAAATTCAATTTAATCAAAGGAAAAATTCATGGGACTTATCAAGTACTGGTGCTCTGACCAAATTTTCCCAGATGAACTGGAGGTTTGTTCCAGTCTTTCCTCTATCAAATAATGATATTCAGTAGTACTCACTGGCAGAGTAACTTCACCTGCGAAGATTCAGTCTCTGTCAATGACAATGATCTCTCCTCCAGCATCAGATATAACCAGGTTTCCCTAAAACCAAGGAATTCATTCATCTTTTCATTATTTTGGAAGACACAGTTTAGCCAAAGCTATATGGGCAGATCATGACCTAGGTAAGCTACAAGAAAGGCAACTGATAAGCTATATGATGATATGAAAGCACCTATATAAAAGTTACACACACACACCCTCCTTATCTTCTTATATTTAGGAGCAACAACTCAGAGGACAAGTGCAGTCTCAGGGCTTTCTATCACTGAATTAAGTAGGAGGTGGCTGGGGGCAAGGGTCTCACTAGATAATGGTCATTTCTGGTACCTCTAGTCTGCTCATTGCTGGCTCCACAGACTGATGTTACACACAGATTCAGAACACCAAAGCAAACACAGAAGAAGGAAATGGTTTCCAGTAAGGACCAAGTATTCTATATCCTCTGTGGCAAGAAAGGAACAGCCAAACTTGGCAACATTCAATATCCAGATCTCTCAACATTCCCTCTGATATATGAGTTGTGCAGATTGTTAAGTATTACTTTAATACATCTTGTATATTAACATGTCAACCACAATTCAATTTATTGTCATATTACCAGCAGCTAGCAAAGATGGAAACTAATGGCTATATTATCCTTTGCATGAAAGATGGGATACAAATATTCTTGTTGAAATAAATTTTTCAAGAGAAAGAACGAAAACTAGGGGACAAATAAAGCCTATGTGATGCAGAACTACAGAAACAAGGAATGGCCAACAAAGTTTTTCCTTTTATTCTGTGACCATGTTTCTTTAGTGCTGCAGCGACAGGCAAAACATCCTGGATCCCGTTACAACTCCACTTCTACCTAAATTGTATCTAAATTACTACAACCATAGCACTGATTTCACCATGGAGTTATGTGGAAACCCAAAATTCTCCTGTCTTATGGTTATTCCAGTCAGTTGTGACAAACAAAACTGCAACATCCAACCAAGCTTTAAAGATCACGAGGGAGACCCAAAACACAGAGACAGAGCAATTTAGTGTGGAATGCACCTGAAGATGTCATCTAGCTCAACCTTCTGCTGAAGCACGGCGAATACTGAACCGGGACAAAGTTGCTTAGGCTTTTGTTTAGCAGGGCCTTGAAAACCTCCAAAGTCAAGAGATTTCACAACCCCTCTAGAGAATCTGCTTCAGTCCCTGACTGTCCCCACGGTGAAATATGGTCTCATTATCTCCAGCTAGAATATTGTAGCAATCCTGACCAAAAGACCGTAATCCTTTGAGGACTCAGTGATCTATGCAAGAGCTAACCTGAGTAGACCCGTGTCTCTGCTGTGCTGCATGTACAGGCTGGCTTTCAGGCCTGTACTGGGCTGCAGGATGAGCTCAGCCAGCTCACTCTAACAGAGGAGCCTGCAGGCAGCTCCCACTTGGTACCGGCAATTATGCCACCTGGGTGGCCTTGCTTTTATCTAAAAGCCAGCCAGAAGTTCTCATCCAAGCATCCTTTCTGCTTGACAATAGAACTTAGGAATAGAGTTGTTTTCTTGCAAGGAAATCCAAAATAGGTTGAAGGACCAACATGGGGTAACCCTTTCTATGCACGGGGTCTGCACAGTATGCTGCACAAGGACAGGAGGCCTTTTTGATGCTGCGCAACTCAAGATGCAAGATCATCTATATTATTCTCTTCGTAATGTTAGCTCTAATAAATAGCACTTTCAATGATATTTCACAGAGTCCGAGTGCCTTTCTTACTCAGATCATCACAGACCAAAACAAACTTTCCCTGGTTAATATTATGATAATTGTCTCTCAGGCTCCTGCCATGCATCTCCGTGAGGAGTCTGGTTCAATTTCTTTCATAAAATCTACTTTGATACCAGCAGGCTGCCACGAGGTCCCTCCAAAGCCTCATCTCCACACAGCTTTGGGTTCCTTAGCCTCTTTTCGTTAGGTCATGCATCCACCGACCTTCTTTGCAGCCTTCCAGTGGGACAGCAGAACCGGATGCCGTGGTTTAGGTGTGGTCTACTAAGTGCTGAGTAAACAGGAATAATCACTTTGTTCAGTCTCATGGCTACACTCCTGTATGCTGCCAAGGCACATTGCTGACTCATTTATAGCATTTCCAACTTATATCCCCTGCAAGTATTTCTTCTGTCCCATATGAAGGGCTTTCTCTTTGTCCTTTTTTGCGTTTCATGGAGGTCCTGTCAGTTCATTGCTCTGTCCTGTTTAGAACTCTGAAACACAGCCCTGCCCTTGAGCATACCAACTGCTCCCCAGATATGATACAACAAAGATACTAAGCAGGACAGGTCCCAGAATAGAGCCAGGAAGAACCCCTTGTAACCACCCTCCAAAGTACAGTATGAACCCACTGCTGGGAATAAACCAAACCCAAACACCCTAGAGTTTATCTAGTTGCCTGGATAGTTTTTATCATTATCTACAAATTCCACCCACCAATATTTGTACAGTATTCCGGTGCAAATAACTGATTCATTAAGAACTTTTCTGTATTGCTAGATGATTTCATATTTATTTACAAGCTTCAGATAACCAGGTTTTAAATTCACTTAACATACTATATCAACAACTCATATGGGGGACCCAAAAATCCCCTAGTGGAAGCAGATGTCATGAAAAATAGCTGATTTCTCATATTCTATCTCAATATCAGTATCTTCTACCATTCTCAATCTAAGCCAGGCATTATCTAGACCTTATCTGCACCTTATCACAAAAATAAAGAAAATTCATAAGCCAGTCATACCAAGTTATGCTGAAGCCATCCAATTTCACACTGAGGAAACTACTTTGAGATGTTTCCAACAGAGTACCTATAAGAAAATGAGAAAGCTTTCCGTTTTCAAAAGCTAAAATTCCCTCTTTAGAAACCTCCTCTTTGACAGATTCTCAGTCTTTTTTTTTTTTCCCCACTACCACCCTCTTCTACAAGGATCCCATTTTACTTCAGATCTATGGATCTAAAATGTCAAGTTGATGAACAGTGGGTACGTAAAAGGTTTAGTGTTTCAAATTACTTAAACCAGTACCATGCTCATCTACAACTTTGTCTCCTACGCTATCATCACTCCCTCAAATGGTGATTTAATCTGTTCAACATCACTACTAGCTGTATGCCCTGACTTAAATAACTTCAAAAAAACACCTATAACCAAGGGTTGCTTGGGATTTTTTTAAGTTTAAGTAACTTTTAAAAGTCTTAATGTTAACTTAATGTGCACATTCTATTATACCAGATCTTTACAGTCCAACATAGATCTATGTTCAACTGAAAAAACCCTCAGATAAGCCTTAAGTCATCATTAAAACAGATTGCTTTATGAAGATTAGTCAATGCATAAACTGACCAAGTAACTTTAGAAACCTAAGCATGTTGTACTGAGTCAGCTAAACAGTTCTTTTAAATAACATTTTGTAACTTTATACAGTAGGTAGACAGAAGGAGCTGTTAGGTACATAGTTTCATTTCCTGTACACCTCCTTCCATTACAATTTATTTGGTAATTTGGTATCCTTAAAACCAGTTCAATAACTCCAGTAAAACTCCAGTAATTCTCAGATGGTTCTCTACTGCTATGTATGCCAGGCAGTAGGAGAGGTATTAAAAATGCCTCTATGATAGTCTCAGTGAGAAGATAGATCTGGGAAGTGTAGCAGGGAAATCTCAAAGTACTGTAAAACTATTTTTTTTTCCTTTCCAGAGAGTGGAATTACATTGCAATCCTTCAGCTCTTTGCTATTTCACCATTACATCCAGGGTTTTTAAAAAAGAGAACGCAAATGCGCACAGTCCTGGTTTAGTCCCTTTAATATTCCAGAGCACAAGTTATCCAAGCCTGCTTACCAGAAAATGTTAAAAACAGATTTTAAAAGCATTAAATGCAGATGCTGCATCACATCCTCACTACAGTCAGTAAATCACTAATTATTCTGTGTAAACAGTTCAGAAAACAGAAATACCCAACATTCCTGCATCACATGTTAAAATTTTACCAGCTGCTTCTAACAAACCCATATCTGGCACAGAATTATTCTTTGCCTGTATTTATGACTAGAAAGATAAATACCTCCCCTTTAACTCTCATGGTCATTGGTTCCTTTGATTTCCTAAATCAGGCACCTACATTTTCAATTTACAAGCTTTAGGAAACTGAAAAAGGGAAGCTGGTGGTGAGCAGAATTACTGCCTCGTTATCTTGACTGTTAACAATTCCTCCATATAAGAAAAGTGGGTGACAGCAGGCAAACTAAGTTGAACTATGTTCCTACTTCCAAATTAACAAGCTAGGTTACTAATGCCAAACAAGTAAATCACAAAAATAAAGGCTATTCCAGCAATGCACTGATATTATTCCTGTGCAAGAAGAAATTCTGCATCCTCTGTCTTGGTATTAATAATCAAAAATGCTGAAATACTAACACAATTTTTTAGAAAAAAACAGAAAGGATTTTTAAAATAACTGTAGTTTAAGCTCAAATTTGGCAACTACCACAAGCAAATGGACTGAATCAGTTGCTTCTGTAATAAGCACCCGGTGCGCTCACCTTTTGCAAGTACAGGATAACGCAAGCTGGAAACGATCCCAGAGGCCTCCAGCCCAGCCGCCAGCTCAGAGAGGGAGCCAGTCAGAGCAGGCTGCTCAAGGTGTTACCCAGCCTGGATCCAAGCACCCCCACTTACTACCATGAAGACTGCAGATTTATTTCAAATGCTGTCTTTTAGAAAGGAGGGGGGGAGGAAGGGGAAAAAAAAAAAAAAAAAAAAAAAAAAAGACACCTTCTCACAGCTCCTGTTACATCCAGGTGAGTTCATGCTGTAGACTGACAAAGTCAGAAGCACCACACTGGATAGCAGTTACTAGCAAGAGAAATAAAATGGATCTTTATTGACTTTTATTCTTGCCAAACCCACATACACAGGAACAAACCAAACTGGTTCTAGCCTGCACTTCAGTCACAGAACTTACGCTGCTGGTTATGCATGAACCACAACATCCACCATTCACTGTTAGACTCCCAGGTGATTTACTAAGTTTACAGTTTGAAAGATTCTTTATACTTACAAACTTAGTAAATCACACCATGGAATCATAACATGTCTCATTTTAAGCACAGCAAAACCAGGTAGGTTTTGAAATAAAGTGACACACAGCAAACATCCAAGCTTTACTGCAAACAGCTAAAATTTTAACTTGCAGAAATGTATCCAAATGACTCAAAGTAACCCATGTTGCAATACTGGCAATCAATTCCTGTCCTGGTTTTGGCTGGGATAGAGTTAATTTTCTTCTCAGTAGCTGGTACAGCGCTGTGTTTTGGATTTAGTATGAGAGTAATGTTGATAACACACTGATGTTTTAGTTGTCACTAAGTAATGCTCACTCTAAATCAAGGACTTTTCAAGTTTCCCATGGTCTGCAGGGAGGAGGGGCACAAGAAGCTGGGAGGGGACACAGCTGGGACAGCTGACCTGAATGAGCCAAAGGGATATTCCATACCACAGAACATCACACTCAGTATATAAACTGAGGCGAGTTGGCTGGGGCCTGCTGGTCACTGCTCGGGGACTGGCTGGGCCTCGGTCAGTGGGTGGTGAGCAACTGTGTTGTGCATCACCTGGTTTTTTGGGTTGTTGGAGGGGTTTTTGCCCTCTTGGACTTTATTCCCCTCTTTCCCTCTCCTCTTCATTACAATTATTATTGTTGCTATTATTATTTTTACTTTATTTCAATTATTACACTGTTCCTACCTCAACCCACAGGTTTTACCTTTTTCTGATACTCCTCCCCATCCCACCAGGGTAGGGGGCAGTGAGCAAGTGGCTGTGTGGTACCGTTGCTGGCTGGGGTTAAACCACAACAATCCCAAAAATCACAGCTGAAAGCTTTAAATAAAGCAGCACCTCCAGACTTCTGCAAACTTCAGAGGGGCTTCATCATGTTAGGCACTATACAAATACATAGCAAGTTCCCTCAAGAGTTTACAATCCAAGGCCCTGAACTGCAGCATGCTATCCTTCAACTGACCTCTGCAGGTGAGAGTACCTCAGTGTGCCTCACACATGCCATGTAACTGGGCACTGGTGAGGGAGAAAGGGATGCAGAGGAGGGAATAGCAACCATTTTGTGATTACACAGAAAGTCGTGAAGAACATGGGGTCTCCAGTTCCTGTCCATTGCAATGTTTTGTTATATTTAATTTAGCCCAAAGATTTTGCAGACAAGCATGAGACACATGGTTAATACTTATCATTCATGAAAACAAAGACATAGTGCAAACCTCATCAGCTCTCCCATACTTCAGTTTCAGTGAGATAGCACAGTCAATTTTTATTCACTGTTTTTCCCTCACATTGTTCATGATTCTGATGTGCTGCTTCAGCTGCTAGAGTGTTTTCAGTTTGAGGTCATACTTTCTGGATCACATTTTGATTTATGTCAGGGTCAAAACATTAGCATTAAAATAAACAGTAGCATGCTATATATTAGTTCTGACAGCAGGATATGACAAACAGGCAGTATATGTGAAGAGGGGGTTTTATCACATTATTTTAAACATATAAGCTTTCTCGCACATCACCTTCCAACATTAGTTTACTTCCAACATTCATATAGAGTATCCTCGATTGCCATTTTAGATAATGTTATAAAGCAAAAAGGAAAAGCTACTTGCCTGAAATTAGACAAAATGATAAAAATGGAACCAGGACTCCAGCATCCCAGTGCACTGTTCTAATGACACATCTCCCTTCAAGTCTTCCACGACCTCAGATTTTAGATGTTTAAATAGAAATTTTTCCCAGATCCAGCACTAAGATACAACTTCAGAAGTTATAGTTGGGGAATAAACCTAGCTGAAACATCAACCCTGTTCTAATTGCACCAATCTTGTGAGCATGTGGGTAGGCAAAAGCACTATCAGAAGTGCAGGCTCTCAGCCAGCTGGCCAAATAAAAAGTTACTAAAAAAAAAATAAATCACTGTTGTAAGAAATAAAGATTTTTAAAATAAAAATAAACATAAATGAATATAAATAAAGGAAGAAACAAAAACCAGTTCTCATGTAAAAAAGCATAGCGATCTTGGACATTTGTCTTCAAAACATTTCGCTGACCACTGCGTTCACGGCATTACTATGGCTTCCTTCAACTGAAACCCAGATGGCTGTTGTGCCCTCTCCCAAAAGCCCCAACAACTAAAAAATAAAAACAAACCCCAAAGCAAATAAAAACCAAAACAAAACAAAAACACTCAAATATAAACTGAAAGTCCTCAATCCACGCGGCAACACAGAACATAATTACACTAGGAAAGGATGAGCCTACAAAAAGCCTGAAAATCATATGCATTTGCAAAAGAAACTCTTAATTTATTCTTGCCCCTCCTAAATGGCAACGATGCAGAATTTTTTTTCCTGCCATGGGTTCACATCCTAAGTGAAAGAAACAAACAAAAAATTTTACAACCTTCTCAGTCTTACTCATTCTTCAGCAACACATGGGCAATGAGGACCCAGCTAGACAAAACAAAACAAATGAAACAACATTAAAAACCAAACCAAACCCAACCCCCAAAAAAGTCGCACATCAGTGTTTAGTCTGAAATTGATGTTTGAAATAGAAGGGTTTTTGGCTGGTCCACATGCAGTTTTATCTACTTTCATATTTGTTCACATACCAGATAGTTTCCACAAGTTTTATTTCTCTAGCACAGAGAAAGTATACAGCAATATCACTGTTCCCCAGGAGCTTGATTTACAGCCTGTATACACAAAGGATTTCAGTTTTCCTTTTTGCTGTTAGACAAATGGCAGCAAAGCTGTTTAGCTTACAATTTTACCCTCAAACTCTTTAAGTTTGGGGACTAGAAGCAGTCATGTCAATCTGGAATACTGCAGCATCAATAATCTTCCTGCTCATGACAGCTCCATAAAGAACTGCTTACTGCTCCTTCTCTGTAGAAGCATGAAGCCAGCACACTCTTATGTGCATCAGTTCCATCTTTCCCCCAGTTTCTCCTCATGTACATGCAAGGTAAGAGGAAAGTAGTGTCCTCCACCTTCAATTTTTTACTTTCTTTTGCGATACTCTGTTCTATTCTTCTCTCACTCCTATCACTCACCTGAGCACCTGCTATCAATTTTTTTCTGCATCCAGCAATTTCTCAGGAATATATGCTGCACTACAGTCACCTTTGACCCATCACTGTAGAAATAGTACAGGAAAAAGAATGCACAACCTCAATTCTAATCCCTCTCCATAGCTTCCTTCCTGCAGCTGTAATGAAACACATATGTCCACATTTGGGAGATGGAAAGGCTATTCCTAGCTATTTCCTTACTTCCAGATTATTTTTTCTGAACTGTGTCTTACTATGTTTAACTTGACATAACCTGGTAGAGGCTAAGGCACTGAAGGACAGAGCCTGAAACACTATCCCCTCCTTTCTTATGAAGTACTGTTTCGTTTTGATCTCAGTTTTCATTTAGACCTTGGTTGAAAGGCCCACTGTCGAAGCTGGTCCTTGCTCTTCTATACTCAGTTACTGTCCCTTGCAGACTGGCACTCAGATTGTTGTTTCAGATCAGTGGGACTGGATCTCCCAAGTCACTTTCAACTTTGTCTTGCTTTAAAACTCCATTGTTCTTTTATGCAGGGTATAGAGAGGCATTGCACCCAGAAAAAGGAAGACTCCAAGACAACACTTTCCAACATGTGAAACACAAATGCAGATCATCTAGAATTCTTCTAAGACAATGATAAAACATGAATTTAAAAAACCCAGCAACAGCAACCGCAGAACACCAAAAAGCCAAAACACTAAACCAAGATTTATTAATGAACTTAAATGTACCACTCAGACTACACTCAAGCAGCAGGAAACTTGGGAAGAAAAATGAGTGTCAGAAATCAGAGAAGACAGAAAAAAAATCTGTATTCTGTATGAGAATCAAGTTCACTCTTTGAAAATGACAGAAATGTTGCTGGGATAGATTTTAAGTAATAGAAGGAAATGGTATCAGTACAAACTATTCCATTTTCTTGAAGGACTTCAATCACATCCGTTCAAACTCTGAATCTAAAACCTGCCTTTGTTTATCTAGGAATGCCAAGGAAGTCCACAGAAAAAAACCCAGTATCTCCTTCCCAAATGAACAAAGCCAAACCATGGCCCCAGCTGTCACAACTTTCAGGGCACGAATCAACTCCATCATACCCATCCCTTTATAACATCACTGATGGAGCTTATCAACTCATAAAAGCTATCACCTTTAAAGGAATGCAACCAAAATCAGAGTTAAAAATAGGTATTTCTGAAGCATTGGAACTCTTCTAGTACCTCAAGACACTACAAGCTGAACTGTCGGACTTTAAATATGTATCTTTCTTCACGATGCTTTCTAAATGTTAAATTCTCTGAAGAAAAAGCCAAGTGAGCAAGAGTAAGCTGTGACACAAAACTGTGGGGTTTTTTTAATCACCTTAATATCAACATCACCTTATTTGTAAAAACAAGTTATATGGAAATTACTCAAATTGAGCCCTTGATTAGAAAATGAAAGGCATATCTAAATTTATTCTGATACCTGCATTATTAGCATGCATTTCTTCCCTCAAGTCTGGTCTAGAGACAGAACTGCAGCCTCCTCACTAAACTATTCCACACCCTTCTTACTCTTTTTTTTTTTTATTATTATTCTTACTGTTTCATCCTCTTGGACCTCATCTGGCCTGACACATTTCAATCTCCTTCCAGTACAGCAACTTGCTTGAAAGGTAAATTCTCATGTCAGCCGAAGTAAATCCGTTTCACCTACTTCTGTACCACATTACATTTATCTGCTGCCTGTTAACACTGCCACACAGACACGCTTTTAAGCAGACCACGAGTCTGCACCCTGGAAATGCTTGAAAGCCGTTCTCAGCAATACTACAGAATACGCTGAGGTGTTTCGCTCGGGGCTTTTTTTTTTTCCTTGTTAAACCACAATGAAAAGACAACGTGCCAAAAATCAAAGACGCTAAAAGTTAAAAACTCCCCCGTTTGACTTTGTTTAAGTTTGGAGAAGAGACCGTGGGCCTCGGAAGGCGTCCGGCACCTGTCAGAGGTTGGGGGCGGCCGGGGGTCTCGCTGTCACAGCCCAGCGCGCCGCGCTGCCCGTCCCCAGGCAGGTCTGCCCGGCTGTTTGGCTTGGCTCGCTCCCCCGCTGGAAGCCTGCCGCCGGGAAACCAGCTCCACGCCAGAACGCTCCCCCACCGCCTTCCCCTCTCTCCTTTTTAAAGGGCAGCCCCGGTCCATCCCCGCCGCTGTCAGGGAGGAGAGGCCCCACCAAGTTCGCCCGCAGGCCGGCGGCTGCCCCCCGCCACCGCACACACACACACGCCGGCAGCGGGGCGAAGGGAGGGCAGCGCCCGCGGCTCCCCCGCGGCAGCCGTACGGCGGGCAGCGGGACCCGGCGGCCCCGCCGAGGGGGAAGGGGCGACGAGGCCGGGCGCCTCACCGGCCGCCCGCCCGCACACACCCGTCGCGTCCGCGGCACCCCCCCCCCCCCCCCGCCGCCACCGCCAACAGCCCCGCAGCCACCGCCGGAGGGGGTGAAGGAGGCGAAGGGACGGGAAACCTGGGTCTCACCTTCCTTCTCGGCCCGGGCCGTGTGGAGGAGCACCGCCAGCGCCAGGCGCAGCGCCGCGCCCCGCCAGGCGGCTGCCCAGCTGCCGGCGCGAGGGAACGGGCAGCCGGGGCAGCCGGGCGCCGCCGCCTCCCGCCGCGCCGTCATCGCGCTGCCGCAGCCGGTGCGGGTCCGCCGTGTCTCCGGCCGGGCCGCGGCGCGCGCGCGGAGGACCTCGGGGAGGGGCGGGGGAAGGGGCGGGGCGGGGCCGGGCCGGGGAGGCGGGCACCCCGCAGCGCGCTGCGTCTCCTGACGCGTGTGTCACCAGCGGGCGGGGGAGTGGGGGTGTGGGCCGGCGCCGCGCGCGCGCGCACGCACCGAGGCGTGTACCTGGGGTGCCGCCCCGCCCCGCCCCGCGCCCTGCCTGCGGGGGCGGAGTTACCGGTCCAGGGCGGAAGCGGCTGCCATTTTAAGTGTGGGCAAGACGCTTCTTGTCCCTGTCTGAGGCAGAGGGTTCGGGAAGTGGCTCGTTTTGGTTTGTTTTATTATTTATTTTTTTTAACTGATATTCTAGGTTTTCTGTAGGTGCTGACTGTTCGTCGTGGGGTCATCCCGCCTCTTTGGTGCTGTCCTCGTCTCTCGAAGAGTTGGGTTGCCGGTGTTACTGTTTCCTTATGGAGGGCGCCGGTGCTTCTGCCCGCACTCAAGATGGCGGCGGGAGGGCGGCCGCGCGCAGGACCGCGGCGGAGGGAGGGCTGTTCCTCGCGGAGCGCTGGGTTGGCGCTACGCGGCGGGCTCCGGGCGGGGACGTTTCTTTCCGATGTTTGCGTCCTTTTCCCATGCCTTGGCTTCCCGCCCTGCTGGAGGCCCAGGATGTTGTGGGGCGGGGAGGCCAGCAGCCCTGCCAGTGAGGGAGCCCGCCCCCCGCTGCCCGGCCCGGCCGCGCAGCACCCTCGGCAGCAATAAAGCAGGGGACGGGGAGGTATTGCACGCCTGAGGCGTAATGTGAGGCCCTGTGCTGGAGCGAGGGCGTGATACCACGCGTCCGCCGCGGTTGAGGAAAGATCTCTCTCTGTACCTGTCACTCTCCGTTTCCGTGACACGGGTGGCCTTAGGGCCTTTGCGAAACACGTGAAGTGATTTCGTGGTGGGGAGAAGGCATGTTGGTAGTATGAGGTTGGTAGTCAGGTGGACATAGTGTTGCGCTGGCAAATGAGTACGTGTCATCAGTGCTGAAAGGCCCTGAGATAGCAGGCGTGCAGCCTGGCAAGGCAGCTGATAAGAGGGTGAATCGCAGCGCAGCCCTAGCTTGCCAAAGTGGTCTTAAATAAAGCAGCAGAGGGAAGAGTCTGTGGTACAAATGGTCTCTGTGCACTGATGGACTGGCTTAGCTTTCTAGACTAAAAAGCTGTATGCACCCATGCTCTGTCCCTTAATCATTCATTTCCCTACGTGAGCAACATACCACGTTGGGTTTGAAGTGCTTGAACACGTGGTTGGATCTCAGCTGTTGCAACAGTGTAATAGATTTGGATAGCGTTATAAATCCGAAGTCTCTAAGGTACTGACTAACACACAGCCTAACTAAAAATAGTAATGATATTATGACTCTTACCCAATCACAACATACACTGTTCTTTGTGTCAGAACACCCCCAAGACGCTTCAAAATTCTGGGTACTGTAGTTGATGCTGCAGCCATAGCTCAACAAGACTTATTTTCAAGGGAGAAATGGAGTTGGAAACATTGGGTCAAAGCCTTTCCTGGCAACAGTGATGATTTCCAGAAGACATGTGAGGAATCAAGTTGAAGGCTTCTGTGTAGTTACTAATCTTTCAAATTGCATAACCTTTTGACTACTGTATTGAAAAAGGATGAATCAGTGACTTAGGAGCATGGGTCTCTGTTCACAGTTCTCAGAACAACCCAAGCCACAGTAAATGCAAAGCCCGATCACCTCTGTGAGTGCAAGCCCACATGTTGATTTCTGTGGGGGATAGGTACGCCCATCAAAGAGCACAATCAAATCTAAGAACTCAGAAAGACAAAACAACAGTTAGTGCTGCTTCTTAATTACAGTGGACCCTGTATTATTTTGATTTTACCTTCTTAACTAGGCTTCTGCTGTACATGTGTTACTTTTTTTGGAAAAAGTAGTCAGCTCTTTTCTATTTCTCCTATTTCAAATCCAGTAATGCACAACTGAGCAGCCAGATTTTCTTGCTGTAATTCATGCTGTAGAGCATCTTACCCACTAAAATGAATGGGAGCTCTCATTAGACTAAGATGTAAGGATGGCAAAATCTGCCTTGGAGTAAAAATGGAAATGCCAACTGTGCTATTAAATAAATAAATAAATTAAAAGGAAAAAAGGCCATGGTATAAATGAGAGAACAACTGTGAGTCCTACCATTATGGTGTGTACGAATCTTAAACCTTACAGCATTAAAATATGGGGAGTTTTTAATTGTTCTATATACAGAATGTCTTTTCCAAAAGATATTATTAGATGTGTAGAAAACAAATAGCTCACAGTACATGTTCTCCCTTTCATCTTTGTCCAGAACTCCCACTGTTTTCTGTGCAGGAAAAAGCAATACAATATGGTTCAATGTCTGTAAATGATTAATAATTCCATTAATTTATTTCTGATTTAATCTGGGTTATATTATTACGTACATGTTTGAGGCCCTTCAAGTTGCTTGGTTTACGCATGCAGTGCATATAAATATTAACATTTGGAAATTGCAGTACTACTTGAGTATTGAACAGTTTTTTTTAAAAAACAATTTATATACTAGAAAACCCTTTCTTGTAATAAGCGATCATGAGACATAGAATACAGTTCTTACAGAAATGTACTTTTCAGTAAACAGAAATTGCATGAATACTTAGACAATAAAGTTCAACAGCTGACTTTTCAGATGAAGAAATGCCTTGTTCTACTGGAGAATGCATCAGAAAGACTTTGAAATGGGGAGCCATACTCTGAATTCTACGACCATTGTCAGCTTTGACAATCAACTTTTAGCATGATTGCCAAAAGGGAGTAACTAACACCAGAAGAGGTATGGTCAGTCTGCCTTCAGTGGAAAGGTGTGTACTAAAGACTGACATTTACTGAGCTACGGTAGTTTAAAGTATTCCTCCTAAGCACACCCATGTTTCAGCATCTAACTGTCACGGAAGTTACCTTTGTTGATAGCTTGTACTGTCTTTCTGGGCAAGAACCCAGAACTGCTAGAATACAGATGTGTTATTTCTGTCCTGCCACCTTTGCTATGGAGGCAGGAACTGGGAGAGTAGCAGAATGTTAGTCAGAAGCCGTAATGTCTTCAACTGCTGGTACTTGTTAGAGGTTATCTGCCTGACAGGCTTCAAAAGCAGTAATAAAATGTTAGAACTGCCTTGTCTCTCCTGCAGGGGGTTACCTCTTCTGCAGGACACTGATCAAAACCAGGTGATGTTGCACTTGAATTAATGAGAGATGTTCGTGGGGTCCCTTTCTCGGGCTCTGCTGGAAGGACAGGAACCCACAGTGGGAAATAGAGTCTCTTAAACTGGCATTGAGATTTCTGTCATGAATGTGCCCACATTACTTTCTCTTTGCTTTTACTAGCTGTTGTACATGGTCAATTGGTTGAAAATAAACCAAGCAAAGAAAGAAATGGGGAGGGAGGAGGCTGTTGGGTCATCCAATCAACTTTCCTGCTAGTATAGAGTTAGTCCTGGTAGCTTGTTTATTAGTATTTCTCAAATTATTTTTTAAATAACAAAGAACTCCCACCACTTCTTCTAAAAAATCTGCACAAACTCTGCTCTTCACTGCCAACAAGATTTTCTGAAACTCAATATTTCCCCACCTTCTTTTCTTTTGCTCCTACTTGTTCCCATATGTATAAGCCCAAGTATTTCCTCCCCATCCCTAAGGTTTGCATTACTTAAGCATTTGCTGGCTGGAGACATGCCTCCATCTACCTCTACTTTAACGAAACTAGATGTATTAAGCTCTTTTAACCTTTCTCTATAAAACCACTCTTTCAGATAATTCTTGCTGCTGTTCCTTAAATTGCCTCATTTGCCTTGACATTATGATGGATTGCACAGAAACAGTGCACATACCAGCACCAAGTCTGCTAGGGAAAAGTTGTGCTTTCAGAAATGTTTCAATAAGCTTGAGCTGCCAAAATGAGTTTGCATCACTTCAGTGCTTTGCATCACTTGGCTACATCTTTGAGCACCCTAAAACTGGGTTTACCTTCCTGTGGATCTGTGATTTGTCTTTTACTTGCCAATAATTTGCAGCTCTGTTGCTGGGCTGGACCTGTGTGCTGAAGGCAGCCCTGCAGTGAGGACAAGTGGCTTGGGGCTTCACTCCACTGCTTCATTGTCCATGCCAGCTTCAAGTCACTGGGGGGCTTAGTTTCCAACATTTTATTTGCGGCATTACAAAACTTGTGCATGAATAAAATAGAGTAGATATGATATATTGGGGTTTTAATATTCAAGATTGTCTACAAGATTTATTTTCAGTGAACCCTTGTTACTTTTTACTTAATGACTATTTTCAAGACAAACAGTGGTAAATTAGCTTTTTTATTTGTTTTACTTCTATGTTCTGTTCACTTAATCATTCATATGATCATTCACCTAAATTAAAATCCAAGATTTGTCGTAAAATTTTTGTTAACCCATTGAGAAAAAATATCCTTCATTTCTTTAAGATTTTTACATTTTATGAATTAAATGTAATGATCCACACATTACTTTCTGAGAGAAAGGGATGATCACCTTCTGATCGGGCTCATCATGATACACACTTGCCCAATAAGAGCCTGCTTTCACCTTTGCCATGATAAAAAACATGACACACTGTATGGTTTTGGTTTACCGGTTTCCTCTAATAAAAGAAATGATGCAGTATTTTACTGTCAATAGTGCTAGCTGTAGTGTCACTACTGTGAACTACAATGTGAACTGTTGCTGTGGTTACATCCCAGAAAGTTGCATGCAGTAAGCATTAGCTTCATTCATTTGACCACCGCTTCGTGTTTCCCTACTGCTACATCAATGTCATGCAATTGCTGTATCTTAGCTCCTCCCTGCTGCCGTGATCCTGGCACCAGACAGAGTGGGCTGGTCTGATCTGGAATGACCTAATTAGATGTGTCTGGCATATAGGTTTGATCTATAAAAGGTGAAGGCACCTAGAGGCTGGCTAGACACGGATGTTGTGCAGCTATAGCATAGTGGCAGACTGTGCGTTGGGTGACAGACTGTTACTTGACCTAATGCATTATCAGTGTCCTCGTGCCCTGTGCCCATGTGGTGCTACATGCTGGGACATAGCAGACTTGGGAGATACAGCACAAAGTGCTCGATCCTGCCACAAAGTCCAAGATAGCAGAAGACTTCAACACCAGGTTAGCTCTGTGCATAAGAGTATATTGTCAGTCGGAGCATGTCTTTTTTAGATGCCTTGCTAGTATGCTCCAGACTTTACAGATTCGTTCCCTAAGGATGCAGCAATACAGCCCCCTTTTGCTACCAGTACAGTACTTTTGCTGCCTCATCGTTTGGTGACCTGGCACAATTTCTGGTGTAGCTGATAGGTGTTTGGTGTGACAGCAAGGTGTGTGATATTTATTCCCCCGTACTCCACACTGATTCAGCAATGCTAGAATTTTGTAATGCAGAACTCCTCTCAATGACAGTCTGGTAGAAAACCAAGACTGCTGACACACTATCATAGTGTGGTACCCACATATCATGCTAGATAGCTGCTCATTGTGTTGTAAATTCTGTATGTCAAATTTTCTGCTGGAAGAGGAGGCATCTAATGCAAAAGCACCCTTAACTGCAGAAGCAATCCACTGATGCATTAGAAAGCAGAGAAAAGAGGAAGAAATACTAAATGAATGGGCCTGAACAGAGTGCTGAGTAACCAAATATGTTGTTTAGCCCAAAGATACACAGACTACATTCTTAAGTTCCTAAAGCTTTTCTGAGTGTTGAAACTTCATTGTAAATCTGTTCTTTCAGTTAAATGGGACTCTACAAAAATGGTGGTATGCTCATCTATGTGATGAGCATCTTTTCTGATGAGCGCATCCAACGATATTGCAATGATGGGCATCATGGGTATCGTGCCTGGGTGAGAAGATATTAGTTAATACTCAGACTGGTGAAGTACGAGTGATTTACATGGCAATTGGAAAATGATCAGCACACTTGATCATTAATCCAGTTGTCTCCATGCAGATTCAGAAGCCCAGCCACAGACACCTCCACCTGAAATTCTGGGCCAGAGTTTATTCAGTCCCAGGTTACCTGCCAATGCATATGGAACCCAGATATCCCTGTGGCATAGGAGGGCATTTCTGTGAGATGCTGTTGATCTCAGTTTACAAGCTGAACAGAGCAACAGATGAAGCATGCAAAGAGGGCACACGTCAGGCGCTGTGGATTCCGGTTGCTGCCTGGGCCCCTGATCCTCAAAGGACACCAAAGTCAGAGACATCTGTGCATGGAGATCAACTTGCAGGATGAGGCAGGATGAAATGCTGGTGGTAGAATTTGATTAAATGCCTTAAAATTTGAAAGCACCTCCATCTGCTTCTTCCTGCTTTATGTGCTTGTGGTGTGTCTTCTCCATCTTTTTAAAATCTCTCTTCTGGAAGAGCTAGAATAATTTGATGATTAGCTGCCTCTCTTTGCTCTTCAGACAGCTCTAGATATTTTCTCCATCTTAACTGAGTCATATGTTACATGATATGAAGAAGGAGTAGGTGGATGTCTGGATTTTCCTGTCCTTTCAGGTAGCCTATGTTATCATTAGTACTGGCATTCTGGGTACAGGCTCTTGGGTGTGCACTTCTTTTTTGGTCTTCCGCTGTCTCTTTCATTTCTGTTTCTGGGTTGTATTTTATAAATTATGGCTTTTCACTGTTGTCCAACTTCCCCTTTGCTGCCGTGGGCAAGCATCTCTTTCGGTTCTGCATGTTAAAATAGGAAAAAAGAAAAAAAAATGATGAGACCAAACACTAGGGTATACTCTCACGGTGCAGCTTTGTAGGTTTAGAAAGACCTTCCCTGGTATTTTATTGCTGTGAACTGTTTGACATCACTTTAACATGTCTCCAAGTGCTTATTATCTCATCACTCACATTGGGAAATAAAGGTTCCCAAGAAGCAATACAGAGATGTTTACGGGTGAGGGTTAGCTCCAAGGTCTATAGGCTGTACTAGTAAGATTCCTCAAGAGTCTAATCCCTCAGCTTCCATGTTTATTTGTGACCTCCCCACGTTTATTTGTGACCTCCACACCTGCTTTTAAAATGTGCTGTGTTGACCTTTTTGTGCTATAAGCTCTGGGGGAAAGAGTAGGGTCTGTAGAACTGAAGAGCTCATGAGTGTTGTCTCCTCCCTTTCACCCTTCAGAGGAGATATTAGATCTGTCAGGGCAGAAAAAGAGAGAAGTGGCACCAGCTGAATGGGACAAGAGTAACATAGCTCCTGCAAGAGGCTTCAGTGACAGCGTGGGGCTGAGCAGTCCTGCAAATGGGATACAGCCAATGCTTCAGGATTTGGCTGCAGTTACCAGTGCTGGCTCTTCCTAACTGGGCTAGCATGTCATCGTAGAATCACAGAGTGGTTTGGGTTGAAAGGGACCTTAAAGGTCATCTAGTTCCAACCCTTCTGCCATGGGCAGGAACACCTTCCACTAGCCCCAGCTAACCTGGCCTTGTCTTACTGTCCTGCAAAACTGTATCCGGTGCCTACCAAATCCCAGTCTGCATAAGCTGAGATATAGCTGAGTGTGAGACATCCCAGTTTTTTGTTATACAGCAGAGTACAAAAAGATTCAAAACTGAAGTGGTGCCTTGGTTGAGGAACTATGATAGGTTGGAGGACCAAGGAGGCCTGAGCTGAGGCTCCTGAATAAGTAATCTGTTTTCTTGAAGAAGTTTGTTTTTAATAAGAATCAGTTGCTCTTCTTCCAGGTGCTGTTCTCCCATCAGCAACGCAAGAGCTGTCAGCCTTGCCTGTCTGAACTAAGGTGTGGATGTCTGGGCATGCATCAGGATGGAGGTAGAATTTCATCTAACAGAAAGAACAAGAGGGCGAATTGAGAACCCAGAGAAGACAGAGCATTTGGGAACTGATGCCCTCTCTGGAATATTAAAAGACCTTGTGAAAACCTCAGGAGTTATGTCTGCATGGATGGGTGTGGAGAGTTGCTTGCCTACTCTTGCACTTGGAGCTACCAGGATGCAGGCCAGGTCTGATATGAAAACTCAAACTGCAGCGGTGTGACACCGTGATCATTTACCATAACTGCTGTCTCTGCAGGACTTATCAACACAGCCCTGAACTTACAGTTAATGCAACTACCTGACATCCAGACCAGCCTGGCTTACATTCAGCCAGCTCAGGCCACAAACAACGGCACGCACCACTCTGCATGGACACTTTCGGTTAGCTGCAGGAGCCAGCTCTTACATGGCTTCTGCAGCAGTCGTACACGGATACAGAATGAATTGCCAGTCATTGCACAGTGGAAGCAAACCATCCCTGTGACAACAACACTCAGTACATAATTTCGTATTTTATAGTATATAATCCCTTGGATTGTTCAAATAATATGTAAAAATTACAGTATATTGAAACAAAAGAAAAACATCAAACCCGGAGATCTCGAAACGGACATATTTAAAATTACTTTGAAATGAAATTAAGCTTTTCAAAGACAAATGGGTTTCTTGTAGCTCCAAAACAAAATAGTAAGACACAAAATCCAGACTGACTTGTGCAGAAATGATTTAAGTGGTGAATGGGGAGGAGATGGTCATAGAGAGCTGAGCTGAATAAAGTACATTTGCAAGTTCTTGAAAAACTCACCTAGGAGGCAGTCCTGCAGAAAATCTGTAAACTCCTTATGACTCAACTTGATCCAGATAAGGTTTTCATAGGGGTATAAAGGAAAAAACCTCTGATCTTGGTTGCTGTGGTAGAAAATTGAGTAATAAACAATGGTTCTGTTAATGTCTTAATCGTAGCTTATACAGAATTTTCTCTTGCCAACATTCCTTTGCTTCTCATTGTACTTTGACACAGCGTGATGGCGTGAGTGTCTCAAGTGAGCTCAATAGCTCTTCCATGAGGAGGCCTGACTCCTTGTAGGCCACCAAAGCTGGATGTGTCAGAAGAAAGGGACTAGATGAAAAGCAGCCAAGGGGACTTCCTGGCTGGGAATTGTGCAGCCAGCCATCAGCCTGCTTTCATGGAAACACTAGTAACAGAAACATCCCCAGAGAGCCATTTGGGCAAATAACGATGACAGATGGATCTGGGAAGTCCAGCTTCTCCCTTAGGCAACATCTGCTGGTCTTGGAAGTATCCAGAAAGCCACACCACACTTAAAAATGAAACAAACAAATAAATGTGCAAGAAGAAGAAGAAGGACAAACCAAGATAAATTAGCTGCCAAAGTACATACTTGCTGCGATAACCTGCATTTTAACAGTAAAGCTGATGAATATGTTGCATAGCAGCACTCATGCCAGATAGAGAGCAAAGATCATTCAGTATCATAATCAAGAGTCTGAGGCCAACAAGGGCTGGTCATGTCCTGAACTTGCAGGTATTAAACTCTTGATCCTGCTTGAAACGTGGCTATTTACTCTCCTTTCTGGTTTATCTGCACATCCCTCCTAAAATATGGGGAAGGGAAAACACTTCAGAATATTGGTAAGTGAAGCTTTGTTAGAGTCTTGCGTGGTTCATAAGTCTTGTCATCTGTTTAAAGTTAGAAAACCGAGTTACAAAATGGGTACACTGACTGAAAGGCAGGAAGAGGGAACACCAAGGCTTTGAATAGAAAACCTATGAATTTATAAGAGACGAGAAAGCATTTTTTTGAAACTACTGTCCCTAATAAAAAAACCCAAACCCTAGTGCTACAATGACATTCTGTGAAATTCTCAAACATGTTCCTACATTTGGTTATTGATAAATAAGTTGGTAACCTAGTGGCTACCTATATAGAAAGCTGTGCAAGTGTCTGGAGCACAAGTGAAAACTGACTTATTTATAGTTTAACATTTCATTTCTTTTCATGCTTCATATCTTTGAAACCAGTGTCATTTTTAGCTCTTCAAAATACAGGGGCACCAGTTTCGTTTTTGCAAACCTACATTTTTAAAGGAGGGTGTTTAAACAGTGCTGGCAACTTTGTATTTCTAAATGTTAGAGTACTGGTTTTCATCTAAATAAAGCAAGCAGGATCTGCAGTTGAAAATTAAGTTTGTAAGCTCAGAAAATATGGTTAGGAAAAATATGTGGAAAAACAAAAAATTCCAATTAAAAATATCTGCTAAAATTGGACTTGTAACGCCTGCTGCAATGTTACTGTTACCAATGCAGTTGCTGCAGAAAGCAGAGTACTGGGACCAAGTACAGAAGCACAGGAATTAACTCTTAGCTACTCCAGCAGGGCAGAGCCCTGTGAATCACGCTAGGAAGCACAGATCAAATCCTCTTATGTAAATATCATACAGGGCTGGCACTAATCCTCTGTGCACCCTAGGAGGACTGCTGATGTGGCATTCCCCAAATGCACATTTGCTTTGCGTAATTGTGGGCAGTCGTTCTTGGGCACAGAAGGCTGAAGTGTAAACCATCGTATTGTCTGCTCAGGGTGAGCAAAAACGCTTGGGGAAAAGCAAACTGAGCATGACCCTGGGTTCCCAGGTCCACTTCATACACCCCTTGTGGTCACTGCCCTCCCCACAGATGGGATATCCTCCCCCCAGCACAGTAATGTCTCACGCCTGGGTCAAAGCCTATGGGGACCCAGGTGTCCTGTCCCGGTCCCAGGTCCTGCTGGATCTCCAGAACCATGTCTCTGGCATCCCCTTGGGTTTCCCAGCAGTTTTCCACTTCAGTGCGGAGCGCAGAGGAGCCATCTCCTGTTTCACACCAATGTTTAACTTGCTGAATCAGGACTCCATGAACTGATTCAGACCTGGTTTCTGGTGACTAATGCCAGGCACTCCCTTCCTCCTAGGCAGCGGTACCTCCTCAGTGTTCCCAAGCCCTGTTCAGCCAGGCAGCTGCAGGACTGGAGACCAGATGTGCTGCTCTCCCCCACTGAACAAGTGGTGACAGATAAGGCCTTCTTTCAGTTGTGGGTTTTTTTCTTTTTAATTTATATTTATTTATATAACAGTGTCAATTTGTAGCCTGAATTTTAAAAGAAAAATATCTGTGTAGTTATATGGTCATAAAGTATAATCCCTGCACACACAGATCCTATAGTTTACAGGACTGATCTTCTCGAAGAGAGTCTGGGTGGGGTACTGTGAAACTCTTGCTGTTGCTCTGCTCAGTCAGCTGGGATCAGATGTGGAATAAAGCAAATATCTTAGGAATGCTTTTAGCATTGAAGACTTTACGATAGGCATAATTTTATCGATGTGAAGTTGTCTTCTACCAGGTTGTTTTATCATTCGCATGTAGAAGTCTAAGACTTAGGAGATCACTTTGAGTGAAAGGTCTGGCCTGATCTTTCGTTTGCCTTTCCTCACCCATCAAACACAAAAGCTGTAATATAATACAAACACAGCAATTTCACACTAAGACAACCATACAGCATCACCGCCAGGCACTCTCTGCAATTTTTCCCTATTTTGTTTAGCAAGATATTGAAAGCATTAGCAGTTCTATCACTGCTGCGATCTCTGTGGTTGCAGGAAGCCCACCAGTCCTCGCTGGCTCCAGTATGAGACTGCCTGCGCAGGTCTGGGGGATACCCCACATCCTTCATTCTAGATTATCAGTGAGACAGAAATGTTTGTTCTGCTGACCAGGCCCACCCATTGCATGCAATTTGTCTCTTGAAGGCTTCAGTGCAGAAGCCCCTGACATCCCCAGTGAGTTAAACCTTCTTAACTCATATTCTAAAAAAGCTTCAGAGATCTTTTTGCCTAGGCTGGATCTTCCTCTTGTGGGCTTTCTTGGGTGTCTTCAGTTTTATATCTTGAGTTAGATAATTTCTTATCCTCTGAAATATCTCTGGCATATTCATGAATCTGAAAAGTACTCCGCAGAACTTGTGGTGATTTGTGCTCTATCTGAATTTTTCAGTGTCAATGTAATTGGATGACCCAGACTCCCAGTCGAAACCAGTAAGATAGTGTGCTCTGACTGCAGGAAAGTCTGCTGCTGTTTTGAACCATATTTCTCATAGTTAATGCAAAGCTTTGACTCAGTTGTTGGGAAGTTGTTGAGGGTTTGGTGTTTTGGTTTTTTTTCTTTAATAGTTGCAGTATGAGAAGTTCAAGATGATGTAGATGAGGTCAGGCCATTTTGCACCACCCAATGCAATCCCTCAGAATTATCCACTGTGACAAGAAAAAACAAGATGCAAGGGCACATTGTGGTATGTCAGCTGATACTACACCCAGCTGGATTGCTCAAATCCTTGCAAATTTAAGGAAAATGGGTTGTATTAGAGCATTAACTTCTATTCTTTGTCTTCTGTGAATGTTTCTCTAATTTCTGAACAGTGGGATGTTTCACACTTCTTCGCCATGACATGCTGTGAAACGTTTGCCTATTGTCCTTAGGGTCTGGTAATGTCAATCACATTTTTTGTTCTTACTTGGAGCTCAACTTTTGATGCCATGTGAGGCCATGTCCTGACAAGGAGAAAACCTGATGACACAGCTGTAGTTTCAAATACTCCAACAGGTTCACTTAGGCATGCTATTGCACAATGACCTAGTTTAGAGCTATCATGGGAAGCAATTAATCTCTGTCACTCTATACTCATTCTAGAAGCACCTGAAGCCCTGAGAACTCCCTGGAGCCATGTCTCTTCCTGCCAGCTTTCTGTAGAGGGGTTCAGCTCTGCTCCAGAGCACATTTACTCACTTCAGTAGCCCAGAGCCCCTCCGGAGTCTCTAGGTGAAAGCAACTCTCAGTACAATAGCAACAGGAAAACTGATTGCACAACATAATCCACTGAGTTTTCACACCACCAAATTTAAAAGGAGATTAATTTCTTTTGGTGTCTGCATCAGGCAGTCATTGGTAGCTCGCAGTGTTATTCTGACAGTTTTCTTCCCCTTCAGCTCCAAAGTATTTTTTGTGGATCATATTTCCACCAAATCACAACCCTTTTCAGTGGTTGATTTCTGCAGAGAGCAGCAAGTGCCTGGACAGCTCTTCACACATGTCACTCCGGTTGTTGTGTGCCAACATCTCTGCAGCTCCTGCTTTCCTGGATGAGGCTTCCCTCCGTTTGGGCAACTCCACCTCCCTTGGCCTTTGTCTCTATATCATCTGCAAATACCATCTGGCCCAGGGCCCCCTTAAGAAACAGCTTCTTTTATCCGACCCATGGGATGCCTGTGAATGCATTGCACTTGGGCCTCCTCCAACTCTTTAGTCACTGGAAATGGTTCCTTGAAATGCTGCATCTGGCCTAAACGACTCACCCTGAGGCTGGGAATCCACAGCTGATACCTTTAAAAAAACACCCTGATTTTCTGTCTCGGTTGGTAGCCTATCCATGGCATTATCTTCCTCAGCTAACAAAATATGAGTTGCCTTTGTGCAAACTCTTTTAAAAGTAAATGTTAATACAAGACTTTCTGACGGCCTCCCCCTGGGCACGCAGACTCCCTCTGTTACTCATTCTGAATTCAGTCCATGAAGCTGTGCCTCACTTAAACCATCTTCTGACCAGAAGCAGAGGGAAACCCCCAGCAAAAGCTTCCTCAATGCAAATAACCACCTCTGTGGAGGTTGCCCTATTGCTGCTTTGTGGTTTGCTGTTTATTCGGCATTTCCAAGGAGCCAAGTTTCTGCTTTTTTCCTTCCTGCACTGCAAGAGAAATGTTACGAGACTTTGCTTTGCAAGACGCACAGCCTACATATTAAAAATTGTGGCAAAAGTCTTTGGCCTTGCCATCCAGAAGTACCGTCAAGATGCTTTCCTGCTTTCCTTTTACCCTCAGAGAGTATTATCTCAATGACTGGAAAGCCCTCCTACTCAAGACCAACAAATTTCTTCTTAGAAGAAATACTTTTTCTGTTCTGAGCCTACTGCTGCAGGTGCAAAGTATCAAAGGCTACCAGGGAAAGGCAGTAACATGCCCAGTGTGGAGAGCAGCGTTGCCTGCCTTTGCTGCTGCTGGCTCAGAGGCAGCAATTACAGTATAAAGCTGCAAAACATGTTATTAATAAAATACAGCACCATCTTTTGGAGGAGGTGCTGTCTGGCCTGGTAATTTTAAACTACTTATTCTCTCACCTATCTACAAAAGAGCAGGGACTGGGGACTGCAACCTAGAGGCAACTGAGCCGCCAGAAAGGTAATGGTTAAGTTAAAGCCATGCACAGATTTTGTGCAGAGGAAGGCTTAAGTCAAGTCAAGGCAACAACAAGAGGCTCGCAAGACTCTTCTGACCCTGAATCTGGCCCTTGAACTGGGAGCTAGACCTGCAGAGTCCTGCTTTTAGGTGATATTTTACTTGTCTCAGTAAATGAACAGCAACTGCTTTGTCCTTGTTATCAGAGTGAAAGAATATTGACTCATACTTCTGCCAATTTGGTTTATGGTTGCTGCATGGTCAAAGATTAGTAGGGTGAGCTAAGGCCTTGATTCAGGTGGGTTACCAATACTTTTGCAATAAAGCATTTAATTAAGACTTTGTCTCTAGTCAAATAGATGTTCTTATGAAGATTAAATTAGAATTGTACTTAATGAGGTTTTCTTCTCTTTTTTTTTTCTTTTTTACTTCTTCGCAGAAAAGAAAGACCTAGAATAATTTCTTACTGTGGCAGTACAATCTCATTTAAATTTATAAGCCCTGTAATGACTTTCATATAGCACAACAGCTGACATGTAAAGATAAACAGCATTATTTTATTATTTCTGTGACTCACTTGACATCAGTCCACATTTATTCATACCTTGAGAAACATACTGATGGGTAGGGAAATTTGTTTTAATTATCAAGCAAATGAATATTTTAGTTAATTTTATTTATGGTGTATATCTATCACTGTAATAAAAACGCAGATATTTAGGGCAAAAGTCCTTTCTGAGTCCTGTGGCTTGTGATCTCAGATTTGTAGGCATCAGACAGCTTTTTCATTAATTTAGGTCTGTGGGGGAGCTACAGTTAGTAATACTGGTAAAATAAGAGCTGCTGAATG
Source organism: Falco peregrinus (assembly GCF_023634155.1). NCBI lineage: Eukaryota > Metazoa > Chordata > Aves > Falconiformes > Falconidae > Falco > Falco peregrinus. The sequence continues at coordinate 51,544,431 of NC_073724.1, read as the reverse complement.
TTCTTTCTATGTGACCTAGCAATTGTAGCACGTGCCATCACCTGATAACTTAGTTGTTCTCTTGTACAGTCCTCGCTATGATGGGTTCAGATACTTGAACTCTTTCTCCTCTCTGGCTATCAGATGGCTCTAAACAGTGAGTGTGGTCTAACAGGCTCTATGCAGAAGGCTCTGCCTTTTTTTTTCCCCTGAAGGGGAAATTGCTTACTGCGCAGGGTTCTGGGCTCATGAATAAAAGTACTGGGTGCCTGGCCGAGACCCCTCTATCTGTGCCTGTCTCCTTCTTGCTGAAGGAAGGCCAGTTTTCTAAATTTTTTCCCCATCATTCTGAGTGTGAGAGTTATTGATCCCCCATTGCCAAAGATATCTGAGACCTTCCCAGCCATCTGCTGTTCCTCTGGGACTGTGATGCTGCACCTCTCATCTCTGTGGCGTGACTCCGGTGGTTTCCTTTTGCAGAGGCAGGAGATGGAGATTGGTAGCCTTCAGCTCAGATCCTGTCATACCTAGTAATGTGACTGCCTTCCACTTACCTAATGTACTGTAAACTTTCTCTTATCAGTAAAAGTCTCTGACACAGGAGGAACCCAGGAAGTTATAAGAGGCAAAAAAAGACCCAACTATAAAGGCACTTAAGTTCTAAGTGATGAAGAGATCAGTCATAGACTGCTCCACTTACTCATTCTTCCAGCTCCTAAACACTTCTGTAAGTACTATATAAAACCAATAAGCAGCTGAGTTCTTCATGTTGCTGAAGAATTGATATATGCATGTTTCAGTTCTTCAATTTGTTACATACGAAGCCAGGAATGAAGAACAAAACCATCTATGTGAGAAGAAATCACTTAAATACAACTATTTGAAGTGGAGGAAAGGGTACTACCCTACAACTGGGAGACCGACTTTTTCTGGGTGTTCCCAAAGTTATGCTTTCTGCTTGTCTTCCTCTGATGATTTTCCATATCTCCAGTGTCCCACTGCTTTTTGTGCTGTACAGCTTTTGGTCATGGGCTTCTTTTGAGTAAGCAGATACAGCTGAAGTTTTCATGATGCCTGAAATCTTTAGTTGGAAAAGATTCAAGGCAAATACAAGAGGCCACCAAATCCCTTCCTGTTACCAGTAAATAATTGTCAAAGACTACAGAGAATGTTGTAGACATGTCAAATTTTTGGTAATCTCAGAAGCAGAAAGGGAAGATCCTAATGTAAATACCAAGTGGTATCTGTCCTGGGAGGCCAACATGCCAACCAAACTGAAAATAGCTCTTCAAGTAGAAAACTGCCTGCAGCTTTAATCAGCTTTAGCTACTTTTTTTGCAGAGTACCATATTTACCAAAGTGTAGGGCAACCTTGAATGTAAGGTGACCTCTCACTGTCTGTTTTAGCAGGAAAAAAAAAATCAAATATCACCATGTGCTGAAAATTCCCTGAATTATCATTGCAACCCAGAATGACCCTTTCTCTGACAAGCCACCCCCAACGCTTGATGGAGATGAGAGAATTAATGTGGAGCAGGAAGTATGTTGGTGGTAAGGACTGGGCTTGTTCTTAGATGAGACAGTCACTGGTTCCATGGGAAGTCAAGAAAAAAAAAACAGCAAATAGAAGTTGTACCTCTTTAAAACTTGAAGGGTATTTCCAGGAGAATTTCTGGAGAGAAGTGTACAGAAATGACAGAAGTGTACAAAAGACTTTAGTAAAGAGTATGTGATTTGTGCCTATGATACTGTCCTGGTTTTGGCTGGGATGGAGTTAACTTTCTTCTTAGCAGCTAGTACAGCAACAACTGAAAACATCAGTGTGCTATCAACATTGTTCTCAGATCAGAGCCAAAACACAGCGCTGCACCAGCTACTAAGAAGAAAGTTAACTCCATCCCAGCTGAAACCAGGACATATACATGGATAATGACATGAATGCCACCTGTAGGCAATTATGTAGTTTATGGGATTCTACAACATAACCCATACATTGGTGGAAATAATTATATCAGTAATTAAAGGTAAACCTTGCATCTAGATCCTAGGATCAACAACTGTGGGAAACCACAGCAGCTTCAGTATTGGGTTTGGTAACCAGATTATAAAAGAAGGAACCATGAGCTACAGATATTCCTTGCTAGCAGCAGTGCCTTCAGCTGGCATTTCAGGATGCTATTATAAGCGTCCTTAGAGATCCTTTTGAAACATTTGATAACGTCACAAGGGTAATTACATTTTTGTCCAACTTTACCCGGGAAATAAGGCACCTGGAGACAGTTAACGCCTTTCCTACATGCAGCCAGCCAAATCCCATGCAGAAAAGCTGCCTTCTGTTTCTGAGCGCTCCTTTGCTCTCTGTGCAATTTGTGATTGCAACGGTGAGATTGAATTTGTGGCATAACAGCTCAAGTGGAAAAAGTGCACATTAATTCCAGAGGTTGGCTAAAAGTCCTAAATGTAGTACATCCATCCCAAATTCTACAAAACTGACCATTTCTACATTGGAATCTCCTATGAAAATTACTTCATTTACTTTAGTTCGTTCATGATTTAGGCTACAATTCCTTTGGGAATCAGATTAATGCTGGTACAAGTCCAAATGCCCAAGTTTCCACAGAGGAGTCTTCTCTCCCTCGTTCCCCCACCTCTGGTTCCAAAACCTGGAAGAAACCTGGAGGTTTCCCAAATCATTAAAGGTTTCTAGATTTATTTAGCTAAAAACAATTTTACTGTATGTAATAACAGGTTTGAACAGAAAGAGTACCCCGTTTTTTTAAAATTTTGCAATTCTTCTGGCAGTTCCAAACTTCCCGGAAACTGCTGAAGACATCCTTCAGATGTTTCGTCCTCATTACACTCATAGTCATGGGATTGCCTGGGCTTAGGTGTAGAACTCAGACTTTCAGCTTACAAAAAGTTTGTTGGGGGTGGTTCCCAAACGTTTCTGTTCACTCAGCCAAGCAGAACATAAGGAAAAATAAGGAAGCCAATATAAAATTATTTTGTTTGGACCTGTATCCCAACATTGCGCATAGTTAAAGCGCTCAGAGCCACATGAAAACATGGCTTTGAACCACAGAAAAGTCATGGCTCAAGGATGTATTACACATGCATGAGGACTACATGGATGACTTGACAGCTTACAGATGCTGGGGAGGAATACATTTCAGGAAGGCCAGGGCCGTAGATCATTGCCTGGCATCTCTTCAGCTCTGTAAACTGTTCTCTCCCGGATCAGGTTTCAGAAAGGAATGCTGTCACGGGAGATTTTACACCATGACTAAAACTGCTGACTTTCCAGCAGGATGTTGAACCTCCCATTCCAGGCTCAGCGCTTGCTTTATTTACAAATGCAGCCCCTAGTTTTTACACGGCGGAAGAACAGGGGTAAATGCTTTGCCTTGGGAGCATTATGTGTGAGCGGAGAAAGTACCACTCATCTCCCCAGCACCACAGTCTCTCCTCCAGAACAGTAGGAAAAGCCCTCATCTGCAGTCAGGGAGCTATTAGAAGGAAAGAGCATGAAAAGGAATTGGAGTTCACTGTCAGCTTTGATTCCAGCAGAAAAATTACCTATAGAATAGAGCATCTGAGGCTGCAATGTATCTTCTGTTGCATTCTTCATGCTAGGAGGGAGGATCTGGACAGGGTCTACTGCAAAGGCAACAGCTGCAGGGAGGTTTTGTGGCTGCGTGGTTCTACTAAAGACCTGGCACTCTGTAGATTGACTTGGGACAACTCCTAGAAAACATACCTTTTGCTGTAAGGTAACAAACCACCAGCCAGGGGACAAATCTTTACTGGCAATCACACCAAAATACTATTTTTAGTGAAGTAATGGGTAGTCAATTATTAGTCTGAAAGTTCAGTAATACTTAAATGGTGACAGTTTCTATAATGTTATAGAAAGATGAAGTTTCCTATTAGCTGCTCTTTCATAGTAGCAAAAATTTACCTCAAAATACAAAAGTTCAAAATGGAAACCCATGTAAGCATTGGTAACTTGTGCTGTGGGCTTGGTTCAGTCGCTGCCAATGTTCACAAGTTCTTTATGAGTGACAAGATTTTATCTTGAGTCCCAGCTTCCTGAGTCATGGGATTCTATGATATTCTCCCCTCTTTCCCTTCCTCTCCTGTCAAAGGATGACTTGGCAACCATCATGGAAGTATTTGAAGCTGCAGGCTTCCTGAAGCCGGAAAAAAGAGAAAGCAAACAAACCCACCTTTAATGTGTATATACATACGCATGCATACACCCATACACCCATAGGTATATGTATATATGGTATGGATGGGTGCGTCCATGTGTATCTGTCCATCTGTACGGAGTGAGGCAGGGAGAGAGAGACATAAACATCTCATGATCTTTGTGAAAGCATGGATTTCAGCTTCTGCAAGGCAGTCAGCTGCAATGCTAACCTTCTGCAAAAAAAAAATAATGAAAGTTTGGAGCTACATAGTCAGTTTGGAGAAGACTCCTCATGCTGCCACGGGAGGCCCTTTAGGAGATAGCACAGTTTATGGCTGGGTCTGGCAAGCACTTGCTCCACTTCAGCAGCTTTTCACATGGATGGAAGTGGTAGCCAGCGAGGAGCTACCCATGAAGGAGCACAAGACCTCTGTCTCTTCAAGCAAGGGATTCCAGCACCCTGATACTGCACTTCGTTTTCGCACTCGTGGTAGTAAAGTTTGCATCATACTTTGTGAGGTCAGAAGCTAAGGATTCAAAAATTACATTCCTCCTCATGAGTAAGCTTTAGCATGATCTGGAATGACTCATCAGGTTAAAGGCTTGTAAGGCCAAGCCATTTATGAAAATAGGCTTTTAAGTATTGGCTGAGTTTTCTGAGAAGGAAATTTTGTATAAAAAGCATGAAGAATTGCATCCAGTAGGTACTAAATATTGAAATAACATTTTTGTCGAGGTAATTCTATACACTATAGACTTTCTTATTTGTCCCTTATGTTTTTTTCTATATGCCAAAATAAATTTTAAACAGAAAAACCAATACATAAATGCCATCAAGTATTATTGCCATCCAATATATCCAGACTCATTTAGTTAACTTGTCAGGCTTAGTTTTTACCAAGCTCTTTCTGTGGCTATGACAAATTGTATCTCCAAATCTGATTATTCATTAAATGTCTACTGTGAATTTCAGGCTCCCTCATGCTTAAAATACAGTGGATGTTTAATGGGATTAAGAATTAAAATATGTTTCTTAATTTTATTTAATTTATGACTTAAAATTACAGAATTTAAATTCTAAGGACACTGCAGAACACATCAATTAACCGTACTGAGCTAATTAACTTTTTAAATAATTTTTTTTGCTACAGCACATAAATTTTCAGACCTGAAAGAAACCACTGGACTGTTTATTACTGAGATTAGCTTAAAGGCTTTGTTTTGATTTCAGTGGTGGACACATTTTAATCTATTTTTTTAGTTAATAATGAATGACTGAATCCTCATTGCAGAAAGATTCAATGATGAAATTAAACATTATTTTGGAGTATTGTTTCCCACTGTTTCTTGAGTGCCATAATAAGATCTTGGGAAGCTTGTTGCAGGACTTCAGAGACATGAACACCTCACTTCTGTGCTGTAGTAAACTACAGAAATTTTGCTCTCCTGCAGCTGGGGAGCAGGCTTAGAGCTGAGGTTCTCATCACCTGCTGCACAGAAACCCCTGAGCCCGGCCCCGTGCACACCTATAGTGCACACCTATAGTGCACACCTATAGCTAGCTGCTAGCTATGGGAGGTTCCCACGGATTCCTGTAGATTCTGGCTTAAATGGTTTAACCCCGGCTGGTAATTAAGTACCACATAGCGCTCACTCGCTTGCTCACTCCCCCCTCACCCTGTGGGATGGGGAGGAGTGTTAGAAAGGAATGTAAAACTCAAGGGATGAGATAAGAACAATATAATAATTGAAACAGAATAAAAATGAAAGTAGAAGAATAACAATGACCGGTGCCCAGCTAATCCTCCCAGAAATGATCTGTCTGCCCCAGCCAGCCCCCCAGGTATACATACCAGGTATGGCCTCCCATGGTACGGAACACCTCTTTGGCTAGTTGGGTCAGCTGCCCTGGCTGTGTGCCTGTGGAGGCTGGGAACCTCCCATAGCTAGCAGCTAGCTATAGGTGTACACTGTAGGTGTGCACGGGGCCGGGCTCGGGGGTTTCTGTGCAGCAGGTGCCGAGAACCTCAGCTCTAAGCCTGCTCCCCAGCTGCAGGAGAGCAAAATTGGCTCCCAATTCCTTGTGCCCCTCCAGCCCTCTCACTAACAGGGCCTGAGGAGCTGAGAAGTCTCACATCAAAGCCAAAACACAGCACCGAGCTGCTCCTAAGAATAAAATTAACTCCATCCCAGCTGAAACCAGGACAGATGGATTAGAGCTCTGTTGTACAAATCGCAGTATATTATTTTCATATGCCTGTTTCTCTGGAGAAAGGGGTTTTTTATCCTTTTGGTCATAAAGATGACATATCATATCATATCTATCTATCTATATGTATATATATGTATAAATTTTTTAATGAACTATTGTCCCTGTGTGGCGGACTTGACTTCTTCCATGCAAGGCTGTAAGAAAACCTTAAGCACAACCTTGGGTAAAATTTGCTTGAGAAATGATTTGTAGCATGCAGCCAGCCACCACTTCATTATGGCCATAGGAACCCCCTCCCTTCTCAACAAAGCAAAAAATTTAAAATAGGACTTTGTGTGCAGAGCCTGATGTTATTGCTGCTGTCTTCAGCTGCAGTCCTGTCATTTGTGACAGTTGCATAGTTTACTCAGCTCAGGTCTTTACAGGCTGAGAATACGCAAAGAGAAATGCAATGTTTATGAAAATGCCATTTAAGTAACAAGCCAGAAGGAGGACACAGTGTGAAAACAACTTTAAAGGATAACACAAGCTTCCCAGAGTTGTCCTGATAGATCTTTTAAACTGTCTTAAGTGGGAAGGAAAATAACCCCTGGACAACTTGCCAAAGATTGCTTCTCCTTCACAAGTAACTTCAAAATCCAAATGAAAGACTTTTCTAGGAGATATTTGCTGCTTCAGCTACAGGTACTGGGCTAGGGAATGTATTCATTCAAGCAAGTTCTACGTTTTGTGTTAAGAAGACCTCGCCAACTTTAAACTGAACTGAAAATCAACAAATCTTCATGTCTTATTAGGCAAACACCTGTCAGGAAGATTAAGATTTAATGCCAATAGGTTACATTTCTTGCAGGCCTTTTATCTGTGATATCTGTGATGATATCTTATTCTCTTCTTTCTCTCCATGACATGTTCCTCTGTGGCATCCTCTTCTGCACAGAAGCAGCCCCCTGAGTTCATGTCATCTTCCTGTAATCCATTTACAAGTCCCTTTTCTGCTGTGGTACCTGTGAAAAAAACAGCTGCTGTTTAACAGCTCAAGGAAAGCACTTGTAAAACAGGAGCTACATTAAAAGTGTAAGAAATTGTGATACAGGTTTTTTTACATTTCAGCGTCTTCCCCTCTCCAAAACAAGTACAAGGCTTGATCTCTCAGAGTCTGATCTACAAAGGGCAACTCAAGTGCAACATGGAGCATTAAGAACCTGTGGGAGGTTCTTATAAACATGAATTAAATATTTAAAAATAATAATATGTCCACCTAGCCCCAGTTAACTGAGGCTTGTTACATTGGTAGCCATTTCGTAGCCGGTGGACTTTCTTCACCGCTTGGCAAATACAGCTGGAAAATAGTTTTTTTCTGATTTGTAAAACTAGCTTGTGCCACTGCCAGTTTTGGATAGTCACATGAATACAGTTTTACAATCTAAGATGGAAAGCCTAGTTAAAGCCATAGCAGGCAACAGGCCCTGACTGGCAATAAAATCATCCTTAAATCCTAGATGTTCCTCAGTGTTGGACCGAAGGGGCTGCATTTAAGGCACTGTCTGGCATTCACAGCATTCAGGGCAAATTTTGCCATTCAATTTTTGAGGAAAGAAATGTGGTCTGCAGTTAGGGATGGTTTCAACAGAAAGCAATTAGGATAATGCAAAAAAATCAGCTCTTTCTGTATTCTCTCCCTGGTGACTCCACGTGTGGCTACACAAGTCATTTGACTTTGAGCAGAAGGAGGTAACACCTACCTTCCCACGCTACCTTCCCACGCTGCCGTGAGGTTAGCTTCATGTTTGTAAAGCCCTCTGGCAAGATTAGGAGCTAGATATGATTTGGGAGCCCTATGTTCCTGCCTCCGACACCACCTTGAGATCCAGGGCTACTTTGGGTGGTGGAGTCAGCTGGTGCAGGCTGGTGGCTGAGGGCTGCAAGCAGCCTCTGCCGTAGCCACTCTTCTGCCAGTATTAATGTACAAAGCCAACTTTGTGAGGCTACGCTGTGCTTTAATTATGTTTAATTTGCTCTGCCTGTCATTTTCACTATGCAGCTGTGTCTGTTTTGTTGTCTTCCATTGGTTCTATGGTGATATTGAGCAGGATTATCATTTGAACAGCAGTGCAGATCAGTGGGAATAAAAAAAACATGATAAAAGTAGAAGAGCAGGATTGTTTTACACTTAGTGTCATTTCTCAGATGTTTTATTTGCCCATCTCTGCTTCTTTGGGAAATGGGAAGCGTCCTTTCTCTCTTTTTCTAAGCACCTATGCATTTTCCTGTGCTTGTGGGAAAAGCAACTGGGCAATGACCTAATTTGATGCAAATGAAAGGGATTTCCTAGTGAAGGATGGTAATTTGTGCAGTGCTGCAGGTATGTGAAAGTGCTGAATGGTAACCTGGGAGTACTGAGAAGGAAAGACCTCTGCTGTAACAGAGTTATAATCACCTTGCACTTTTACTAACTGCCAAAAGCTAGAGATCTTAAGCGCCATGCTATTTTTTATATAAAATCTGTTAAATCACTACATCTTGGCCATTTTCTCCAGCCATTCCTATCAGCCCTCCATTTATGAAACTGGCGGTGATAGAGAACATTCTCTGTAAAGGATAAAAAGGAGAGAACTGCTCATAACAATAGGCTCTACACCCAGTCTCTACTCTCAAAGTTAAACCAGGAATCATCTTCCAAACACAATGCCTTACCTCAAAGCAGACTCTTATATTATTGCTGTTATTCTGTGTCCTGGGGATGCTGACAGTCACTCCCTCTTACATTTTCACATGTTTTTCAGCAGACTGGTCAACTGGGCAGGTTTTCAGGAACAGATAATATGTGTTGTGTTTCTGTAATAGTTAGGTTGTTCATTCTCAGATGTTAACCTCTTCTAAAGCTTTCGTTTCTCGCTTCTATAGGTCTGATAGATTAAGTGTCTCATAAAAAAAATAAAAAAACAACAGCAGTAAAAGCACACAAGTGAATTTTAGCTAGCTTAAAAATATAATAGCATCTTAATAATAGTATCTGGGAAATTCCTCAGGAGTTCACTAAATTAACCTATTACTGTGCTCCTTACAGTCTTGCCTGAGAAGTACTTTTATGGGGTCTTAGTTATCAGTATTAATTTCCAGAGCTGTGCATTTATACATTAGTTTTACTGAGTACATGGAGATGAGAGAGAGCAATAGCATAAGAGAACCATTAGCATTAACACCAGTGGAGAAGAAAATAATAATAATAGAAGACATAATCTTTTCACATTTCTACAAAAATATAACAAAACAAAGCATGCAGGTCTATGCCATTGTAATATAATAACTATTTAATTATAAAGGCATAATTCGATAAATAGTTCTCAAAAAGGCTGCCACAGATGTGGCAATGAATAAATAAGAATATTCTACAGTTTCCTACTCTACTTTTTCCTACTCTAGCATATTCTATTTTATTGTGCTTTGCACATATTAACTGGAGAGTAAATGTGACATCAGCCTGAGATGAATGTGTGTTTCATTCCACGTTAGTGAGAGGGACAGAGAAACACAGAGGGATTGGGTGATCTGCATAGAAATGTCCTGATGCTCATTCCTTTCCTTCCTAACAAGCTGAAAAGTAATGTCTGCATTGTATCTGCATGTACATCACGTGTTTCTCTGTGTACTGCCTTTTTCTGAATGTAAGCACCAGCCAAGCCATACAGCAGGCCATGCACGTTATTTTTATATATGCAGAATTATGAAGCAATAGCCTGCTTTTCAGTTTAACTACAGCATGTTTATATATTTACCAAACATATCTGTGAGAAAGGAAAGCATGCAATGAAAAAGACAACTCAAATTTTAAGTAATCAAATCCAAATGACAATCAAAATTATCTAAATGCTATATACATACAGCTATCATGACAAAGAATACTTATTACAGCGCAAAATAATCTTTAGCTTCAGGAAAAGTAAAGCAGGTGTTCATACAGAAGAATAGCTGCTGAGCTTTATTTTGCACTTTTTCAAAAATCTGAAAGCTATTACTCTCAGGGGAAAAAAGAGCTTATGACTGAGTTAATCTTCAACCAGAAAAATAACACACTCTCTTTCAGTAAAGGTTTGGATTCTTTTTGCATACCTAGAATGAATGCTCGCACTTAGCAGTTGACCACCCCCCCCAAAGGAAATTAGCAAAAGTGAAAGGCTCAATTGTCATCTTTTATTACCAACTAAATTACAAAGCTGATTGTTTATCACTCATATATACTGCCAAGTTAAACATTTACACTTCAGTAGTGTAGAGAAGACACTGGGATTTGACTCTAAAAGGAACAGAGTGTGAAAAACACAGTGGAGAAAATTTGAGCTCCTTTTGAGGACAGCAACTTATCAGTACTCCAGGTTGTATTTTCAGACAAACTACATTTCATGTACAGAATTACAGTGACTTTTCCTTCCTCTCACAGACCTGTGTAAGAAAAGTCCATGTCTGTTTCGAAAGTTTTTACATATGAGATGAAGGGATTTATGTGTACGCTTAGTCAAGCATATGCTGAGGGCCTCTTTTGTTAATTACAAGAATGTTTTACTGAATAACAAGCAAAAACAGGGAGGAAGAAATAAAGCGTGCCCTTTCCTGAATAGGAATAGTGAAGTACCTGAAGATGTTAATAAGCTGTGCTAACTCCTGCATTTTTCTGTCTGCCAAAAATATTAGACCTCCTCTGCTGGCTATCTCAATCCTTTCCTTTTCCAAAAAGTCCCAGTGATACAGTTGTTTATTCCAAGTATGAATTTCTTCAGTGTGATAGAAATCACAGGACAAGGTAAAGCAAAGCAAATGTAGTGTCAAAATAACTAAAAGAGAAGACTCTGTTGGAGCAGTACAAGATATATATGTTTTTTTCTTTCTAGATCCATTCAAGTAGGTGGGCTGCAGATGGGGCAAAACGTGCTTCTGTCTTGCTCTGGGCTCATGGGCTGGTCTCATTCAGCCCATCAGTTGTGACCTCTCAGTTCAATGTGTTTTACCAAGGCTCAACACTGGGCCATCCTAGCTTCCCAGATACTTTCTGACGACATTCTGGTGCTGCTTGTTTATACTTTGGGTCCAAAAGTGGAACGGGGGCTGCTACAGCAGTGAGATTTGTTCTGTTTCTTCGAGTCTGCTCTGAGAAGACTTGGAAGAGGAAGGCTGATGGAGTCTCTGGGAGAACTCTTTACCAAGAAGCCAAAAGAGGGAGAGCAGGGCTTTCTGTAGGAGCTTACTCAAAATGCTCCTTGTTTGCTGTTGGAGGGAACGGCATTTTCTATATTCATCGTTTTTACATGATGACAGTATCAGAAACACAAAGCTACTCAATAGTTGTTGTGTACCTGTCACGATGTGCTTGTTTAAATACTTGTAAAAGTAAACAATTTAGCAAAAAGGATATGAACTGTAAGTGTCAACACCCTTTTGCTAGTCGGCTACACATTAAACTTTTTTGTGCTCGCTTTTATGGCTAAACTCAAAATGTTCTTTGGGGTTGAGACCCTTTGTTTTGCTGGCACAGACCAGACTGTGGACACCATGTGCAATCACAGCTTTATATAAGTAATCATAGCAAAACCACTGCAAGACAAACAGAATTTAAGTGCATCTGAAGTCAGTGTAGGTAGGTACCTGCAGAAAATGGAGTCTGATGTGATTATTGCTTGCACGTGTCCTGGGCACACTGGGGACCACCTGATGGCACAGGCTTTCTTGTTGAAGTAGATCTATGGTATTAGAATTCACAGCTTTGAGGTGCAAAATGGTGGGAGGACTTGTTACAGTATTTTCCTAAGCAAAGTAGGATAAAAAGCAAAATAACTAGCTCTCTGTAGAAAAATAAACATTCCGAGCTTCAGCGCAGTCTTTCAGATAGACTGTCTCCTCCTTATTTCTCTCCTGAAGAGTGCTTTGGATAGTACTTGAGGAAGGATGAGGAAGGGTAATGATAAATTGATGATAAACTTCTATAAATTAATAAAAAGGATGTGAAGTTATTAATTTTACAGATGAGCAACAACAGAATCAGGACTGAGACTTGAATTGGCAGATTCTTTGAATCTCTATTCCAAGTGAAATTCCAAAATAAGCAGTCATTCCAAAACAAAAACCTAAACTTTGAGATTTCCCATGGAAGGAGATTTCTGGATTTGTTTCCAGGACAGCATTCTCAATGACATATTTATTTGTCCTTTACAAATTCTTCCTCAATATCTTTGAACAGGCAATAACTCTGGCTCTTCACCATGCAGTGATATGGGAAGCTCAGGAGCAAGGAAGCAAAAAAAGCCTGATCTCCTCAGATTTTTTGACGGCTGAGAAGCCCGGTTCTTGGAAGTCCAGGAAGGAAAAACCTTCATATGAGCATCCATTTTGGAACCTGGAGCTGGGTTATTGTGGGATAATTCATATGACACAGACTAATCACGAGGGCCTTGTCATTTAAACGCTCCAATTACTTTTTTTTCTGCAATAGCTTCTGCTCTTCTCCACATCCCACAATGCATTCCAGGGCTACTATGGTAATTGGAAGTATATTCCTGTGTGTGAAGCGGGCTTTAATTAGTACCGAAGGGGCACATTCTGGTGTCCTGACTCATGTGGCACGGAGGCGTACCTCCGAGTCACCCCATCGCAGCCTGTGGGACTGCTCATGAGGAAAGGTGCTTCCTGGCCCAGACGAAGGCTGGAAGCCCTGAGCCACCCAGATGGGACAAGAGGCGCCACTGACTCTCCAGCATGCAATGCCATGGCCCGGGGCTCTATAAAACAATAGTTACACTACCGCTTCCAATTATTTTGCTTGACTAGTAAGTAATGTGAGTGGCTCCAGATTTTAAGTCTGTGAGCAATGCAGGAACACTTTAAAAATTGGGATTGGAGGCAGTCTTGTAATAAATTAATAACTTTGACCATTACGTGAGTCATCTATAAAATGGGCCCTGAGTTATGAAGACACACACCAACTGTGGGGGGTATTATGGAAAATTAAAACCAGTGTGACATAATACTACTTCAATTACAATAAAAGAACTGCAGCTGCAAGTGATGGGAAAAGTGGGAGGGGCATAACTCCACTGATTAGCATAATTACATCCATGCATCTGGTTTCCAAAAGCAGGGTGCAAGCTGGTTTCAGCTCGGTATCAGCACCTCCTGCCAGCCATGCAGCGAGACAGCCATGAGCTGGCATCCTGGCCTCTGCTCTGCAGGATGAATCTAGCAGTCAGGGTGGAAGGAAACAAAAGGCACTGATTAAAACAAACAGCTTAGTCAGCAGGTTCCACGATCGGTACCTAATAATTAATTTTCTTTTTTTTTTTCCTTAATGGTATTAGTTGCCTTTCAAGGCCCTTACTAAATGCACTTCCCTGATGATACAAAACATCCCCTACACCATCAGTTCTCTGGCTCTTTCCTTGTTCTAAGCCCACATGCACTCAAAATCCTCACCTGGAGGGCTATAGGTGCAGATGTCACTAAATGCAGCTTCTGTGGCAGTTACTGTAGAATGATGTGTGTCACTGTCCTTTTCATGGACATCATATGACAATCCCAGCAGGAGGAACCAGGGCCCAATTATAAATCACCTGGGCAGTGTCCCAATTGCGCTGAGAGGCATGTCCTGTCCATAGTGACAAGCTGGCATTAAAATGTCAGCAAGTACTTCATGAAAGTTGTTATCTATGAATTATTTCATAACTCTATAAAGTATTTGTTAAAATATGCTGTAAAGAGTTACTCAGACTTGAGAATTATTATCTTAATTGCGCTTAGACTGGAAGAATAATTACAACACACTGAGGTTACTGAATGAGCTCAGTGATTGAAAAATATTTTTAAATGCTTTGAAGTGGGGAGAGAGATGAAGTTATTTAAACACAAAGTTCTGCCTAAAAATATTCTAAGCAACATGTCCATCACAAATGTAATACGGAAATATATGAAAACTAAAAGGTGAAAAACATTTCTTTATTGCTTAACACATTTCTTTTTCTGCATTATCAAAATGTTGTGCAGGCTTTCATCAGCACCAAATTTATTTCAAGAGGGATGTAGAAGTGCTGGAGCATGTCCAGGGAAGGGAAACGGAGCTGGTGAAGGGTCTGGAGCACATGTCCTGCAAGGAGCAGCTGAGGGAACTGGGGGTGTTTAGCCTGGAGCAAAGGAGGCTCAGGGGGACCTTATCGCTCCCTACAGCTGCCTGAGAGGAGGCTGTGGGCAGGTGGGGGTCGGTCTCTTCTCCCAGGTAACAAGTGACAGGACAAGAGGAAACAGCCTCAAGTTGTGCCAGGGGAGGTTTAGATCGGATATTGGGACAAATTTGTTCACTGAAAGGGTGGTCAAGCATTGGAACAGGCTGCCCAGGGAAAGTGGTGGAATCACCATCCCTGGAGATGTTTAAAAAACACATAGATGTGGTGCTTAGGGACATGGTTTAGTGTTGGACTCTGCAGTCCTGGGTTAGTGGTTGGGCCTGATGATTTTAAAGGTCTATTCCACCCTAAATGATTCTATGATTCTATTTTATATTGTTAAAAGGGGGTAAAATGTTTTAAAATATAGCATTAATTAAGGTTTAATGTCTCTTATAGAACCTGATGTAACTTATATAATGTGAAAAGACTGTGTATCTGCCAAGGAAGGGAAAGCCAATCCTTAAATATTCTTCTACATTTTGCAAATTATACACTAGATATATTTTCTATACAAAATGCTTGCTAGGTAAAGAATTGTCACCTATGATATATTTCTTTTGGCCAAATAACCCTTAGCACACATGAACGCAGAGTAACTAATTTATTGTTCTAAACAGAGGTCTTGGTATAAACACAGTGCCTGTGTATAAATGTTGCTTTCAGAATCAATATTTACCATCTCTCAGTGATTGTTGTTGGACTGATGCTGCATTTACAAGTGGAAACAAATCTTTTTTATCCCTTTTAACAGCCAGTCTTGCATTCTCAGCTTAAGATTTAGGGGTCAGCTTTGAGACCTTTCCTTTTGGCACATAACCCCCAGCAGCTCGGGTCTGGCAGAGCTGTGGGGCCTTCACCCACCATCTCGGTCCTATCTCCCCTACTGCCTTATGGAGGGTTGGTGCAGATGTGAATGGTGGGAATGCAGCAAACGGCGAGCTCTCTGCTTCTGGAGCACAGGCCACTGTATCCGAAAGCAGGCTTCTTTCTCACTGAGACACGTGAAATTGTGTCTGTCTCAGCCACTCGCGCAGGTTGGAGCCCACTGGTGGGACCACACCTGCCCATCACTCACATCATTTCTGAAGTTGGAGAGACCATGAAAGTTTCCTACTTGGCAGAGGTGCAAGCTGGCATGCTGAGCCTGGGCAGCCAGAGCATACGTGGGTATGGGGAGATGGCTACGCATCTCTCTCCACTGCCTCATCAAGGAGGGCGGGTGACTGACTTAGATTAATCACCCATTTCACAGATGACTGAAGTCATATGAGGCAAATCCCTTTCTGTGGGCCTAAGTGACCAGCAGCATACCACCTGCAATCCTCATCTCCAGTTATGCCTTTTGATAACACCATGATACTATACTCTACATGAAAGTAATATTATTTAGCTTAAATATTTTTTCAAGCTGATACACTACTACCCTTTGCTGTATGTTTAATGGTTGAAGAGCAGATGAGTCCAGATCAACTTTACCTAAATGGAAAAAGCTGCTTTCACAGTTGTCCACAGTAAAATACCCGGCCTGGTCTATACTGGAGCAGCTTACTGATGTAGGCTTTTCATTTGTACATTAAAGCACTGAATTTATTGTTGTGTAATACTATATACCTTGCAGAATGGTAGCAGGATATTTTGGGGCAGCTCCTGTTCCTCTGTCTCCTGCTGTGCTTGTTTTCATTTGTAGCTACCTCCTGCTCACCCTCACGCTGCCTCCACCTGCAGCAGCCATCATTTTGGGGACTTGGACTTATTTTCTTCTGTTGGTGCCTCTCTTACCCCACCCTTGCTATAGTTATGGCAGTAATACAATAATATTAGAATATCTCTTGTCTCGGCTTTGTTAGAAATCTTAACATACCCACTTTGATTTGCTGTTGCAGTGAAGTTTCTCTGTTATCTGCTATACAATATGGACAACTTGAAAAAATAATTGTTGTTAGCAATTAGTGGTCTTTTTTCTGACTTCCCGACATTCCTTGCTCTCATAGGCTTAGTCACTGTAACAAGGATTTCTAGTGAATGTATATTTCTCTATAGAAGGCAGACAATATGACAGAAGTACATGTAACATCCTGGCAAGTCTTTAAGAAAATAAAATGCAATGACAGAATTCCTTGTGCATGCATTGATGGTTTGATTTGAATATGAATGGTAGGTTCACAGCACAGCTAGGTTACTGTGGATGCAGTATGGCTCTAGGTATTTATAAATAAACCAACCTGACTTTCATAAAGGATGTTTGCATTATAAATGAATGTCCTTTGAGTTGGATTCAGCCTCTAGATGCTATCAAAAAATTGCCTTCACCCTGGCTGGAATCCCAGGGACTCTGATGTATCTTGATGACTTTGTCATACATGACCTCTCTCTACCCTCTCACAGCAGATGCTGCCAGAAAGAATTTGGCGGTTTTGATGACAATCACTTCATTTGCACAATTGTCATTTCTGAATCTGTTGGTTTGCACAAACCACTGCATGACTTATCACTGTTGCTCCCTAGTGCTTATGATAAGCTGAACCTTCCCTTACTGGAGGAAACTATTCATTCTCTATCTTGCCTTGAAAGAATGAACTTTTAGCTTTGGCTTATCCTAGTGTATTCAGCTTGCTAAGTTATTTACTAGCTTTAAATGTTTCTGCAGAACATTTGATAGATTTTTTAACTCTTCTGGCACCCAATCAATTGAAGCATTTTCAGTGTAAATTTCTGTCACTATGTGCATATGAGCTGTTGCCCAAATGTTTCTCCATATTCAGTGTTTTTGTAATGGTGTAAAATGAGTGTTTGAAACCTAAGCAAATTTTAATAAATGCTTTACTTGCTCTTATTTCAAATACTTCATTGAAAGTTTTCCCTCCAGTGCAAATTAATCTACTCATTCATTCCTCCTCTCTCTCCTCTTTCATTTTATATCTTGCATTTAGCATTTCTGCATTCCTGCTTCTAAGAATAGATGAGTAGGCAAGACATTCCTGGTGACTTTGGTCCCTTGTATACCAATCTTTATCTTTTAAGCTGTTTATGTCCCACCAATACTCTAGCTTTAAGTCTGTTACAGGTCTTCACTGTTCCCACATTTAAGAACTTCTGTTTTCTGAACTAGAATTATTAATAACTAGCTTAGCCTACTTCATTTCCCTGTTGTACCAGCACTGGGAACAACTCCCACCCTTGCTTTCTCACTTTTGCTTTATATGCTTCCCAGTGTCTTTACCTGTTCTGGCCTTCTTCATTTCTCACCAAACTATTTCTAGACTACCAGTGCCTATGATATTCAAAGCACTTTCCAGATCCTCTGGGGTGGACAAGCCCTGTCCTGGGGGTTCACAGCCTGAAGGATATTAGCAGACAGATGTTAGTGGAAGCAGGCAGGGACTTTCTACTCATGTTAGCTAGAATCATCCTGTGATGGAAAGACAGAGATGGGAAAATGATGGAGAGAGACACCACAGCCAATGACACTACTCCTCACCAGAATAAGAAACCAGTTCCCTTCTTTCCACTCCCCTTAAAAAGAACCCCTCAGTTCAAGGACAAGCTGTAAACAAGAGTGACTTTCATAAAGGGGAAGAAGCATATCACTGACAATGAACTTGGGGACAAGTTCAAGAACCAGAGCTGTGAGAGCCTCTCCCTTATTTGCTGCGGAGGACTGGAAGCACTGCCATGCAGCTCATGCCTCACGCTCCTCCTTTCAGTATTGTCTCTCCAGCACGGGCAAGGTGCCTGCTAGCATGCTTTTGTGCTTGTGCAAGCAGGCTACCTGGAAAGAAATTCATGAGGTATAGGTAATGCAATATCACCCCAGGGCAGTGAGGACTCAGCAGCATTTGTATCTTTCATCTTCTGTTCCAGAAGACACAAATACCATGTGGGTGCCACAGAGTGGCAAACCTTGATGTGCAGTGCCTGTCTCAAATACAAAGGTCATGGAGCACTGCTATCTTGTTTCTTAATTTTTTATTTTAAATTCTGTTTGATCTGTTATGCACTGTTCCAAGTAGCATTGCTTCTTGAGTGACAAGCTCACCTCCATTAGTACCTGGTCATGCTACATGTGGTAGCTGGAAGACAGAAATTTGCAGGAATGGAGAAGTTTCTGTTTACTCCTGTCAGTTTGGAAACACTTCTAGTTAAGTATAGATCTAAAGAAAAGTAAAAAGAAGAGAATAAAAATCCAAGCCACATAGAATGGCACATGCATCTTCAGCAACCACCCTTGAAAGACTGCATGTGGTCCAGATTCGGGAAGCAGCAGAGGATGACTATGTAGAGAAGATGGGCACAACTTCAAAACATGGGTGGGCTGTTGAAGACAACCAGTTGCTTGCTTCTGTTGGAAACATGACTCTCTTTCCTCAAGGCCTGAAAGAAGATTTGTAAATATGGGCACTAGACCTTCACAGGAGATGCTCAGCTTACTGTTATGATTCTGTGGCTAACAGTTTTAGTCCTACAACTATGACAGTTTGGTTAGGCCTATGCTCAGTGACATTAGCCTTCTTCCTCCAGTCCAGTGCTCCTACAGCATGTGACTCACAGTTTATCCAGTGCATCCAAATTGTTATGCATGTTGCGGGGCAAGGAGTAAAAAGCCCCTGTACACATCACATCCACCACGCCAGTCCAGCCTTTCCCCATTTTCCTATTTGGTATATCCGCATCTTTAATGTGGATCCACTTCTACAGATTGAATTTGTGCTTCTCCCTGCCATCACACATCAGTCACATACCCCTTATGTCCCTTCTTGCCTCTAGCTTTTCCCCCTAAAGTTTTAGTTTATCCACATCTGCCCTTTCCCATGCCTCCCTTCATCCTCCACTCTCCCACTACGCAGTGCCTGTTTTTTCTTTTCATGCCACCTCCCTACAATGTCCTCATCCAAAAGTGTGTTTACTTCTTTCTAAGCTCACATAGAATCATTTAGGTTGGAAGAGACTTTTAATATCAAGCCCAATGGTTAAACCAGCACTGCCAAGTCCACCACTAAACCATGCCTCTAAGCACATCTATGCATTTTTTAAATGCTTCCAGGGATGGTGATTCCACCCACCATCAGACAGACTAAGGTGAGCTATAAGTCAGTCACAGGCTGCAGCCTGCACAGTTCTGACATGCAGAACTTGAGGAATATCTTAAAAAACTGAAGGAACATGTTAAGGAACATCTAGAAACTTAAAAAACTTTTATTTAGGTAAATGTACAGTGCAATGCCATACAGATGTGATTGAGCCGGCTCTAAATCCAGCTCTTCTGCCCAGTGCTCTGTCCTGCCTCGTTTGCCTGCCTTCTAGGCAGGAACAGGTGGAATCCCACACTCATGTCACTATACCACTGCTGACAGCAGGGTTAGCTCTTCTTCAGCTAGCTCATTTACCTCTGGGGTTTGCAGATATACTACGAAGAGATTCTTTTAGGGGGCTCTTGAAGGGTGAGAACAGCATAAACGTGAAAGAAGTATTTAAAGTATTGCACTTACGTGACTTTCTTTTTATGTTTTTTGCATTCTGCTTGAGCTAATAAACTGCGTTTTAGGTGTATGCATTTATTTTTTTTAAAGATAATCACTGTAAACAGTATGTCTAGTAAGGACAGCATTAACTCAGCTTCAATCCAGCTTGCTTTTGTTTTTTTCCTTGCCCCTTACAACTGATTCCTGTCTCCCTTTGAGAGGGAGTCAACAGGAAGCATGACACTGTGAGGCAGGATGTGTGACAGAGTTAAACTTCCTGGTGAAGCTCCATAAGCATCAGTGCCGTAAGTATCCTTACTTACTGATTCCGTGTATCACTGTAAGAGACTTTCTTCATACAATGGCAGTTAATTAGAAGCACCATGTACAATGCTTTGCATGAATAAAGAAATTTTGCAAATTTATGTCAAATGTAGCTTTAATAA
Organism: Falco peregrinus; assembly: GCF_023634155.1. Taxonomy (NCBI): domain Eukaryota; kingdom Metazoa; phylum Chordata; class Aves; order Falconiformes; family Falconidae; genus Falco; species Falco peregrinus. Next base: position 51,523,939 of record NC_073724.1, on the reverse strand, counting down.
TCTGAAAAAGAATATGCTAAAGAGTTTTTCAAATGGGTGACAGGAAAAGAACCAATTATGCTTTTATTTTGGTTGAAAAAGATTCATCATAAAAATCAAGCCAACAGTTTCATGTTGTAAGCACCAATATAGAGGAAATGCTGACAGTGCTGATTTTTAGTCATAAGAAAAGGTGTTCAAATATATTTATTAATATGTGAAATATTCTAGAGTCAGGACAAAGTCATGCTCACTAATGCAATCTCAGGCCTGTGTTACAATACATTCTCTAATGAATGACATAATAACATGCTTTCTGCCCATCAATATCTCTTCGTCATTCAGCCTAAAGGTCAGATGACAGAATGGCTCAAGATTTATTTTTATCATCCCTGTGCGAGGAGCGATTTCCCACTTCCCAGTTACTTGGATCCTCGCCTCCTTCATTATTCAGCCTTGCCTCATTCAGCAGGCAGCATATGGAGAATATATTCCTCGTTTTCTGCATGAGTTGCAGGCCAGGCAGTGGCCAAGGCAGAGCTTCCACGTAAACAAGGAACAATGTTTATTTGATGTGCAGTGAGCATTTTATTTTCCTAAGAACTTCACCTAAGAGACGACAGCCAGTTGCTCATGCAGCCTGTGGGAGCCATAAGTAGCTTTGCATTTGCCAGCCTTTGCTCCTGGGCTTGTCAGGCGATTGTACAAGCCCCACAGTTCAAAGCATTCTAAGGAACGTTTCCTTGCAACACTTTTTGTTTAGAATAGCCAAGCCTACGGTGAAGGTTTCTAGTAGACTAAGTTACAGCACATAGAATATTTTTTTTTATGTAACTTGTAATTACTACATTTACAGACATTTAGGCCTGAGAATAGATGGGCTCGTTCCGTATAGTGCAGAAAAAACTACCTGAATGAGGCATTTTGGGTGTTCGATAAAAAAATCCTGTTGCTGGAAGCAGCAAAACATATCAAGAGATTGACTAGTTTGATTTGGGGGCATCTACATATAAATCCATTGGACCTGCACTTTCAGGACAAATTTTAAAAGCCGCCCCCTCCCCCCAAATATGGGTCTCTAAAGAACCTTGTGCTATGGCAGTCACAGTGTCTGAAAGGATCCAGAGAACATTCAGTACCTGCTGCTTTTAATGGTATGATGGGAAGCTATTTCATGCCTGAGAAATAAATGCCTTTTCTATACCTCAGGGGAAGAGTTGTGCAATCCCGAATGACTTGCCATGCCTAGGCTAGTCTTTAAACCCTTGGTTCCCACCGTATAAGAAGCTGAAGCTCCAGAAAGCCACGTTCCCATCCCAACCGCAGGCCTTATAAGGAACTTTTCTTTCTTATTGCTGTTTGCCAAGCCACCTCGGAGAGCCGCAGCCAGCACTTCATTGTGCTGTGGGACGGCCCCGTCCCTGCCTGCGGGTGCGTGTTTCCACCTGATAATACGTAGATATGTAGATAAAACTGATCCATCGATCCTGCAAAGCGACCGATCTTTTATGACTTTGCGATTGTGTAGTAAACCAAAGCGAACCAGAGAAGTGCGGAGCTCAGCACTGTCTGTGTCTCGGCTGGAAACTGCTCACTAACATTTACAGCTCAAATACTGCAAATGCAAACCAGCATCTCCAGCTATCTGACATCAACGGGAGATTTTTAATACCAAGTTCAGGTTTATGATGAGTATTGTTTTGTATATTCTGTTATGCTAGAAGAATTTTTAGTGAGGCTTCTCCAGGAGCGTGGCAATTCCCTGGCAGCATGTACCGTTCCTTGAAACAAAGGACATGTGGCTGCTCTTAGTATAAACATCATCAACGGCTTGGTCTGAATTAAGAATTAGCAAGACAAGAACACTTGAAATCCAATATATGTAGATTTCTGCGGCTCTCTAAGCCGGTGTATTTTTGGCTCCCAGGGGAAGGCATGCACCGCTGCTGCGGTGCCCATGGCCGAGGCTGTACCCTGTGGTCATGGTTGTACCCCGCAGCCGGGGCTGTACCCCACGGTCATGGCTGTACCCCGCGGTCATGGCTGTACCCGCGGCCGGGGCTGTACCCCGCGGTCATGGCTGTACCCGCGGCCATTTCCCCGCGGCGGCGACCCCCGCGAACGTAGGGGGGCGCAGCCCGTCGCCGCCGCCCGCCCGTGTGCCGCCCTCGGGCAGCTCTGCCCCGCGCTTCGCCCGCCCGCCCGCGCCGCCTTCTCGGGCCCTGCGGGGGGCGGGGTGAGGCCGTGCCGCGGCAACCCGGCGGGCTGCGGGCTGCGGGCTGCGGGCTGCGGGCTGCGGGCTGCGGGCTGCGGGCTGCGGGCTGCGGGCGGGCTGCGGGCGGGCGGGGCGGCCGGAGGCAGGTGAGGGCGGGCGGCGGCGCCGGCAGGGGGCGCCGCGGGGCGGGGGCGGCTCCGCACCCGAGTCGCTGCGCAGGGCACAGGCAGCGGCGCAGCCCCCAGCACGGCGGCCGCCCGGTCTCCCGCAGGGCAGCGGGCTGCGCAGTCCCGGCGCTGGCGGGCGGGCTCGGGGCGGGATGTGACGCCGACCTGTAGCCCTTCACCCCAGGGAGGCCTCGGCTTTCCTTCCCCGCCCGTTTCCACGCAGCGTATCTGGGGACGCGGTCGGTTACCTCAGGTGGCGGCTGTGGGGGTGGCCGCCAGGGCGTAACGCGGCTACCGCTTGCCAGCGCCGGTGAGTGACCCGGCCGCGCCTCACCTCTGGGTGGCCCCGGCGGCCCGTCGGGCCTTGCCCCGCGCTCCCCCTCTTCCCCGGGCCCCGCGGTGGGCTTGCCGTGCCGGCCTGTGCCCCGTCCCGCAGCAGGCGGCCCAGCCCCGCCGCGGCCCTCCGCACCCGTCACGGGGGTGCGGCGCTTCAGGTGGCCTGGGGTGGCCTCTCGGGCCGGGGCGTGCGTGGGCTTTCCCGAGGTGTTCCCGGGTGTGAGGGACAACCTGGCCCGTGTGGCCTCGGCAAACACTGCCACATCTGTTAAACACCCAAAGCGTGCGGTGGGTGAAGGTTGTAGCGGGTTGTTTGCACTGGCCCGAGACAGTAGAGGTGCCCAGATGAACTCTCGCTCACCTTTCAAAAATAACCTGTTTTGATTCAGGCTCTGGGCTGAAGGTTATCCCGGCTGTCATCGGTTTTGAACTCGCCTTTCCAAGACTCGAGGTAAATTGGCTGTTTCTGTTGGAAGTTGCTTCGTCTCCTTTCAACTGCTTCTTTTCATACAGCGCCAGCATTTCACATCCAGGTGCTGTTCAGGCTGCTGGGGGTGGTGCTGGAGGTTAACACAAGGGAAAAACTTGTTCCCATACTGCTGGGCATCTGGAAGATGAGATGGCACCTGGGATTTGTTCTCTGATACAGGCTGCTGCTTGAAATGTGTCTCAGCTATTAACATGAGAGATTTGTGGCACTATTTCTGCAGCCTGAGAGATAAATGGCACAAGTCTGGTGCCACTGTGGCCGTTCACTATGGGCATTGTCTGTCATGGCTCCCCTGTGGCAAGGGCTCCTTTCTACTGTGCTGACACCAAGTCTAGGCTAGTTGCGGGTTGTGCTGCTGCGGGGCATCTTCTGTGCCACGCCTGGGGTGTTAGGGTACAGAACAGAGTCCTGTTTTGTTGAAGTCCCCCCTGCCTTTCACACTGTTCATGTCTTTCTGCACGAGGATGACAGACTGGATAGGTTATTATGTACCTGCTTATAAGAGGAATATATAGCACGTTCAGTTCTGCAGTGAGGAAAGAGGAAGGGGGCTAAATCTTTGGGTTATTATTTTATCCCATTTTTGCTTTTCCCGTTGGAAAACCTGCTTGATGACAACAGCTAGTAGCTGGCCTGCTGGTGATTCACAAATACCCCTCATTCATTCATTCATCTTATTTATTAAAAGAAGACTCGAGTACATGGCAAAACATGATGTCTTAAAGTGATACACTCAGCCAATCTATGCTGCCTTGTTTTGACATTGTGTTTTCTATCCATTTGTTGTGTCTTATTCACAGTTGGGCCTTAAACCACATACACATGCATGTATACACACATAATTATTTTTCTTTGTGAATCGTCTTGTAGTCTTATAGGCAAAGTTATGAATTTCTTCACAAAATATTCTTCAAATACTCCCAGGTTTAGACATAAATTGGATTATAGCAATGGTAAGGTATAATGCAAAGCACTAATAGAATATAATACAACTGGCTAACACCAGGCCAAAACACCACACTCATTTTTCTAGTGCATCTGTGTGGAAACTTCCACGTTGGCTCTTTTTTGTGATTAAGAAATGGAAACCATGTTACCGGTTTCCTGCTTTCTCATTTCTGAGTATGGGGCTCCCTGTTAAATCTGACTTCAGGCTTTCTTGACATGGGGAGTAGCTGTCCTTTCTCATTTATAATATTATTCTCCTTGAGGAAAATCATCTTGATCTCAATGTTCTGCAGTTTGTTATTGACTGGACCTGTGGAGCCGGTCTCCAGTTCATACTGACCTGTGCAATTTTTTATATTTTTTCAAATATATGGCAATATTTTATATTTTTTCAAAATAATAATTCCTCAGGTTTTTAAGAAGAAAGCAAAGAGGAGCTGCTGATCAAGAGATCTGTCATGACTGGCAGCCCATGTAAGAGACTTGCCTGGAGTGACTGTGAGTATTTCAGGACTATTTTTGCATAGATTCAGTGTTTCCCTGGATAACTTCCAGTTTCGTTTGCAGCATTGTGGTGTGCATGCTGCTAGCTGTGTACAAGCCATTCTGAAACTGTGGCACTCTTACCTGTGCTGTATATGGGGTGCTGTGCTAGCCTTTCTGTATTTTTGGAGGAGGAAACTGGGGAATGACTGTTCAAGTACTATAAACAGTCCTTGACTATATACAAAGCTCGAACAGCTGCAAACCTTCGCCTCTCTAGAGTTAACATCTTTCACTGCTGCTTCTGTATGGAGTACAGGAGTAGGGCTGGTAAAATGCCAACCTCCACAGGCATGCCAGCCCAGCGCCCTGCTTGTAGGACTGATGACTGTGAAAGAGCTGGTGCCAGTCTGCACCATATAGAAGCCTACTGTCACTGAAAGATGATTTCTGAAGATAGAGTCTCATTTTGTCTCTGTACCATTAACTGAGGAAGTCTACCTAATGAAACTTTGTAACCAGGTCAGTTGTTGTAATATTTGATCTTAGCAGAGAGTTCTGATCACATTCCATACTAGACTGAAGGTTCTGTTTTAGTAAAGGTAGAAGTACATCTGCTACATTTACAGTCAGCTTACAGTATATGGGCAATGGACGACTGGGATACTCCAGATAATGTTGATGCTGGGGAAAATGGACAGCCATTTCAAAAGTCCACAGAAAGTAAACTTAGATACAGCAAGGGTATTTAATCAACTAGAGCCAGCTTAGGTCATGCAGAATATTTTGTTAATAAACAGGAAATACCAAAGTCCTAGAACCTCTGTGCTGAGGAACAGAAACATTACTGCTGTTGTTGCTTCCATTTCTGCCTCAGCCACTCTAGGCTCTGGGCTGCCTCTGCTGCCAGTTGCAAGTGGAGCTAGCCCAGCCAACCATACATTGATGCTGAGGTATGTTCATTGTTCTGTAGAACTTTAAATGAAACTGGGCCTTAGTGTCTATGATTTCCTGCACATGATCCATCACAGCCTGGAGGAGATACTGCCAGAACCATCATTTACACTTGAGGTAAATAATATGAGGAGCGGGAGTTTCACCAGCCTTGCAATGAAGTCTGTATCTGCTGTGGGTACTGCTGTTGCTTATGGTAGGAATCCAACATACACTTTTTAAGAAATCTTTGTTTATTGCATAGTGCTTCTCATGGGTATGTAGCAATGGTGTGAGAATCTTTGAATGCATATTATGAGCTGTGATTCCCAAGACTTAGGTGAGATGTCTTAGGAGCTTGAAGAATTGCCATTTGGCAAACTGGACTTAGATTTCAGGGCTTGGATTTCAGCATACAAGAGACATTTTCTTTAATAAATTGAAGGTAAATGGATATAGATGAATAAAAAGACATAACAGCAAGTAAATATGTAGGGCTGAGAGCAGCTTTCCAGATTAAGAACATTTTTCAGTATAACAAAAGAAAACCAAAGGTGAGCTATGTGTGGAGCACCACAGAATGCAGGTAAAGAAAGTGAATCATGTGGTTAAAGTATAAATGTGGTGTTTCCTTATTTCTCTTTATTATAACAGATGTCTTTGAGTCAAAGCACAGACAAGATTCCGAAGATTCCCATGAGGCACACAAGAAGTTATCAAAAGAGAAGGAAAGGAGGGTGACAGTCAATCAGTGGGATGAAGATGTACAACCCCTCATTTCATCTTCTAAATGGCTTCAACTTCACGGGCTCAAAAGAAACAAATTGTCCCTACCCCAGATTTTGTCACAGATTGGATTCCAGCACAGGAAAGGTATGTGAAAAATCAGTAAAAGGATAATAATAAAACCCCAGACTTTGAATAGTCTATAGGGTCACGCTCATTTTGCATCCCAGTGTGCACAGCGGAGATTTTTATGTTGTCTCTTATCTCATGATAATGGCAGAAAGGGAAGCTGTATCCACAGTTGTTGACATTGCCAGTTCAGGTAACTGAGGAACTCCATCTCCTTTTGATCTGAGAAGGGCTTAGGATCTGAGAGGGACTTTCCTTACTCAACTGTACTGTTGCTTTGCCCTCGGATCCAGTTCAAATCCTCTCCAGTTTAGCTGTAGCTGGGAAATAACTTGTGCTGCTGAGGCTGTTAGTCTTTTTTTCCTGCAAATAACACACCGTAAGATCTCTGTCCATTTTTAGGTAGTAAATATAATGTATGCTATGCCATAATCTGGAATGAACTAGTTGATCATCAGGGCTAGCCGGCCTGCTTGGAATTGTATATTATTTCCAGGGATCCAGCTTTAAGGAAGCAGTTAAATTTGATTAGAATTCAAGCTGCTCTTTGTGCAAAGTCAAGCTATAGAAAAATGTTCCTTTGCAGTTATCTGACAGCTGGAGGGGAAGAGTTTGCTAATAATTATTAACTACGGCCATAATAGTGCTTTGCAGAGCATGTTAAGATATTCTTTTCTTTGAACAGCTTGCTGCCTGAGAAGTAGGAATTGTAATGTATTACAATTGTTCTAGGTTGCATAATTTAAAGTTTTGGCTGGCTTGTGTTCATGGGGCATTCAAAGATCAACAGTGCAGATCCGGAAATCCTATATGCTGTAGATGAAGAAGAAGCTGTTACGCAGGGTTAATGTTGTTACAGTGTAATTTTAGGAGCAGAACGTACTAGTTTAGCAGGGCAGCATGCTGTACAGAATAGCTACTTTATGACGTTAAATATTCCCACCCCTAATGTTTTCCTATCAGTGGAGATCCTGTAGAAGATTTCTAGCTACTGAAAGAGCAGAGTGCAACCTTTTCCTTAGTTGCACCCACTTCTGCACCCATTTGGTTGTGTAAGAGAACAGCATTATCTGTACCAGATTTTGTATTTTGTTTGATAGACAAATATTTGCAAGTCCCGTTGTGAGGTAAATGGATAATACAGAAGTTTAATTGCCTAAACTTTTCATTTATTGAAATCCCATGTAGCTTTTTGGCCTATAAATAATTAAATGTGGGGTTTTCCCCCTCTTCTGACTACACTGGCAGGGAGTAGCAAAAGCAGAGCTGCTCTGTGGGGGGAAAATGAGCCAGGAGCCAAAGGAGATCATAGCCCAGGCAGTGCCCTCACTGACCAGGATGCAGTCCTGTAGCATCTAAGCACAGCAGGCAGAGCAGGGTCCTGCTAACAGTGTCCACAGACAGTCCCAGACAGATTGAAGTGATGAACCAGCTGGGGAGTGTAGCCAGGAGCTGCAGGAGATGGAGCCAGAGACAAGACTGGAGACATGGAAGGCCACAACATAGGTTTTCGAGCCACATCCAGGAGACTGAACTGGGGAGAAGGCTACAATATAGGGCTGACAGGTCTATCCAGGAGAGAGGTCTGCTAGCAGAACTTGAGACAGGTACACCTGCAACACAGCTAAAGCAAAGAGTGGGTTCCCAGGTCTGAGCGCCCTGGGAGTGGGAATGCCAGGTCAGGCTGTCAGGGCAATTGAGGCCTGTTGGTGCCCTCAGGGTCCCATCATACACATAGCCAGAGAAAATCAGAAAACAAAAGCATAATTAGAATTTCTCTCAAGTTTATCAAGGTCGAGTTCCATACAGATGCATGTACCTCCCACACGGATGGTATGCACATGAACTTGAAAAATATCTGTTTGAAGTAATCCTTATTATTAGCAACTTGATCTTTTGTAACCTTTACTGTAGATTATGTGACCACCTTGGGAAAATTTGTGGCTTCTCGGTATGCAGATGGTCTGTTTCCTCAATACAAGAGAGCACAAGATGGCAGCGTGTATAATGTAAGTGTGACTGAGTTGTGGTAACTTCCTGGTGCGCTTAGAAGTTATTATCACTGTAGCAGAATGGTGTGACTAAAATGTCTCCCTATGGCATGAAACATTTATATTCTTTGTGAGGACTTTATCTTTTTTGTTGTTGTTTTGTCAAACTGTTAGTGAAAACAATTGTTGATAGAGAAGCTAGGTATCTTTTTTTTTTCTTGCAAAGTCTTAGGCACTTGCCTTGGTGCAGCATTGCAGTAAATCTTTCCAGACAAGACTGCAGTTTCTAAGCAACATTTACCCTGTCTTGAAAGAGGGAACACTTAAAAAAAAGATGTTCAACTGAGTTAAAAAAAAGTAAAATCATAGTCAATAAAATAAATGGAGATGCTGAAATAAGAAGACATAATGTGCTGTCATTGCTGATGCAAAGCGCTGCTTTGCTTACTGCCAGCGGGTCACAAAAGGCTCAGCCTACTCTATAGAGACAGCTAGCTGGATCTCTGCCCAGGCTCATGTTCTAAGGAATGTCTTAGCAACAGCTGCTGGTGGCCCCATTGTTAAGGGGATGGATTCTGATTGAAGAGATACGCATGTGAGCGATGAGGGGAGGGAGTTAATACATAAAGGATTTTACAAAAGCAAATGTCTTGTCATTTTTTTCTGGTAACTAGAGTCACTTCTGAGGCACAAAGCTTAAAAATGGAAAACCCCTCAGCATTTCAGGGAGCCTTTCCTCCTCATTTTCCCCCATTAATGGCATATGAAATATCTGCATAATGTCTTTTAATCTTAGGATGTTAAAAGCAGTAGGAAAGACATTTCTGGTAGCATTAAGGTAGCGATGCCACTATACAGGATCTGGTAAGATCTCATTTAGGATATTGTGTACAATAGTGTGTACAGTTACCACAGGCTGAGAAGAAGCAATTCAAACCAGAACAGGTACTGAGAAGAGCTAGTAGGATGAACTGCAGTGGAGTGCTGATCTTATGAGAAGGCTTGGTTGAGGTTGAGTATGTAAGACTGAAGAAGACAGACAAAGGGTAGCATTATTGTCCTTGAATGCCTACAGAAAGGCAAATCACAGGGTTAGGGAAAAACTATAGTTTTCTATGCTAAAAGGCACGCTAGTCCAAGAATAAATGAGTATGAACTTCCATGAATAAATTTAGGCCAGACAGTCAGAGGTTTTCCAGCCCTCAGAGAAACAGGAATCTGGACTAGCCAACTACAAGTGAAAGAAGTGCTGCAAGAAAACTGCTTTAAAGATGGAGTTAGATCAGTGTAGTGCAGTAAGTTTCTTTGTATGAGTCTGGCTGTCATAGGAGGAAACTGGATTTAAGTGCTCCTTCCCAGAACTACATTCCTTTGGCAGACAGCCTGAGACTGTATCTGGGAGGCACATTACAGGGCCCTAGCTGACATTAAAGAACAGAGAAAAATACAAATGTGAGGAAGACTTATGCACACTATCACACAAAATACCTTCTCCCTGAGAAAAGTTCTTCTCTAACATATCCAAGGTTTGGTACTTTGTCCTGGAAAGGTAGTTACAGGTAGAAGGTAGATGGTGAGTTAGCTTACATGGGTCAGAGATATTGAGAGAATGTCTTTACTGGAACCTGCGGTTAATTTTTAAACCTACAGATCACTTTGCATGGTGACTGTGTATACATATATTCATAGGATGGATCAGCTGGTTTTAATTTTAATACTGAATCTAGTTTTTTCTTATTTTAGTGATACACTATGGGAAGTGTTAGTTGTTGATTGCAGTTGTCTGAACTAAATTTGCCTAAGTACCTACCCACAAATAGTTAGTTGATCTGTAATGCTGGGCATTGTTAGTAAAATAATAGTGCAAACAGGAAACGTTTTACATTTTCCTTTCAAATGCTAAAGACAAGGTGGAGATTGAAATGCCCCAGAACCAAACGAACCAAACTGTAAGCTCCCTTGTATCACTGTACAAAATTTTAAGAGCCAGTCAAAATTCTAGTCTAAGAGCGTACAAAGTTTCTGTGTCCTTGTTTGTTCACCCATCTGCTCTTCAACCCCTTCTACATCCCAGCCTGTGTTCAGCTCATTCTAATTGCACCAGTCTTGAGACAGACAAGTCAGACAACCCACTGGCACTGTCCCATGTTCATATAAAAAGATTATGAAAAGCAATTAGGACAAAATGCAATGTCTTTTCTTTGCAGCTTAGATGCATTTGTCAAGTATTTGCTCTTGAAATAGTGGAAGAAAAATGGGTTGTTTTCACTGCTACCTTGGCTGGCATATCTGGCACTTGCAAACCAGCTATTGCAGCTGTCCTAAGCTTCGGGCTGCATTTGTGTTTTTTGTCTTGATGTTCAGTTTCCTTCTCTCCCTTATTTAAATAAAGCTGACAGCCAAAAAAGAACTGATTCTTCATTTTGTGGATTGTCTAATGGGAGCTATTAAGCTATATAAGCAGCGAATGGAATGGTTAACCAGTGAGAGCCGGCAGATATTTGGAGTTATTCAAGAACGGTGCATTGTCATTGTTTTGGATTTTGGCACTGCGGATCCAACTGAATTTGATCTATGTCGGGATGCGCTTTCTATGGTACTCGTGGAGCAGGTGACGCAAATTGCCAAATTCAACCTCATTCGGTAAGCAAAAAGAATCATAGAATGGTTTGGGTTGGAAGGGGTTTTTAAAGTTCATCTAGTCCAATCCCCCTGCAATGAGCAGGGACACCTTCAACTAGATCAGGTTGCTCAAAGTCCTGTCCAGCCTGACCTTGAACGTTTCCAGGGATGGGGCATCTACCACCTCTCTGGGCAACCTGTGCCAGTGTTTCATCACCCTCACTGTAAAAATTTCTTCCTTATATCTAGTCTGAATCTACCTTCTTTTACTTTAAATCATTACCCCTTGTCCTATCACTACAGGCTGTCCTAAAAAGTCTGTCTTCATCTTTCTTATAAGCCGGCTTTAAGTATTGAAAGGCGACAACAGGGTGTCCCCAGAGCCTTCTTTTCTCCAGGCTGAACAAAGAAATGCATGCATGCCTATTGCTGGCGAATAAAAAGGAGTCACATATCATATAGACATGAGTTTGGATAATATGTTTTCTTTAGTCAAAACTGTCCTGATTCATGTCATGCTAATATCTACAGATTTTCCACACAGTCATGCTAAGCTTGCTACTTCCATTTAACGGAAGACCATTATTACCCTGAAGAACAGATAAAGACTAACAGAACCTGAATACTGGTATATTCCTTCTACAAATATAGCATAGAAAACCAGAAAGATAAGGGGGACTTTGCAACAGCAGTAATGCTCTTCAGGCATCTAAGTATTAAAGAGTGAAACAGTGAGGTCCCGTCTGACTGCCTAGGCATTCTTGTGTCTTTAGGCAATTACAGGTTTCTGCCTTACAGCTAGTCATAAGCATAGTCATTTGTATTTCTACAGATTTCAGTGGTCACAGAAATCAGTAGCAGAACTAGGAAACAATACTAGATTTCCATAACAAAAGACAAGTGCTTGTTTCCTTAACATAAGTAAATGAATTTGGGTTTAGTTACAGATAGAATAATAGAGGCACCTATTCAAATTTATTTATCTCTGCACAAATTCTCATATATGCATAAAAGTTTGAACACATAAGCTTGGGTTTGAATAGATGAGTTGGATTTTGTGACTAGGAAAAAAAAAACAATGCACAAATTAGGTCATACGATTTTAAAATTCCTTCCACAATGGTAACTTGTAACTACACTTGTGATTCTTAAAGTTGTTTTACCCAAGCTTTGTCCTACAGATTTGATTGTGGTGCCCTATCTTAATTCTCTAGCTTGTGACACAACCAAGATTTGAAAAGTAGAAGGTCACTTCCATAGCTTTTGAAAAGCACATAAAACATTTTCTTTAAAAATGATCTGCAAAGCCAAATTGGAGCACAGTAACTGTGTTCACTGATTTGTTTGCTTTTGCAGGAGGGAGACAAAAGACAACATAGTATATAAATTATTACTTTAAAAGAATCTTGGAAAATATACTTGTCTTTTAGATACGCAGGAAACTCTTCAAAATAGCGCTTGATGGAATGTCACAAATGCTGGAACCTGCTGGGTTTTTATTTGCTTTCTGTCTTTCTCTGTACAAATGCACAGGCTTACATGCACATACACTTTGTACTTCTGTACTGCCATTAAGACTAAGGCTTTTGATCAATTAAAATACCAAAAAGCTTAGCATCAAAAGTTTTATTTTGATGGGTAGATAAAGATCAGCCCTACTACAAGAAAAGCTGTCAGTTAAAAAGGTCTGACACAAAGGTCATACAGCAAGTTGTGGAAAGAGATCTGTGGAAGCCAGATTTTTTTTTATACATATATTTTAAAAACCTGATTGTTTTTTTATGTTAAAGGAAGACACAAATTAGGAACCATTTTAAAAGTACTTTAACTCTCTTGGCCTTGTTTTGGAAACAGTTGTCTCAAAAAAGGGTTTAATTTTTCCCCTACTACTTCTGTTGCAAGTCAGAATTTAGTATCTGTGGTTTACTGTAATTATTACTTAAGAATATAAAAGAATAGTAACAATAGCAGAGCTTCACTCTTTTGCTCTGCCAGCATTATTCTCACTATTTCTGATTTATAGTTAATGTCATTTTCAGGGCTGCTCAGGATCTTATGAAGTGGCAACAGAAATCTACTCCAGTGTCTGAGCATACTGTAAAGTCTGCTGCTAAGTGGCTCTGGAAGCTGGACCATATGACAGCTGCCAGCCATACCAGCTCTGCTGAAGCCCTGCTGGAAGCCATGAGTGATGAGGCGGTAAGCTCATACATCTTTTCAGAGGCCTCAAGTAAATACAAGAATATTCAATGCCAGACTGGCTGCTGTGATTTGCCCAGATGAATATTGCAGAGATAAATATTAATGACAGCACTGGGAAAGTTTTTTTCCCCAAGTGTAGCTGCATACTATATTTACTGATGGCCTGTTTATGTAAATGTACTGTATTTTGAATGCAGGAACTTGTTTATTTTCTTTTCTAGAGTACACAGAATAAATAACATATTCGGTCATTAAAGAAAAGAGAGAACATCTTCCATTCCACTTTCTTTGCTGTATATGTTTTTCAGGGCTTCAAGTTTATGAGAAAATTGCTAGTATCAACATTATTGAAGGCAGGGAAACCATTTTTAGTTTGTTATGTATCCAAAGTGCTCATGAAAAATTATATTTAAAATCCCAAATAGTAAGTACAGAGATTTATTTAAGCATTAACTCATGGTAGGGGTATGCAAGTCCTTTTCCATCAGCCAGGTTATAGCTAGAGTTTCTTCCAGGACAAAAAACCAAAGCATGCACAGGCATTGTTGCAATTAAATTCTGCCTGTTTCTAAAAGTACCATATTACTTTATCCATTATAGCAGAGTCACAAGACATAAAACATATATACCATCGTTTTACCTAGTCACCTAAAACTTGTGTTCTTAAAGAGCTATTTTATGAAATTTGCTTACAATGTACTTTGTTTCTACTCCCTAGCAGCTGAATTTAATGGAAAATTGGGCCTACTGTGTGTGGACTTGGGTCATTGGGTTTCACTGCCATTAAGATCCATGCCTCTGCACAGATCCAACTCTAACTCCTTTCTAAATAGCATTCTGAGATGTTGTTTGAAGGAGAAGGTAAATTAGGCTTGAGTTTCTTTCTGGTTCCCTGTGCTGTTGGATTCTCATCCAGATGAACCCTGATGTTTGGAAACTGATAGTAAAAAGGAACTGGGTGAGGAACAAATTGTGCAACAGTGGGATTTTTTTATGGATGCTTTTTAAAATGCTTCCTTTATAAATTTTATTACCATTTTAAATTTGCAGTATATTACTGATTCCCTGGTGGGAAACAAAAAACCCCCAAACCACTTAGATTTCAGTATTTTCTGGATGAAAAAAAAAGGCTTGTTGGATCTGGTGGGTCTGTGTATGAATAAACAGAAATTAAAATCTGTCCAACAGTGAGTTGTCTGTTACTTCTTTCTGGACATTGGTGAGCTAATAGGCAATCTGGGGGAGTCAGTTGTGGCAGGTGCTCAATATAAAACCATCTTCAATTACTCCTAAATATAGTCATTATCATTCATAACTGACAGTTCATTTGAGTGCAAGCTTCACTGTACTTCAGGCTGGAGAGACCCCATTCAGTCCTAGGCAAAAGCTGCATACTCACTGAACAGTCCGTCATAAATGACTCATTCCTCAGAACTGGCTTCATCAACAGAAGTGGTTTCAAAACAATAGCTCTTTTTTCCCCTAGACTTGGCTCTTCCTGTCATTCCTTTAGCTGATCTTTCTTCCCATGTGTGGTGACTCCCTAGATTTCCTTTCCTCGTGACCCGTCAGTCCCAAGCTCAAGATCACTCTGCTGTAAGGTTGCAATTGTTTGAGCTCTACCTGCCACAGATGCATCCGCAGTTTTAAACTGATGGTTCTGTACAGGTCCCACTCTGCAAAGTGTGGGTCACCCATCTAAAACACATCTCTCACCAAGGTAAAGACTGTGAGGAACTGTTCATGGTATTCTTCCTTTTCTTGTATGTAGTATTTTTGCTTGTTTAGATGGCTGCATAAATTATACTCCTCAAAATATGAAGGACTAAATGGAAAGGTTTTAACCTTTCCCCACTAACCCATAAGGAACATTTCCTTTGTGGTATGGTATTGCTGGGTTTGTAGTTGAGTGAATTGTCTGTTGTTTGCAATTTTGTTTATTTTCTTGTGAGGAGCTGGTTCTGCATCAGCTATGCCCAAGAAATGGCAGCATTTTAAAAGTTGCAGAGGCAGGCACTTTTTTGGAGGAAGTGTGAAAACTGATATCCTTATTGAATATCAAGTTTATGAATTATTGGAAGTCTTGGGAGGGAGTGGGGAGAAGATGTGAATCTGAAGGAACACAAGGAAAAGTGGTTGTGCAATATGCAGGCATTGCCTCAGGTCAGGAGCACTTTCAGCAAAAGGAATAGGAGCAAGGTGTTGTCCAAGGACTGGTTTCAGCTGGGAGAGCTCTGTGCATGCTTGGATAGCTTTTTAGCTGGATGAAACAGAGAGGGAACCTTGTAAAACTGAACTAAAGCACAGATCGGTGTCAGTTCTTTCATTTTGTTTCTGTGCACCTTTTTCTAAAGCTAATAAGTATTCTATTTAATCTTGCACTTTAATGAAACATACTTCTCTTTAACCTTAGTATTTGACCAACATTAACAGTGATGCCAGGAAACCTGGCTGATCACAGACCCACTTGTTCCCAAGCAAGAGTTGTCTGTAACTATGGGCCCTGCCTCCCACATGGAGTGTCTTGCCCCCCTCTACAAGATTTAAGGGAAGCCTGAGGTGTCAAGGTGCTGCTTCATTAATTTCCCTGGTCTAGGTTGAGATTGGGTTGCTGCCTGGGAGAGATCTCTTCCAGCACTGAGGATTAGCCCAAGCATTTGTGGCAAAAGGTAGAGGAGGGAGAGAGTTTGAAATGATGTGGAAGAGTGCAGGGATCCCAGAGCCTGGAAGCTTCAAATACAAACTGGACAAAAGATGTTCATGTAGCCAGTCTGTTGACTCAGGGAGCTGAAATATGAATCAGTATCAAAGGCACTACTGGAAATGCGTGTACAGGTTATTCTGAATTTGCTTTACTACTGCATGAAATTACGTGTGTGCAGAAACATTTCCGCAGTGCCATCCCAGACTTGAACAGGTGTCTTGTCTTTAGTGGTGCATGACCTAGGATTGCTAGTCATTCGTAGAATGGTTTGGGCTGGAAGGGATCTTAAAGATCATCCAGTTCCAACTGCCCTGCCATGGGCAGGGGCACCTTCCACTAGACCAGGTTGCCCAGAGCCCCATCCAACCTGGCCTTGAACACTTCCAGGGATGGGGCATCACAGCTCCTCTGGGCAGCCTGTTCCAGTGCCTCACCACCCTCAGAGTGAAGAATTTCTTTCTTATATCATCTAATCTAAATCTTCCCTCTTTCAGTTTAAAGCCATTCCCCCTCGTCCTAGCACTACATGCCCTTGTAGAAAGGCTTTCTCTCCAGCTTTCCTGTAGGCCTCCTTTAGGTACTGGAAGGCTGCTATAAGGTCTCCCCGAAGCCTTCTCTTCTCGAGGCTGAATAACCCCAACTCTCTCAGCCTGTCTTCTTCATAGGAGAGGTGCTTCAGCCCTCTGATCATCTTCATGGCTCTCCTCTGGACCCACTCCAACAGGTCCGTGTCCTTCTTATGCTGGGGACTCCACAGCTGAATGCAGTACTGCAGGTGGGGTCTCACGAGAGCAGAGGGCGAGAATCGCCTCCTTCAGCTTGCTGGCTGTGTTTCTTTTGATGCAGCTCAGGGTGCGGTTGGCTTGCTGGGCTGCAGACGTACATTGCTGGGCCATGTTGAGCTTCTCATCAACACACACCCTGAAGTCCTTCTTCTCAGGGCTGGCCTCGATCCATTCTCTGCCCAGCCTGTGTTTGTGCTTGGGATTGCCCTGACCCACGGTGCAGGACCTTGCACTTGGCCTTGTTGAACTTCATGAGGCTCACCCACGCCCACTTCTCAGGCCTGTCAAGGTCCCTCTGGATGGCATCCCTTCCCTCCAGCATGCTGATCGCAGCACACTGCTTGGTGTCATCAGCAACATGCTGAGGGTGCACTCGATTCCAGTGTCCATGTCACCGACAAAGATGTTAAACAGTGCCAGTCCCAATACCGACCCCTGAGGAATGCCACTTGTCACTGGTCTCCACTTGGACATTGAGCTGTTGTCTGCAACTCTTTGAGTGTGACCATCCAGCCAATTCCTTATCCAGTGAGTGGCCCATCTGTCGAATCCATGTCTCTCCAGTTTAGAGACACGAATGTTGTGTGGTACAGTGTCAAATGCTTTGCCTGACATCAGTTGCTTTTCCCTTATTTACCAATGCTGTAACCCTGTCGTCAAAGGCCACCAAATTTGTCAGGCATGATTTACCCTTAGTGAAGCCATGTTGGAAGTCACCTCCTTATTTTCCATGTGCCTTAGCATAGTTTTCAGGAGGATCTGCTCCATGATCTTGCTGGCACAGAGGTGAGCATATTTGAGCGTATTTTTTCAGTTAAACAACTATTTATCGGATATTTATCTGTTGGTATGTACCATGCCATAGGACTGATATGCTGTACTTATTGTCTTGAACATCATCATGGGATACCTCTTTTTATATTTGTTTTTAATGGTGGTGAAAATTCAAGAAGCATACTTACCATGAGGATTGTCACATGGATAAGCGCATGTAACATGAAATCCCTTGTAATGTAATACTCAAGCAATAACTAAAGGACATTTCTTCAGCTTCTCTCTCTTCTTAGAATAACTTTTCCAGAATCTAAGTGTGTGTGGTCACCATAAACCTGCCTTAGAAAGTTAGAAAAAATATGAATTATCTGTAAATACCAGCAGTAGATTTGAAAGAATGGTGCCAGTAAAAGTGCTGCCAGTAGAAGTGTGTCTGGTGTAAGTGTTCTGACTGATTTTCAGCCTTGGCATGGCATAGCATCTCTCTTCAGAGACGGAATGTGGCACAGAGCCTTGTCTTCACTAATAACTGTAGAATCACAAAATGGTTTGGGTTGGAAGGGACCTTAAAGATCACCTAATTTGTCCCCATCCCCTGCCATCGGCAGGAACACCTTCCACTAGACCAGGTTGCCCAGAGCCCCATCCAGCCTGGCCTTGAACACTTCCAGGGATGGGGCATCCACAGCTTCTCTGGGCAATCTATTCCACTGTCTCAGTTCTTCTTCCTTACACCTCTCTTTAGTTTCAATTAACTTCTGTGGAAAGGGGCTTGCATTGGGCAGAATCAGACCCAGAGGCTGTGGGCCATGTTCTCTTCTCAATTCAGAAAATTTTGTGTGGACTTCATTTGAATTACAGGCGTAAATGAGAGAGAGAACCGAAGAACTGAAAATCTTACAGCCCAAGTGACGCATTGGTTCTACCACATTTTCCTACCAGTACTCAGCACAGGACAGTGCTTGAGTAAGTACCAGGCATCAATGTAAAACAGTGACTTCCAATTCCCCTTTTTTTTTTTTTTTTTTCTGTTTAATGACAGGTTGAAGCTGTTTATTACTTTGCTGTGGGTGATGTTCCGGTGGACACAAAGCAGCTACTCCTCGAGAAGGTTTCTGATGGCCCTTGTCCAGTCAACACTGTATCTTTCAATGCTAGGGAAGATGAAACTATTATTTTTCTCAAAGAGCTGAGCCACTTGGCCTCTGGCAGGTATGACAAAGAAGCAGCACAGTCATCATTTCAGTACTTGTAAAGAGCTTTGCTGCTAGGAATGGTATTGGAAGATACCTGAGTGTCATCCCTGTTTTATTCATGATGAAAATGAGACAAAGCAGTTTAATAAGCAATCTAGGGAAACTGGGGAAATAGTCTAAAAAATATGACTAAAAAGCAGGACCTACTCAAACAGAGCAGCTTCTCTCCGCTCACTGGCTTGCAGGAAGGCCATTCCTTTTTTGTATCACAAATCATCTGTCATTTGCTCTTCTTTTGGAGTCTGAAAAATTGTTCAGGGGAAGGGTCACAACATAAGTTTGTATTGTATTTCTTGTACTGTAAAGGTAATGCCTGTCCTAAATGGGCAGTTCCTGGAACAACAGAAAATTGATGTGGTGTCATCCATCAGGCCTGGTCTTGTGGAAATGTGGTTCTGTACCATGCTTTCTAGCATCTATTTGTTATGGTTGGTGGAAACTGACTATATTCCACATGGTGCGTTGGCTAGTTTATCCTGGGAATCAGCTGCATGGTGAGAATCATCCCTCAGTAGAAAAGGATAATAAAACTTTCATCTTGATTCTGATATCAAAACAAGGAATACAAACAAACACAACCCCCCACCACATCAAACTCAGGCTGAACAGCAGGAGGGCAGAAGGAGTCAGTAGGTTTTTGTCTGCTTAACAGAAGTGACCTTACAGTCACAGAGCTGTGAAATGGCTGCTAGCTCTTTCTGTTTCACTGTTTCTGCAAGAGTGGGAAGACCTCAAACAGTAGAAATCTCCTAAATGACAGCAGAGCAATTGGTAAGATGGCAGCTGCTTAGCTCTTTTATAGCCATCTGTGTTTAGAAGTAGCTTTTAAGACATAGAGTATCTGCCAGAAAGCAAGACTGTGGGAAAGTGTTATGTTTGCTTTGGTCTGATGTGTGTCTAAGATGACTGTGTTTATTCTGAACCATGATACCTCCACGATACCAGGTACATTGCCAGTCACCAGTCACCATCCTTCATTTTGTTTTGGCAGTGTTTTTACTTCCTTTATAAAAGGAAAGTGAATATTTCTTGTATGGTAGAGAATGAGGCAAGAAGGGTTATGGCAGAGAGCTGAGAGGAATTGTCTTGTTTGATACGATTCCTACTGTTGTCTTTTTACCTGCATCTAGCTTTGGTGCAGAGACTTATTGGGCCTTACTGGTGGATATGTATTTGCCTAATAACTATCTATAAGTTTAAGTCAGCTTTCCCATAGGAATGGCCTAGTTCATGGGCTTTTCATGGCTTGAGCTTGTTTTAGAAATGCATCTTTTTCCTTCTTTGAGACCTTCTGTGTTCTGAAAATGAGACTAAATAAGTCTGCTTGACTTCCTGATTTGTATGTTGATAATGAAATAAATGTTCTTCTTGGGCTTTTAACTGGGAGTATAATCTGATAAAAAGGTGTTAGTGTCATCTCAGACATCTCAAATTACATGCTTGCTCAGCATGTTAAAAGCATTAATTAAAAATAGATTTCCAGGAGATTGAAAAGGAAGGTGGTTCAGAGTAAATGATACCAAAATGAAAGGATGTTCTTCATGAGAAGACTTCAGATGTACCTAAATGTATATAAAAAGTTTGATAATATTCATAGTATTGTTGTAGTTGAAGTTTTAGATATCTTTAATAGATAAGCAAATAATTCCAAAATTGTACACCACTATGATCTTGCATGTGTGACATACATCTTGTTAAAATTAGGAAAGTATGTAGTTTATGTACTGCTGAAAGCCCATTTTGTATTACAGATTTCATGCTTTTACAGAGAAGAATGACTACAGAGATGCTACTGGACCTGCACTAAAATGTGAAGAGGATGGAAAATGCCCAATTGTCCTGAATTCCAGAAAAGTGGAAGGGCGAATGCCACTAGGTAGATAAAACAAAACCCAAGGTGATACTGATTTTCTCAGTGAGGCTTCAGAATAGAAATTTAATATAGGAACTTGCTAAGCATAAAATCAAAAGAAGCCTTCTGTAGGCATGAGTGGGGTGAGGACAGGACTGGTCAAATGGGCATTCTGTGGGTGGGAAGGAGAGGGAAAGTAAGAGAGAGAAGTGAAGAGTGTAGAGGGATATGCATGTGAGAATGAAGAGAAGTGAAAAAAGGGACAAGAACATCATTTGTTTAGGGCAGGGGTTCTCAAACCACAGCCCGCGGCCGGATACGGCCCCCCAGGGTCCTCAGTCCGGCCCCCGGTATTTACAGAACGCCCCCGCCCCTGCTGGGGGTTGGGGGGAAAACCAAGCAGCTGCAGATGACTGCCTGCCACTGCATCCGCGCACCGGCCCCCTGGTTAAAAAGTTTGAGGACCCCTGGTTTAGGGAGACGAAGAATAGTACTGGTATGTTTACGCCAGTGATCTTGTGGAAATGTATAGAGAAATGGCAGAAAAGAAGGGTGATAGTGTGTGTGGAAGATTATCTGATACAACAGCCACATCAATACAGGCCACTTTCATACATAGTATAAGGAGATTAAATCCACATGAGGTTGACTTGCTTATCTCAAGAACTGAATTTTTTGTAAAGACAGGCCAATAAGCATAGTAAAATAGCTATAGAGAAGAAGGTGCAAAGAGGGGAAGAAAAATGGATGGAAAAAAACCCAGGGGGAAACAAATAACAGAAAGAAATGGTTTTACTAAGGGGTGGATGTGGGCAGAAAGCCTCTGTGTTTTTCTTATTATTCATGGTGCTACTTCCTCTGGCTAAATCAGCCTTGCTGTTCAGTGGGACTGGACTGGGGTTTCTGCCAGCTTGAGGGGGAGACCAGCTTGTGGTGTGAAGTGAGGCCGTGTATGTCAGGTCTGATATCTTTATCAGCAGGACATCAAATTAAAAAATTATTTCTTTTAAGTATCAGGATGTGTATCTTTATTCTAATGGTTCACATCCCCATTATGCTGTGGGGCATTAGTGTTGGCCCAAAGGTAGAACACTGTTATCCTCTTCTTACTGCTAGGGAATATATGCCATATGGTGGATTTAGTGACTCACCTAAGGTTGTTTGTCAGTTTTGGACTAACTGGACCATATTTCCTAAGTTGTAGTCTAGTTCTGTGTGCACTAACCCATCCTTCACTAGTACTGTGATTATAACAGTACAAGAGAACCATAGTGGGAGGCCTGAAGTAAAATACTGAGGTGCCACCTCCTTTTGCTTCCTGAAGGGACACTCAAGCCTCACCCACAAAGGGTTTAGAAACCAAGAGCAGAGTATGCTTCAAAACCCTCTCTCTCATTTTGTACTAATTCAGAATAGTATAATGATTGCCTTCAGTCTGCTACAAGTGCTTCCTTGCTGGACCCCATTTGGGGGTGTGCGTGGGGGAAGCTGGCTTCCTCTTCCCCCAGGCAGTCAGCCTGTTTCAATAGATGGGCCTAGAGCTCCTGTATGACTGAAATTACTTCCTCACCACTGTTTCTAAAGCTGAAAGCTGAATGGCTTTACTCGCTCAAAAGGGCAGTAATCCCCTTGAAGTGCATTGTCTGTTGTGTCTTATTGCTATTATGGAGTAGAATTTACACATTAAAAAGGAACACAGCTTTCTGCATTTAGTGGGTATTATAAGCACAGTCATGACATCACTGGCAGCCAATTGGAGCATTTCAGTTGTATGCAGAATCTAAAGTCCTTTCTGAGAAGGAAACGCATTGGAGACGTTATTCTGGTCTGCCTCTGACGTCTCTTGTTTCGGAGACTCCTTCAAGGGTGTAGAAGGCAATAATAATAAAAGTGTCGATTACTCACTATTGGGCCCTGAAACTGGCTCTTGGATGTGAGGCATAAACTATACAAAGAGATAAACAGAGAACAAACTGGAGATTTAATCTTCCAAGTGTGGTGTTTCTTTAACACAAATAAGGGGAGGCATAGGAATATTTTGATTATGTTTCTTTTCATACCACAAATGCAACAGCTGGAAACTGAAACTCATAATTATGTTTTATGGACTGGAAAAGCTGTTTTAAGAACATCTGATGGTTTTCTGGATATCCACTGAATAACTGTTCTGCAAATACAGGATATCTTCATGTTCACTCTTTTTCATTTGCTTAACCAAAACAAGTCGGAAGTAAACTATTTAAAACTTTATAAGAGCTCTGTTCTCCCCTGTTTTGCATCGTGAGCAGTCATTTAGAAAGCAAGCGTGAGAAACTGCCAAATTTTGATTTTTTTTACATATGTTTTGAGTGGCTGCTGGAGATCAAAACAGGTGTAAGCCAGTAAAGAATTAAGGTCCTTATGTTGGCAGACTCAGATTTACTTAAGGCAGAGCAATGCTTTTACATAAAGCCTAATTTCACCGATGTGGTGATACCTCTTCATCCAGCACTCATTTTCCTGTTATCACTTCTGCCTACATTGCTAGTGTAGTTTCTTCATTTGCAAAAAGCTGCAGAATTAAGCAATGGTGTTATGTAATTAGAATTATAAGTGGAAGGGAGGTGAAATTTAAGTTAAAATTTGAAGACGTAGAGGGTAAGAGGTGGTGGAAGCTGTGGAGAAGAAGGTTCTTGCTGAGAAGGGGCACAGTTGTGTCAGATATCTGCTTGGAATGACAGGGAGACAAGTGCTAAACAGCTTGAAAAGCAATAATGTTTTGAACTAGATCTTGAAAAGAATAGTGGGTCCTCGTTGGCTGAAATAGAAACAACGGTAAAAATCTGTGCAGTGTTTTTCTGTGTGGTAGAATAGATGAGCCAGTACGTGTAAAGAAAATGCAACAGGACTGAAATCAGGATTTGACTGATGTGATAAATCCAAAGAGGGACGCATCTGACCTCCTTGTGAGCAGTGTGAGGCTGTATTCTTAGATGTGCTTGGCTTTCCACATTTACCTGATGGCCACAGGGGAAATTTCAGGTTGCTGTGTGTAAATTGAGAAGCATAAAAGCACCAGCCTCCTGTATGACATTCAAGTCAATAAACTCTGCACTGTTTATATACAGAGACATGGGAGAGACTGAACTCTCCCTTTGGAGGGTCAGGGTAATGTCTTAAGAGTAGCTACGTTGCCTACAAGGTGTAGCAAAAATCATTGCCTCTGCTTTTCCCTTGCATGGGCTTTGTCTGGTCTTAGCAGCGTAACCTTGGCCTGGCAAATCTCTTTGCTAATATGTAGAGAGTGATGCAGATAGCCACTCTGTGATGCCACATGGGATACAAAGTTCATGTGCTTTGTGCATTTGCCCAGTGGGAAAGGGGCAGAATCCGGCTGCAGTGAGTTTCAGCGCTGCTTGACCTGGCAGGTACACAGGTAAAGCTGCATACTCCCCTTCTGTGCTCCTTTGTACCTCCATTCATCCCCCTCCCAGTCGAGATTTCAAAAATCAATGATTGAGGGACTATTACTATGTTCTGCTGCCACGTAGAGGCTGAGGAAGGGACCAGCACTGAAAAAATGAAACTGCTCATCTTGCCTTGCAGGCAAATGAAGTTTAAAATAGATCTTATTCCATTATATTTGGATTTGTTTGCTTCCATGGTTTAAGTCAGATAATCAAAGAAGTACAAAATGGTATTTTCCATGAGCTGCTTTTGCATTTGCATTTGCTTGATGTTTCAAAGATACTATAAATTTTGCAGGTTTGTTGGTTTGTTGTTTTGGTTTTGGGGTTTTTTTTTGTTGGTTTTTTTTTTGTATGGGCTTTTTTTTTTTTTCTCAGCAGGTTTTATGTCTTGAGTATGAAATCTAATGGGTTGCAGTGGCTTGTTAAATGGATGAGTTTGTCTGCTGGGAGGAAGGTGTTTAAAAACTGCTTCTTTTAAGCTTGCCTGACCATGTTAAATAACTGGGAAATGGAAATGAGGGTGGTTATGAGTTTCCGTGTACAGTGCAAGTGTGTTTGTGGTTTTGCTTAGACCTACCATCTTGCTTCTCAATTCACCAGTGTCAGCAAAACACTTCTGCCCCTTGCCGCAGGCTCTCCCCTCACCCTTCCCCATCCTATTCCTCTTTTTCAGGGCCACCCTCCTCCGGAACAGAAATGCCATTTAACGGAGGGCATGGCACGTCTGAAACGTTACCCAGCGTGAGGTGCTCTGCAGGGTCGTGATGGCAGTGACAAGAGCTGAAAACAACTGGCTGCAGCCAGTGCAAGCCGAGGGCAGGCAGCAGGGTGTGAAGGCCGGCTCCCTCGTGCATGCCTGTCTGGTGGCCGCCCTCTCGCCGTTGCTGTTTGACAGTTTTTGAACTGGAACCAGGGGGTCCCCAGGGCTCTGGCCGTTAAACCGCCAGCCAGGGTGGCTGTGGGGGATGCTTCACGGCAGGGGGGACAGGGAGAGACCTTTCCCTCTGGCGATAAGGCGTTTTTTTTAAGAGGAGGCCTTTCCTGGGACATGGGTGACTGAAGGTGTGCAAGAGCCAGTGGCCTGGAGCTGCTGGGAACCGTAACCCGGGGGTGGTGACTTTCAGCTGCTTTTTGGTTGGTAGCCCCCAGAAATGGCACAGCTGAGGTGTGAGCGCAGGGAATTGAAGCCAAAGAGAGGTTGGTACTTTCTTGGTCATTTTTCACTGATGTGCTTTAAAGGACAGGCCGCAGGTTGAGAACCACATCTGGAAGATAATATGAGTTGTATGTGTATTTTGAGTTTGGGGGCTCAGTTTTGAAAGGCATAGCTTTTCCTTGCCACTCCTCCTTAGCTGGAGTGGAAAAAAGGCTGAGGTGGAGGTGAGCCTCCTGTGTGGAGAGAGAAAGTTGCTGCAGATGTCACTGCTTACAACCTGCTCTCCTAGTTGAATCCAGGAAAAACTGTTGCCAGATAAAAGGGTTTTTAAGCAGCTTGACCGCTACAATATGCAGTTGTTGATGCCTGCATTTGTCCTGTATAATGTCATCAAACATACTTGCTTTGAAAGTGCATGCAGTTTTACTTTGCTATGCTGCAGCATAAATAGGGAAAAAAATACCTTCTTGTGTAACACCAATTCAATATACATATTTTACTGGGGACAGTAACAATAATCCTGTAAATGTGATGAGTCCATAGCATCAGTTTAAGGGGAAATGAGGCAACACAATGATATCATCAGTATTGTTTTAAAGGTAGTTGAAATATGCATACTTCTTCCAATATTTCCCAACATAACATTAAAAGCACTCATAAAATTAAACCTGGATCCCAGTATTTAATAGTTTATGGAGGATATCGAGATTTAGCTGGAGACAGCTCCACCAGAACTGCATTCTTAACAGTCTTAAATTTAGAAATATGTGCATGTGTGGTGTGAATGCATTTGTTTTGTGTGACAACAGGTGTGTGTGTGTATTTATATGTATGTATATATATACACTCAATGACTGACTACTCATCAGAAAATCTCTAGCTCCTTACTTGCTGGAATTTTGCCAATGCTCAGATTTTGCATGTTTTGCGTTCTGTGGAGAGAGTGTTTATAAAAGAAATACTTCATTATGAAGTATTTGAACAAAATACTTTTCTTAAACTTAAAAGGTAATGATAGCAGACTAAGGTTTTTTCCTCCCTTTTGTGTTTTATGTTGTAAAATGATCTGCTTTACTAAAGCTTTTTGTGATTTAGGAAATGTTGATCTTTGTCCTAATGGCTGAAACAGATGTTTTTGAAATGCAGGAAGGTCCCAGGAGATGGCAGTGTACAATAACACATTTCAAAATATTTCTTGGAAACTGAAAGCATTTCACAAATAAAATTGAGTTGTTATTCTGTAAAACTTTTGTATTATTATTTCAAGGAAGTTTATCAAAGAACAAAATCATCAGGGTTTTTTTTTACTGATAGCCTACTTTAGTAGACAAGTTTGCATGTCTTATCTTTTATACAGTGAATGGCCACTGTATATTAACTGAACGACTAGATAATAAGAGATTTTTGCCTTGTTCAGCATCTTTATGTGAATTCAGTAATAGGATGTAATCTGCCATAGGCTGTAGTCTGAATTTGTCGTTAGGATAGATCATGATTCAATTTCTGTTATAATTTTGCTATAACACTACGCACAGTTTTTCTGTATTGTCCTATATTGTAATTTAAACTCTGAGATTAACCTAATTTAACCCATTTGAGTAGTGTTCATGCTGCTTAGGTATACATAGTGCCTCGATTTTAATAGCTGCTCTACTAAATAAATAGGTACTTAATTTTTTTAAATCAGAACAAACATATCTATTGAGATTAAGAAACCTCTGTATCAACTCCAGCTTTGCATTCTTCCAGTTTTTTGAGAAAATAATCTGATAGTAAAACTTTTTTTTTTTTTTTAATTTATGACTATTGAGAATTGTTAGGATGAAAATAAACTTAGCTTATCACATACGCCTCAGGAAAAGAAGATTTAATTTTAAATGAAAGTATTTATGTATTTAAGGGAGTTGAAAGAGTTGAAAATATCTTCTCTTTAAAATTTCAAAATTTGGTCTAGTATTTGGAGCCAGGTTTTGGAATGAAGTTCAGGGGACAGCATGAATTTCTTTGTGGTGTTCCCTTATTAGTATACAAGAGTGTTAAAAAGGATTTACTTCCACTGTGGGAACAATCTGTGGCCAGCTCTGAAGGTTACTTCCACCAGGTTAAGCACCTCTCGTGTCCTGGTGCCCTTTTTTGGGCACCTTGAGCCCTTTTTTGAAGTCTATCAAAGAACAGCACTTGTCACTGTAATGGGACCTCAAGAAAACAAGGTTATATGGCAACACCTGGATGAACCCAATGACTCTGTGGTAATTGAGGAGTGGCAAGAAGCAGAAGTTGTCTCAAAATATTAAGTTCTATTTTTGATTTCTTTTGCAGTAGCTGGTGTCCGTGAAGATGTCTTTTTGATCTGGAGGGAACTGGAGGAAGCCAGGAGTACAGCAAGACAAGTTCAAGAAATTTTATCAGAATCTGACCAGCTGACTTCTCAAGACGGTATCATTTATGTTTCTTTCAAGAGAGTTACCATTATATTAATGATCAATATTTTATTTGTGAATAGTTTTGATTACATGTCAATTTGGGTATGATTTTCTCAGAAATGTCTATACACAGGTAGCACCTATACTTGGCATCTAAAATTAGGATTACTTAAAACTTTCCATTACAAATCTCTGTTTACTGCTGTACTTTAACAGCTCGGGCTGAAATACACCATTTTTAGTTCACCAATGACTATGTTTAGAAATTGTCTAGATACTGAAATTAATTTTTTGTGGTCTCTCCCTCTCTGCCTGGGCCAGTAAATCTTTCAGTTTTGCTCTACACAGTCTGGGGAAGTACATCATCTCTGTCCCATCACGGTCATCTTAGGATAGCCTCCAACCTGGTAGCTAATTCATTCCCCTAAAAAGGAAGAAGTGTGGGTCTGAATTTTCTTAGTCAAAGGTAGATGACTGAAACCAATTCTGGATAAGTGCTCTGACAACTCTTGTGTTAAGAAACATGGAAAAATATTTTGTTCATTAAACTAATAGTTCCCACCATTATGCTTGGCCCAGTATGTAGTTCATTTGTTGTTCTGTGCATATTGATTGCGTCGAGTCCTATCGGAGATAGAGCATAGCTGTTTTCTGGATCTCTGGGAGACTTAAACAGAGGGTGGTGAGAAGCTTCTCAGTTCTGCTAGGCTGAAGATGCTCTGGGCATGCTCTGGAGCAGAATGATCACACTGACAAGACTTAAATACTGAAAACTTGGCAGTCTGTGGAATCTAGGCAGCTTTAGTGTGGAATGGGGTTGATTCTCAGGATCATGGCTGTGATTATCAGTGCCTATATTCTACATTAGTCCCTGGTTTTAAAAACCTACATAGTGTCTGGTGGTATTTTTTGCATAAGTTGATACAAGATTCAAGTTGAATTAGCACAAGTCATCAGTGATTTTGTATAGCTCCACTATTGCTTTTGCAGTGCAATTGCTTTTGCTTTGGCTAGGTGGAGGCTGGATCACCTGCTGAGGAACGCTTTGTACAGTCAGTTGGTCAGTCACTTGAACTCTCAGTGGTGTATTGAGATACGCGACTAGGGTGGTGATGGTGAAGATTTGAAGCTGGGAACTTTCTCTGCCTGCGCTGGGTTTGCACATCTGTAAACAACATAATTCTGCAGGACTTAAGCTTGAGGTTTTTCTTCTGTGAAGGCATAATACTGATCTTTATACTGATAATAGCATCTTCTGAATTAGCAGGACTTCTGATATGAAGTTAAACAGCTGTACAGTAATGCATATGAACAAAAAGACCACAGTAAAGCTGAAACAGCAGCCCTGTTTTCAGTGTTGATTTATGTGTTCCTAAATATGCAGCTTGAATGTTCTTTCTGTTTGCCTTCTTACAGAATCACTTCATAAATGAATTAAAATAAATGAAATTACAGTGGGATTTATCAGTTCTTCAGCATTATTTGACTGTTGCCCATTGATCCAAATAACTGCAATCTTTCTGTTTGCCTGCATTTCATCCTGGTTTGCCTTCCTGATCTGTTTAAAATATTCTATTGCAAAACATAGTTCTGAAGACTGTAATGTTCTGCAGGAAAAGAAACAGAAAAAGAGACAATTTTTCTGCTGACCCTCCAGATAATGCACTAGTTACGTGAACTGAGACACTACTTTTTACATAAAGCATGTGAAACAAATAAAATAACAGTCGTCTTTTTAGAATTATGTGAGTGGATTTGTGAGACTTGCCACACTGACTGTTCTAAGGGCCACAAGCAATCAGAAAGCAGATGTTTCCATATGAACAGGCTCCAGCCGCACCTGCCCTGATGCTGGCTGATCTCTGTGTGTGTTAAGGCAGTAGATGACTCCATAGGTTTGTTTACAGGCTCGGGATCTCAATACTGTTGTCACTGTAGCTGCATCTAAACAGAGTAGACGTTTATACCACCTAGGTCCACCAAAATTAAAATGTGACAAAATAAATTCACCCTTCTATGAGAACCACTGCTGGGCCATTTGGTTTAAGTGTGGTTTATTGATCGAGTGATGAATGAGTGTAAAGGCCTGTATCCTATTACCAGTATCCAGAGATGTGCAGTGCCTCACCTTAAGATGGTCCTTAGAAAATTTCTAAGACCATATGACATAAAAGGGTAAGCATAAGAACAGTCATACCAGATCAGACAAAAAAAAAAAAATTCCTATCTCTTTCAGTATCAATTAAAAATGCTAGAAGGAGGGCGTAGAGCTAGAGAAAATGTTAAGCTGTTACACAAGTGATTTGTGGCTTGGGATACATGGCGCAATATTCAGCCTATAAAAAGGCAGTATTGCAGGGAAACACAGTAAAATCTCTTCCAAAGACATTGTAGTTTGCCTTTTACTTTAAATGTCCTCCTCTGAAAAAGACCAATGGCAATGTTAACCAATGTTTTTGACTGTATTTTCCATTATATCTTTTGTTGTTTCATTTTCTCAAATGATTCTCCTTGAAATTAGACATCTTATACAGGACTCCTTTCTGGAATTTTGTAATTCAACCAGTATGAAGGTTAAGTCAACCTTCATACTACTAAGAACATTCCTTTTATATGTTAATCCTGTAGCTATTTATCTTCGTCACTCTCTGTCTTCTGATGAGTTTGTTCCATTTACAAAGGAATTTATCACAAACAATTCTCTGATAAGAGAAACAACCACAATGAAAATAGAGAATATTAAAAATCAGTCAGAAATATCTGCTTACTGTAATGCTGTCGATGCAAGCAGAACAAGTTTGAAAATTTTGACTCCAGTATTGTAGTCTGTTTTTGAAAATAGCTCATCCAAACTGAACTGTGTTATACAGGAGATTTTGTTTGTTCTATTTTATTTATTAGCAACCCAAGCTGATAATCCATTAAAAAAGC
Organism: Falco peregrinus; assembly: GCF_023634155.1. Lineage (NCBI taxonomy): Eukaryota > Metazoa > Chordata > Aves > Falconiformes > Falconidae > Falco > Falco peregrinus. The sequence goes on along the minus strand of NC_073724.1, from coordinate 51,493,388 downwards.
ATGCATCTGACAAGTATTTGACTTCTGAGAAGTGGTTGCAGAAGTATGGCTTGAAAGCTCAGAAGCTCACACTGTATGAGGCACTTGCTGATTGTACTTTTCGCCATGCAGATGGGATTGTTGACATAAAAACTAAACCAGAGGATGAATCTTCACAAACTGATGCTGTGAGTAGTGGTAATTTTCCCTCACATCCTGTGAGTTGTTTGGTTTTTCTTTCAAGATTTGAAAACTTGACTGATAGATGAATTTATGATAAAGTGTATGGTCTGTTTTGTATTTTTTGTTTAAATAATCTTATTAGTGGAATGGGACAAAGGTGGTCATAAATAAAATTGTTTCAAAGGCCTATTTGAAAAAAAACTGTTTCAAGGACTCCTTCCTGATGCACATATAATCTCCCAAGGATGAATGAGGACTGGCTTAAGCATTTCTGTGGGGTAGGGCAAATATTGCTTGTCATCTTTATTTTTCCTTAGAAGTAGTGTTGGTCTCAGCAGCTCCAGTGTTTGCAAGTCCTTAAACAAATTTGGATTCATTTGTCTTCTATTTGTTTTTCTCAAGCTCTACCATTAGACTGTTTGGTAAGCTTCTGTTCTTGTTAGCTACAAGAATAAAACCAGTTTCTATTGACTTTTGCTAGGAGCAAACCACCCTATCCCATGTCTATTTCTGCACCTGTTCATGTGCAACAAGCATGTACCTTTGAAGTTTGTTCACCAAATATTAAAGGCACTGCAAAATAATGTGTTTTAGAACATGAAAGTTGTTTTTCTTGGCTGTAGGAGACAAAGAGGAAGGTAATTAATGCAAAATACTGTGACAAGTTTGTACATACCTTCTGGAAAGACGGATCTGTAGTTCACATATATGTTAGTACAGAAAAGTATAAGCAGTACAAAGAGAAGATGAGGACGGCTCTGAGACAAGTGGAAGGACGGTTAGTGTTCTGTCACATAAAATCAGTTTGTATTATTTTACATTGGTGCTGGAATGTTTGACGTTTACTGTCATAATAAGCTGAAGTGTTTGGTAAACTGCTAGTAGCAGTACAAAGCCAGAAATCCATTTTAGATCAGAAACTTGTGTGTAGGATGTCTTAGTAGCCATGTAAGAAAACTGATGAACAGTTCTATCTTTTGTTCTCCTTCTGGAACACAAATGTGAACGTCAGTCTGCATGTTATTGAAATGCTGCTGAAAGTGCCAATAAGCATCAAGACATAAGGTGGCAGAGAACCTCTAGAACCATCAATAACACTTGGTAAACATTTATCCCTTGTGATACCGCTGACACCAAGTAGCACATCTTGATAACTGATGATGGTTATCTGCCCTTTTTGCAATTTTGTGTTGAAGACCAGTTTGAACCATCTAGATCAGAGTGAGGGCATGAGCTATTAAGTGATGCATATGATCAGAAGTTCAGAGCTCAAGCTAGCTCCCTAAGTTTACTTTACTGCAGCTGTACAGATATGCTATTTTGTAGGGTATCTACAAAAAATAGGTGATCTGAGGGTCTGCTTTATCGGTCCTAAAGATGCCCTAAAGTAAATGGGCTTTTATATCTACATTAGGAGAAGAAGAAAACTTTAAAAACAGATATTGTAGAAAAGAGAGAAAGAATAAATATTGCCCTCTGTTTTGTGTATTAGGACAATGAGATGTCTCACTGAAAAAAGCAGGATATGAACTTTCATTCGATTGCTGCTTCTCTGCCACAAGTATAACAGCCTGATTACATTTAGCAAGGTCAATCACAATTTTGTTACTCCTTTCAGTTTATCTTCATCTTGCTGTATTTAGGATAAAATTAACATATTGTGAAGGAAAATTTGAGGTAATGGTTTTGATAAGAATATATTTTTGAAATCCAGGCCAAGATTATGGGTTTGCTATTTTGAATGGTTCATCTTATTGTTGAAAAGTCTTGGTAGACCTCATGAAACACTTTGGGGGAAATAACTAATGGCAAAATAGCTATCAGCGGCAAATATAATAGGATCCTTTTTCCATGATACCATTTTTTTAAACTTCTGTGGAGATGAGTAGTATTTTCCTCGGGGCCATTATATTCTGTCTGTTAAATGTCTCTGTTTCAGAGTAGACAAGTAGTTTATGACTCTCAAGGGAAATCAGATTTGGAACTGCTGCAGCCATTACGGAGTAAATGTTCTTGTACACAGCAGTATGCATGCACGTATTTAACTGGCAGGCATACTTCAGTCCTGTTTAAAATGTAAAACTAAGTCTGTATTTAAAACTCAAGGTCAGCAAAGCTTTGAAGCATCTGTGTTATATTAAGGCTTTTCAAAGTGCTCAAGTTCCTTGCAGGATAGGTTCTCCAGTGTTTTCCTGAAAAGGGAGGCATAATAGCATACGCTTAAATGATTTCCAGAGTTCAGTCTGGTGAACAGTTTCAGGGGCAGTAGTTATAGTTACTTCCACATGGGATTTCCCAGCTCAAACTACCTGATAACTGACTTTATAAAGGTGCTGTATTGCTTTGTCTGTTTTGTCTGCCTCCAGACTCCTATTAAAATTAGAAAAATAAAAATGCCTTGTGCTATTATGTAGTGACAGACGATTGTTTCAGCAAGGCCGATGTACTGCTTCTGGCAGCGAGTAGCAACAGGTGCTTAGGGAAAGAGAATAAGAAGTACAGCAGTGATAAAAAGATCCTTCCTCTTAGATTCTGATATGCAAAGCTCCAAAGATCTTACAGACTAGGTTTTGATATTTTTTTTCCTCCCCCAGGATTAAGTGGCTTCAACAAAGCAGCAGAGGGCTCTTTGGGAATGTGTTTGAAGATGATGTCTATATTCTTATTGATACATCCCAGTCTATGAAGAACAAGCTGCCACTGGTAAAGGAGAAAATATTTCAGCTCATACAGGTATGAGAAAGTGGTGATGCTGTAGACTAAGGAGCATTTTAGAGTAGGCTGATTTTTTCTGGATACTTGTTACCCCAATATTTAAAAAAAAAATTATTTTTTTAATAGCAGCTTATGAAAATATTTTTAGTTTTCTTGGTGTGCTGATTTTTCAGTTGAAATTTATATTTTTTCCTCATTTCTACTAAGATTTGAAAAAAAATCTGGAGAAAATGTTGAAAATTAAAAAGGCTTAAGTAGTTCTTTCCCTCAATCCACCTCTCTCTCTCAAAAAAAGGGGGGGCCAAAAAAACCCCCACCCCAACCCAAAAAACTATGCAATGGAACACCTTTTAGCATTTTCATTTTTATTTTTAAAGCAGTGTCATCCAATTCCACTGGCATGTTGTGATTTGTAATATGTGTTCTAGATTCACTTTCATACTTTTACAATGGAGGGTGCAGAATGTTTTGAACTTGCTTGTATCTTACAGTGGAACTTTGCAAAGGGACTTGCAAAGTGCAGAAGTACCACAAAAGCATTAAGTACTGGGAGACACACCTAAGACAAGATTTGTCTCACCTGTTTTAGAAATCTACAATGATGTCACCTAAGCTTACATTAATATTTGAAAGAAAGAGGCACTGTTAAAACATGCTAAATCTTAACTTTTTTAGACCTGAGAGGAATAACTGACAAATAAAATTCCATCAGTCTGGCATTGATGGCAATCATTAGCAGGGCTAGAAAATCTAAGTCTAATAACAGAGAGGGTTTTGAGCTAAGTGCATAAGTGATAGGACATAGTATGATGTGGTCCTCTAGGCAGATCAACACAAGAAAATCATTAGATACCGTGCAGGAAGGTTTCACAGGCAGCTGCACAAAAAAGGTGATGTAAGGGAGGCTCTAAAGGTTTGTACTAGCTTGCACAGATCTTGCTCTCCTTATGACTTCTGTCCAAAAGCAACTTCAGCAAATTCTTAGTTCTCTCTTGTGCTAGTTCCCCTTGCCAGTGCTCTACATTTGATTGTTGTTCTCCTCCTCTAAATGATGTCTTTGTTTCTGGTTGCAGTTTTCTTTCATAAGCAGTCATAATCTCTTTCTTACACCATCTCTCTTTCTTGCACTCCTAGACATCTGCTGTTCAAGTAGTTTGAGAAATACAAATAAATGGAGATTTACATTGGGAAGTTCAAGTAATCTTAATAATTGCAGGCAATAATTGTCTCTGTCTCTGTATGTCTCTCTGTACGCCATAAATGAATATTACCATAATTTATTGTAACCATATAATCAACTATATATTAATTAAAACAACTTCTACTAGTCAGTATTTCAGGATACAAGTATTGTTTCTTTTAACATTGAGTAAAATTCAAATGCTGTCTCTTGCAGGAACAATTGAGACACAAAAAGAGATTTAACTTTGTGAAATTTAGTGCCCAAGCAGTGGCGTGGCAAGAGAAGCTTGCTGAAGTTAATGAGGAAAGTTTGCAAGATGCTTGGCTTTGGATAAAAGGGCTTGAGGTAACATGGCAGATAATTATCATAAAGTGTGTTTGTACAAAGGTATATTTGTGTCTTCTCTTCCTATATGGCTGGGGTATTTGTGGATTGACTAAGTATTTGACTTGAGTAAGCTGAAAATATACATGATGTATAGAGTTTAGTAGATCTAAGTACAAAACATTATGTCAGTTATAATAATCCTTTAACTGTGGACCTGTTTATAAGATGATATTAATTCAACTTGCAGCCTGCTATGTTTAGTAGCCACAATGCAAACATTGGCCCATTTGATTTCTGTAGGAGCCATGACAGCGCTCACACCGTGTGACTAAATTTGTCACTCTTGCACAGGGCTGCCACTGGCTCAGAGGTGGTACAAGAAGCTGGTGCCAGTGAGCTGGAGGAACATTTCTAATCCCTTGTCGTGCATAGATAGACAGCTGACTTTAGCCTTCATAGGAACATGGAAGCAACCATGCTCAGTCCAAACATCTGTTTGTCTACCTAACGTTCTTTCTCTGACAGTGGCCAAAATCTGAGGTTTTTTCCCTGAAACAGAGTAGAAATGTCAGCCACAATCAGCCACCAGATTGTAACTGTCAGCAGCTTTAGGACCCATTCATGTGTCAATTGTGGACAGCAGTGTTATGAGCACAGAACAGAAAAAGGATTATGCAACAGTATAGACATATCCCATGTTGTTTTCTAAAACAAAAACCATGTTTACATAATGAGACTCCTCAGCATTATGACAGCTTTTCCTTAGACTTATGAAATTCCTGGGGTGAGGGAACCGGGGAAGCTACATGATAACTGTGAGACTACAAAGCAAGGTAAATAACTTAGTATTCTCAGAAAATACTAGCACACACACGGAAAAAAGAAAGTATTAGTATGGCCTCACTGGGTAGTTGGTGAATACTTTTAACTGAGGTTAGTAACCTTAATTTTACTGCCTGCCTTGAGACTTGAAAAGTGGGCTCTGTGTAAGCTATATATATGATACAGCATCATGCGAGTTTGATAATTCTTTGAACTACTGTAATTTGATACCATGTTGTATATGCATTTGGGAATGGCCTTTTTCATCATTATTCATGAAGTAGTGAACTGTTGATTATAAATTTCCTTCTGAGTTCAGATCTAGATATCTGAAATGGTACAGGGAGTGGTACAATAACAATACTTTTTTGCAGGGATGTCATCTGTTGCTGATCTTCTAGTCTGTTTAAAGCAGTGCAGGTGTAAGTCTGAGATCAGAAAGCTGGCTTTACAGTGAATTTGAAATGAACCGAAGATTGCTCTAGAATATTAATCAGAGTAGATCCTTTGATCTCACTTTATACTCTTTGGTCCCAGGATATTGAATAAGGCAGCAGAGCTATAAACAGTAACTAACTGTTCCTTAAAAATCCTTTAGAGGTAATAACATTTAAAATTTCAGGGATGATTATGCCATGTAGTTGAAACATGTTAACTTTGTTTAAACAGTGAAAAAAACTGTTCATTTGTAACAGTAGCAACTGAAAAATCTAAAATTAACAGCTCTTACCGTAGAGGGTACATAGTTATTTCCTTCACATCATCAGTGTCTGGCGTATGTTCCCATGATAAAGTAGAAGTTGTTTTGTTTCAAATCAGATCAAAACCATATACCATTATTGAAAAGAGCCAGGATTGCCAATTTACATATAATAATGAGTGATGTGTGTCTAAACTTTTATAATGCTTACTAAAACATTAGGAATATTAGACATATTTAATACAAAGAAGATGGCTCAGGCTAGTTGTTTCTTATGAGTGTGCACTGGTAAGAACTGTTTGTGAATTAAAAGATAGGATTATAAAGTATCTGGGCTCTCGTTGTCAGCCCCATACAATCTTGTGCAGCCATACAGAGTCACTCTGTGAGTGTACTTTCTATTCTGTTTCACCTTATTTACTTTGCCCTTTCTATGTGTGGAGGGAAGGACTGGAAAAAGTTTTAACACAACTAATAGGACTGAAGAAATAATGCTATATCTTAACCTATTTTTGCATGTATGGGTCAATGTTAGTGATTTATATTTATCCTCTCTAATGCCTTATGTATGTGGATCCTGAGTCTCTTCTCACTTATACTACTACAATCCTCACTACCCTCCAGAGCAGTGCTCGGGTGTTTTCCATAAAACAGTCTCATTTTCAGTCTCAGTTTCAGGGGTTTTGCTTTGGCCCCATTAAAAGACTAAGACTAAGACTTGAGGAATTACTTTTCTGATAAAACCTTACTTTCCCTTAAATTTGGAAGGTTTTGTACACCAAATGTTTGAAAGGTAGAAGTTCAGATGTGAACTGTATTTTTTAGCCATGAAATGCATTTCAGTGAGTTTAGAGTTGCATTTAGTTTAAGAAGAAAAAAACCAGATCATGATCACGAAGTATGTGAATGAAACAGGAAAAGTGATAGTATTACTCAAACATGAATTTTTAAGGGCCGCAATATTGCTTTACTGTGTATGTTTTGTTGTTGTAGCTAAATTTTGCGCTAAAAAAAAAAAAAAAGACATTTACTTTGATGTGCCAAGGTGGTAGATGGGAGATAGTCTGGAAAAAATATTGTTCAGAAAACCATGAAGTCCTTTACCTATTTTTGAGAAATAAACTTGTGCAACCCTTTTGTAGACCTTTTGAATTATTTGGTTAAGTAAAATACATATTTCAAAAGAGCGCGATAAGTTGGCAATCAGGAGGAGCAGTGGGAAAATATAATACAATGTATCTTTTATCTTGCATCTTCCTGTCTGTTTATATTCTTTTTGTGATTGCTTTTGCTTTTACAGCTCATATTTCTGTTGCCAGCATTTTGCTTATGTGTGTTTGCATAAGCACTGAATACCAGCTTGGTACCAATTTATGCTACTTTGACACTCACTTTGATTTTTCTAGCTATTTGACATAAATATTTTCACCGTTTTATTACTAATTTCATTTCTGTAATATCACTTGAAAATGTACGCTGTTATTATGAATTTAAGAACAGAGGCAAAGTACTGTTATGATTTATAGCTGTTTCTTTCTCTTTTTGCTTTTGGTTTCTTAGGTTGGAAGTTCCACAAATACACTCAAAGCTCTCCAGATTGCTCTTGCTGATACTGACACTCAGGCTATTTATCTCTTGACTGATGGGAGACCTGACCAGGTATTTCTGAAATGAGAAAACAGAAAATGCAGTAAGTGTGGTGTCAGAAGGCTGAAGTATGAGACGAATATCATACCTGCAGAGCTGAGTCTCTTGGATGTTCTCATAGTATTGAAAAATTGTATCTGAGAAATGTGCTGTTCGTGAAGGGGTTTGGATTAGAACTCCTTGCCCACAGTCCAGTCTTTGGTGTATGATAATTCATGATATTTCTCATGAGTTGTTTTAAGGATCTGGTAATGGATTAAACATTAAAGCTGTATGTTAGTATCAAGGTTAGGATTTGTGTTAAACAAAATGTCTCCCTAACTTAGTACAAATATCACATGAATTAAAAATCAAAAAATAATGATGGTCCCATGGTATGGTTGAAAACCCTGCAATCTTGTGTGATGGCTTGAAAACCTGAAAAGATGATTGATAGCAAAATAAAAAAACCAAATCTGTGTTAAACGTTTTCTCCCAAAGAACACATGAAATATATGAGTAGGTACCTTCTTACAGTCTGTTACAGAACTTGCACAAAGGTTATGTCGTGTCTGAGGGGCAAGGACCTAATTATTAATTTACATTATTTTCATATAAAGATGTTGTCATTAATATTGTTCCATTAGGTCTCTGTATGATTCAGTTTTTATCCTGCTGAGTTAAATTGCATCTCATGTAGGTGCAATTCTGGAGTAGCAGCAGTCTGGAGTCTGGATAAAGAAAAGTGTTATTAGTTATCACTCATTAAAACTCAATTTACAACTGATTAAAATATTTCCATTGTTTCACACTTTTGCTAAGTAGGAGCATATATTAATATTTTGTTAAAGAATAATTTGGCTTTCAGATTCTTAATTTTAATATTTTTGTTAAGTTAGAAAGTAATGAATACTTGATTTCTTTTTACTTAATTAATAATGGATTTTATGATTTTTATTATACTTCTTAGATGAAAAAGGGGAAATGGCGAAGACTGCTTTTAACTGTTAAAGTGCAACAAACAATTATATTACAGAAATTGCTGTTTACCAAGATTTATGACAGTGTTCTGAATAACCAAAATGTTACCAGAAATTAGAGAACTGAGTCAATAATTTCTTTCAACAATATCGTTGAAGATTTTTAGACGGTAGATCTTTTACTTTTTCACCTGAGTTTTATTTCTTTATTGGAGGAGGAACACTAGCTTTCCTATTGACTCACCCTCTCTTTTTTTTTTCATGGTTTTGAGTCAACTTTTGATTGAACTAATTTAGCTTAATAAAAATAGCAACGGTTATATACATCCAAAAATATTGTTATCTACATCCAGTGATACTTAACATCAATGTAGTAGTTTAATTTCCTTTATTAATTTCCTTTAAGATTTCAGAAACAGAATACTGATTATAATTTACATTTTATTTTATTTTATTTTATTAGAGTATCCTGTGCCTTAATGCATTGTGTTTCAAATTCAGTTTTAAATTAGCTCATTTTATAAATTTATGAAATAGCAATCCATATAAAATTTATGCTTTTAACTGATCTATATGTCTCTAAGCAACAGTATGGCTGATTAAATTCTTACAAATTCTCCATGTTTTGTTAAATACTTTTCTGGATGCCACATATTTAATATACATTTTCTGATTTTCAGCCCCCCCCGATAATTTTGGCTCAAGTTCAGCTTTGTTGTAAAATTCCCATCCATACTGTATCCTTCAACTGTGGTGATGTAGAGGCTAATAAATTTTTGTATGAACTATCTACTAAAACAGAGGGACGGTTTCATTATTACAACATCTATTCAACTGATCCTGATGTTGCAGAGTTTATTGTTGTGAGTATCTGAAAATAAATGTGTTTCTCCATGCTATTGAATGAACCACATGACTTGTATTATTGTGATTTCATATTACAATAGATTATTTTAAAAAAGGGTTAATCCTAGTCAGATCTGAAGTCATGCGAAAGCAATGTGTAGCATTATTTTCTTATGAAATTTTATTAAACTGCAACAAAAAAGTCCAAACATCATGCGAAGTACATTTGTAGTGCTACTGTTGCAAAAAAAAAAAAAAAAAAAAAAAAGCCCCTGAAAACCAAATTCTAGAAAACATACAGGCCAAATTAAGCTCTGCAGGAAACACACTTGATCTCTGCTGTGTCAGAAATAAGTTACTGTTTAAAATGAAACTATGGTTTATATCTTGTTAATAAATGAGAGAATGCAGAGCTGAATTTGAATGATTTGATGAATGAATGATTTGATTAATTTTGCTAAAAGTTTGCTCTACAACAGCCACTGGGGAGAGATCTATAATGAGTAAAATGACTACAATAGCAGTGATCTATCAAGTATGACTAAGCAGCTCAATCTAAGAATCCCCAATAGGAAATTTCTGAATAGATGTAACAGGAGCACCCATTTAAAGCATATTCTTGCTTTTAATTAAAGTTAACAGTTAATTAGTTCCAGAAATTTTAGAAATGGTGGTAGTGGAACAATGAGAACAACCAGGAATAAGACAGTACCAGGAAATTTAGAACTTTGAAGACAACAATTAGAAGAAAGATGTGAAAATACTGCAGCTTTTGAAAGATATGAGAGCATACTGGGCAATTTCGGTGATTCTGCTGATGAGGACTGTGTGACACTGCACATGCTGGAAAGATGAGGGCCAGAGTCCATATTGTCCATCCTCAAACTCCTGGTCCTGTAGGAGTTGTAAAGGGATCATTGTTGCAATCTTTCCTCCTGTAGCCTAAATGATTACAAGTCAGTTCCAATGTTTACTTGAAGAATATAGTTTTTACTCCCATTTTTCAGGAACAGTATGTGATACAGATGTCATCTGTAGAGTGACAGGACAACAGTTGTAATGTACATATCTTGTATTTTATTTATTTACTCATTTATTTGCTTGCTTGCCTGGAATGAGGGGAGCTATTGCTGTCATTACATTATTTAGAAATATGGCTGTTCATATCTCAGGAGGTAACTGACTTGTTAAGGAATGCTTGTCCTTTTCCTAAAAAGGAAGAATTAAGTTGAAAGGCTGTATTGCCAAGCACAAGAGACTACCTGAAAAGTATACAAAATTTTGCAGCTGTCCTAACTGAGTCATTATTCAAAATTATTATCAGAGCTTGCATAGTTTCAGTTCAGAAATTAAACATGTTTAGGAATAATTGTAATAAAACATTTAATTTTCTTTTTCTTAGAATGAAGACATAAACCTTTTGAAAAGAGAGGTTGAACAAGGAGAAAGAGACCTAGAGAAAGTGAAGACACTTTATGTCAAATGTCTGATGGTGGATTGTTATACAGGAGAAAATGATCCAGAGAATAAGTATGTCCTCATAGTGCTATTATGTTAATAAGAGATAGGAGCCATCTGTTACATTTCTTCTTTTTCATTGTCTGGCATTTTTAACCTCTGACATTCTCTTTTAAAAAGAAAGGCTTGTTTGTTTGTTTTAAACAGTTACAGTAACGGAAAAGAAAAATCTGGAAAAATACATTGATACTGTGATGCCTGAAACAAAATGAACTCAAACATCCCAATAGTCTCAAATTATTAGGAATAATGGAAGCAAAGACGTTGAAATATTTTTGCTGTCTCCAGCACATGGTAAAGTTGCTCTCTCTGACCTAGAGAATTCACAAAGAATTATTATCCTATAGGTTGAGCTGGCTTGATACTTCATGACTAAATAGCCACTCATTGCAAAATGCCAATTAAAAGATAAATTACATACAAACTTGTGTGTTTAAAAGATAGCAAGCACCATGAATGAAATTCAACTTCTTTTCACATTTTTTATGTTACAGTGTGTGTCTGTATGTTTATGCTATATTTATCCTTGCTTTGTATCAGAAGATAAGTAATCTCATCATTAAAACTGGTTTCATGTTCAGCATCAGTTGAAAAACACGCTGAAAATTTAATGGTGCCAAGAATGACTGTTCAAAAAGAGGTCCTTCTACAGCATACTGAGGGCAGGCTCCTGAGCCACTGTGGAAAAGTTTTCTGCATGTCTGATGATACTGAATTTCTGTTTGGGGAGCACAGACCTAGCTTCAAACATGAAATCACTTGTAATGTCTACAGCACAACCTTAATAAAAAAATAGCTTGCCCTGGTGCCTTACTTGTATGTGAAGTAACAGTACAAAAGCAAAAAAGTAAGTTAAAAAAATATCAGATTTTTAAGACAGAAAACTATTAAACCCAGTAAGTTATAAAGGCAAATAAAGTAAACAAATTATAAGTGGAGAGTGCTGTGGAATGATTTCACATGTGTGGAAGGACAGGTCAGATGTCCAGTATAAAAGTGTAGATAAATGTTATTTCAGAATTTGCATATTTCATTTTTGACTAATGCTGGGACATAGGGGTGTGTGTGTGTGTGTGTGTGTGTGTGTGTGTGTGTGTGCATATATATGTGTGTGTGTGTGAAAGAGAGTTATTTTCATTGCTGATGATAGGTTTATGCTTTCCCCCCAGGATTCAAAGTGGCTATTACAGAACATTCTGACCTTATTAAAAATATATGAGGGTGTTGCCTTAGAAGTAATTAACATCTTTCAAATAGACTAAGAAATTACTTTTAGATAGTCTAAAAAACAAAGAATGTTTTAATTTCCTTTGAACTCCTTTGAATGCAGACTAGGATAATAGAGAAAATATTTTGCACTGTTAGAAACATTTGAAATGAGTATTTAAGTTACCAGAAAACTTCAGCATTTTTTAAACCTGTGTTATATGTTTGAAGTAATTTCTTGCTTGTTCCCTTTTTTTTTTTTTGACACTTACAAGCAGTAATCACAAGCAGACACATACTGTGTCTTCTGTAACCAAACATGTTGAAGAGCTTAGTACTACTCTTAGCAGTAGGCCATGCTGTGCCTCAGAAGAGCCAGCATCGACACCACATCAGCAAATCTGGCAAACCACTGCTGACAGTCCAGCCCGAAGGAAGAAATCACTATATGCGGGTAAGACTAAAACGAACTGTAGTTGTTAGCAGGATTTATTCACTAACTTGAAAAGATTATGTGAAAAATAGCAAAAAGCATCCTTCACTGGAGGAACAAATAAAGCCTTTGATGATGTAAATAATCATATTTTGGAAATTCTGCCTTCTCTTAATTTTTTAGTTTTCAGCTGTCTTACTCATTTGGCCCAAACAGACAAATGTCTGCTTGTTTATGCTGCATCACAGGCCCTGCAATGAAAATATAACCACTTTGACAATGTTTTGAAATCTCTGTAAACATTTTTTTAACAGTAGAAATTAAACCCGTATCTCTTTTGATTCTAAACAAGTACATCATTGGCAAGAACGAAGCCCTGACCTATGCTTCACTAATTACAGCATTACTTACTCTAATATTTCTCCTTACTACAGCTGTAACACTACGTTTTGAAGCATCCTTTGTATGCAGTCTGAAACCAAGTTTACCCAGCTGATGTAAAAGAAGTCTTCATCCCTGGGAAAGTACAAAGTGCAAATTAGTGCTGAAGTATTTTTGTATTTGAGGTCTTGTGTAGGCAGTCACTTAAAAATTCAGACTGGATACCAAAGGAGAACTCAAAAATCCCAGGCATGTGCTTGAGCAGTAAGTTAGCTCTTCCCTTCTTTTCCTTTCAACACCTACAGAGCAAACAAAGACGAGTCTGCTGCGAATCCTGAGCCATAGTGTGAAATCCAGGGAAGAAAGACCAGAGGAAGGAATATCTCCTGAAAAAAAGAGTTTTTCTGACAAAAAGTGTGTGACATGCACAACCACTTTCAAAGGCAAGTGGACAGAACCAGAAACTCTGGGTGGGGCAGACGATAACATTTCTCCTACTGCATTTGTAATGAATGGTGCCTCATTTGAGGCAAAACTGAGCAGACCTGCGTTACAAAGGACTGGGGCACAGGACAGTCACAGAGAGCTGGACATGTGGGAGGGTGATTGTAACAAGGTGATTGTAAACAATCCTTACAGCTGTGGCCAGACTCCTGCCAGTGCTCAAACAGTTTACAACAGCTTAGTTATATCCATGTATGTCCACGGTATGTGGCAGCTGTGATACAGCTATGCCTTAGACTGCTGAAAGGGTATCACAGTTGCTTCTTATCAACAGAATAAATAGAGCTTGGGAATCTTATTCTAATTAATAGATTGTTGTTGTGATACAGTAATTTGTAGTTATGTTCAATGTTGAGGTTAAAGCTGAGAGTGCTGGTTCTAATTCTGTGGTACCAATGTAAAAGGAGGTTGCACTTTATTAATATGCTTAGACTTGCAAAGAACATGCTCTCTGGGACAGATGCTTCTGTAGAGACAAAAATACTTCCAGCGGGGCTTAGATATACATCCGTTTCTCAGTAATTCATGCAACTCTGGACTTTATGATGGTCCTCTAAGTTGTTCTAAAACCTCACCTATGCTACTTAAAGATGTTTTACTTTTTTACATTTCAACATCTTATTTTGAGTTTTTATATACCTTTTATACAGATTTTCATAGCGATATACCTTATAGTGATTAGCCACCCCTGTCCATCTCATTAGTGACAGTATTTGATGTTACATCTTGATTTGGGGAATAAATTGGTTAATCTTTCTTTTTGGGTTATAAGAAATAAATACATACAAAGTTCTTTTTTTATTATTAATTCATTTATTCCCCACCTATTTTATGAATTTACTCGTTGATTAATTAGGTCTTGTGAGGTATGTAGTAACACTGTTACTATTGATCAAGCACCAAGAAAAGCAGGAAACGTAATTCTTATTGATTAATTTAGCGAATGAAATAGACGTTATTGTCTATTTTGTGATATCTTTGTGACACTATAATAGGCTCAAATAAAAAAAATGATGCTATTATTTGTCAGCTTGTTTATGTAAATTTTTGCATGCACAAAACCTGTGAGATAATAAAATGCACATATTTTATCTTAGATTTGAAAAAGGGGGAAGCTGTGAAAAGGACATCTAAAAGGTATGTGTGTGCATACATAGATACATCACAGAAATTATAGTTTATGTTTTTCTTTGGTCATTTTAAACTTCTCAAATGTATTTCTACCTTGAGCTACCTCTTACAGTCTCTTTCTTCTAGTTCTCTAGATATCTCTTCTGCTCTTTGGTTAAAGACCCATGGCTTGGTTGCTAGGCGACTCACCATCATGGATGCCTTAGCTCCTACAGCTGTCCCTCATGATACCAAATACATCCCAGTTCTGGACAAGCATGTGGTTTCTAAAGTATTTGATGAGGTAAAACTCTTACAATGTCTGAAAGCAAACATAAAACTTGGTACTGTTTTCAAAAGGATTTTTAATTTATTTCTATAAATGTCATAACTGCATTTTCTAGTGTTCATTGTAGATGGTTGATGTGCGCTAAATGCATAATGCATATCTGAATGTACATACATGTTTCAGTAAGAAAATAAAACTGATAGTTAATAGTATTGCAGACTTTACCCTTAAGTTTTAGAGCTATATATTTTTCTTTCACAGTTACCAGTTGATGGCAGTATGCCATCAGGTGTTCAGCAATTTCTTGAGCACCATAGCCTCTACTGATACATATTAGTTCACTGAAGTGTGTGTTTTAGGTCCATAAAGTCGTTTGGAAAACTGCTCGTACACAGTTTGTGGATTTGTGCATTCTCAAGGTTTACACGTGTCTGCTAATACCTTTTGAAAAATATTGGAATTCAGTAATTAAAATTTGATTCTGATAGGTGTAGACAATCATAGGATTGTGCAAAATTCACAATGAATTATGTATCACGAAGCTGTGATTGCCGTTCCCCTTAAAGGAAATCCATTTTGTGGCAAATTGCTCTAATTCATCTTGTGTGATGCATCCTATGAAAGTCCTATGAATACATTGTAGGGTTTTTTTAACTAATAAACGTGTTTATTTAAGCAATACTAAAAGAAAAAGCTAAACAGCATCTGTTTAAATAATAAGGACTAAGCAAGGGTGTTGTAATAGGATGTGCTATAGGGCTAAGTAAAGTACATTTTTGTACATTTTAAAGTTTTTATGTTTGGTTTTTAAATTCAGGAATGGGTATTTTTGCTATAGGGTGGAGATTGTGGAAGCAAAAACAGATCCTCTGTTTTAGTAAAACCAAGTCAAAACCACGATCTTTAAGGATTTTTTTAAAGTATGAGATTTCTTTTTCTATGTAATAAAAAGGTGGCTTTTTGTATCAAAAGCAGCAAAAAATGTACATTTTAACATTGTAGATGTAAAATAGCCATTTGTACAACAAATTTAGATGTTCAATGATTAGAAAACTGTACAAAACAATCTAAATGATATGTCAAACAAAAGACATTTTGACTTTCGCATAACTCTTATATCTGATTCCTGAGCAGTAATTTCTTTTCCCGTGTTCTTCTGAATACAGCTACTAAGTAGAGGTCTGTCTTCCATGTTTCTAAAAGAAGACTCTTTCAAATCCTTTCCAGACAATACTGAGCCGCATTTGAACTGGTATTTACAAAAGCAGTAGTCTGTAAAACAGTGGTCTTTGAAAACAGTCAAAACTATGATTCAGCAAGTGCTATGTGTAGGTAATTTTTAATGACAGTTTATGGGAGCTTATGGTAGTCTACTTTAGGGCTGAATTAAGTTGTGTTCTCTAGAATGAAGAGCTGCTGTATAGAATCCAAACAGCGATCCGTGGGCTTTCTTTAGACTCAGGGGTATAAACACAAACCAATACCTAACTTTTACTGCTTTTTTGTACCTGCTAATCTCAATTAGTTCTATAGAGACACTCAGTTTCTCAGGCAGTGGAAAATTATTGTTCGATGTGTAGAGACATGGATTTTTCTGGATCTGAAGCAGAGTATAGAAAGGAAAGCGAAGACAGGGGTTGCACACAAGGTGGAACCAGTAGAATTTATGAGCTATGGAACCCACTCTCCCTCAAGCTTCATGCCAGCATATCAAGGAAAAGCAGAAAACAGGTTCTGAGCCTAGACATATAGCTTGAATAGGAGACATTTAAAAATTGATTAAGAATTATTCTAGTACTTCAGAATACTTCATTGAAGATAATAAATATACAGACATTTTTGCATTCTTCCTTCTGAGATCTTTGCTTTTCTGGGGATAGTATAATTTTTATTTTTGGCCTTTGCTAGCAGTGATGATGGAGTAACTATGAGCAGTTTTCTCACCTTGGAGATGCAGCAAGCAAAAGGTTTCCATGACAACTGTTCATTAACAAGAGGCTGACCTGTTGTTTTCAGTTCTGTGTGACCTGTCAGTTTCACATGAGTTACTTCGAAGAGGTTTATTCATTAAGCTACCATTCAGATTCATATCTAGAAAAAAAAAATAAAATGGCTTGGGGGCTTGTCTAAATTAAGCTATGATGGTTCTGGAGCAAACTTTCCCTACAGAATCATGTTAGTATCTGTTGCAGATTGTGGCATCTTCAGTACAACTTTGCAAGTCATGGTGTTTTGACTCAGTGCTTTGCTCTAAAGAATCAAGTTCAGATTCAGCCAACAAAAACATCTTTGTTTGGTCTAAAATAAAGATTTTTCTAGGGCTATCGTACTTTGGTTTTGTCTTTAAAATTCTGAAATTTTGGTTTAGAAAGAAAAGCCATTTTGAAACAAGTGAATTATTTTGATATGAAAGTTTAAGTATTTAATTTAGAAAATGACAAAACATTTTGGCACTAAAAAGCTTCCCTGTGATTTCTTTCAGCTGAATCTGTCAAATTTCACTTGACTTCATGAGCAGTTTTCATTGCTTTCAAAGTATGCATAATATTTCAAGCTTACTATTCGCTAAGAACACATGCCATTCTGGTTTTATTCTTCAGTATGGTAATTATGTGTTTATGTTTCTGTCCCTCATTTTCTATTCAAAGCAGTTTATAAACTGTATTAAATATTCATTTCTGAAATGATGCTGTTTGTACTTAGAGCTACTCTGGCAATTTGTAAGGGAATGTAAGAGAGGGCTTCTACATGGTGAAGCCCTGCTGAATTTTCATTAACTTGGTTTGAGTAGCAGAGCAGACGACAACCATGGCAGTACGGAACTGGAAGAGGGTGCTCTCAGCTCCTTGCCTTTCAGCTTTCAAACTCCACCTGGAAATGACAGGTAGCCAGATTTCATGTCTCACAGTTCTGTGCAGAGATTTACATCATCTGTCTCTGGCAAGATACCTCACTGACATGTTCCCATTAACTTTAGCATCCAAATGATCTTAAGATGAATTTAATATTAGGAGCTTTGATGTGGTCTGCCAGTGATGTGACACAGATTTATTAATCAGAGTGAAGATGTCCTCAGAAAGAGAGGGGAATATAAAGTCACACTGCTGCTCCTGGAAAAATGGTCATGCAACAGTAATTCAGAATCCAGCTAGCTGTGATGATTCAAACACAAATAAAACATCAATGGAAAATGCTCAAATGCTCTCAGAGGAGTCTTTTTATTGGATTTTTTTCTGATTGCTGGCCTTATTCCCCCAACAGGAAGTTTTAGTTGTATTTTAATTGAACCTCATCTGTCTTTTTGTCATCTATATCCGGATCTCAGACAGGTACTTGGAGAAGTGTCCCACTTAACCATATGTGTTGAAGAGTAACATTCTCCATCTTCTCCATTTCTTTCTTGGATTTTTTCTGTTTTTAATCATCTTTGGAGTATTGATGTATAAAATACCTTTTCCTATACAAAATACTGAGTAATTTAAGAGGCTGAAGGATGGTGAGACTTTGGACTGAGAGGTGGGAAGGCATCTTTTCTCTTCTCTGTGATTCTTTTCTACCCTTTTCTCTGCTTTTGAATATCCACTTGTAAATGTATGACTTTCTGTTTAATAATGAAGTTGAGTTATGTAGATGCTGTATTGTGAGATTTGAAAGGTATTGATGTTGCTGATCTGACCAACCTGTTTGGGTTCCTAAGCCTTATTGTGGTTAATTAAGACTAGTTTTATATTTATATATAAATATAAATTTCTTAATATAAATATATATTATATATTCATAAATATTTTAACAAATAAATAAATAAAACTATATAAGTATAAATACACAATAAACAATTATAAGTGTAAATATTTATATTTATATAAAACTCACTATAATTAAGTGAGCAATCTCTAACCTTGTTTACCTTTTGGTGATCAATGTGATAGTGAAAAATGTCTCTCTCCATCTTTAGCACTCCAGTTCTTTAGACAATATCGTCCTTTAGAATAAGAGCTTAAATATATTTAAATAAGTAACTATCACACCTGTATGCTAGAATTAGATGCTAGTAGGTATAAGAGAGTGTTGTTTTAAAGCAACACAAGCTGGAAGATGGTCATGCTCTAGACATGCTTGTCTCCTTTCTGACCTACCCTTCTATTATTTGAGTTGTTTGAAAGTACTGATTTAGTTAGAATCAACTAGTAGTTAGCGACCTTAATTTGCAATTTCTGCATAAAAGGATTGTTTCATTTCAGAAGATTTTATTAACAGGCTGGAAAATAAGTCTTACTTCTGACACTTTGGGGCTCTCAGATCTTTCTTTCTGCAGCCTTCCAGTGTTCCTTCTGGCTGTTCTGATCCTTGGACATGGACTCATGGGCATTCAGTTACTCTGGTGGAAGAAAAGTTGTATGATAAATGAAGTCTTTGTCTTTTATTTTGTAATAGATGTTACCATTGGCCCAGGTTAGCAATGACAAGAAGCGGATCAAGCTAATTAATCCTCAGGCAGTGAATCTTGATGCCTATAAAGACAAGCTGGAAGAAGCAATTAAATCCTATGAAAGGCAAGTCTACTTATCAGAAATTTATCATGTTTTCAGTCTAATTTAAGATTTTTCTTATGTAGTGGGTAATTGCTTACACACACTTTACTCAATACTGGTAATTCTGCACATTAACACACTTTAATCCACCATCAACCTGCAGGAGAAATGTTTATTTGCTTAAAAAAAAAGCAGAATGAAAGAAGGTGGTCATGGGAAAAAAAACCCAAACCAGGTAAAGGAGATAATAAGTAACATATTTTTATATTCATATTTCTTCAATGAGAAAAAAAAATATCTTTTACTTTCTTGGAATAAACCTGACAACAACAATCCATGGGGAGGAATCTCCCCTAAACAGTGCTAGCCAGACTTTTAACTTACAGTTAAGCTCCTAAATCCATAGACTGAGTTTTAAATTAGTAGCCTGCTTTTTGCTGCCAGCTGCCTAGCACTTAACTAGGGATGCAAGAATGTAACTGAGGCACCTATAAGATATTGATAATTTAATTATTTTTTGCTTGAGAGAGATGTGTTGTGCTTATTAATTAAATGTTGGTAAAAGCACATCATAAGTAAACAGGACAAAGCTATTTAATCTCTAAGATATTTCTTTCCTTGATTTAAGATTTGCATTTTTTTTTGAAGTAATGCAATTATTTGACTGCTAATGTTGTTCAGTAACCTTAAGAGACCTTCAACTAGAACTGTTTTAATAAATAACTTTTTCAGAAAGTATTCTAATAACATGTACAGATGTAATTGTTTTATATGACCACAAAACCCTTGATGTCAAGTGTTTAGTCTTTGTTTTTTGATTAATGCCACTGAGGCCCTTTAAATTTTTTCCCCCTCTGTAGCTCTGTGATCATACCAGTTCTTTTTAAAGCATGTAATAGTTCTGTTTTTCATTCCCATTTCCTATTTCTAAATGTATCCATCTTTTGAAGTAAACATCAAGAATTATGATTTACAAATGCTGCTTGCTTTGTCTAATATTAATGTAATCCAGTGAATAAAATTCTGTTGGTTTTGTGCGTTGTGTCACTGAGACAATGTTATTTTTATGAGGCTGACGATGAACTCAGAAATCTGGACTTGTCAATCGTTTTGATAGAAGGTTCAAGTCGTGTATTTTTGATGATGACTTCTGAATAAAACTTCAAGTTTTTCATTGCTGTGCCATACTGTTGAATATTTTACATTTATTGGAGGGAAAGAAGAGGTTTTTTCTGGTTAAATTCTGATGATCTTCTACTGACAGCATTTTCAGTCTCCCTAAAACTTTGGTGATTGGGACTACTGTTTACTTACGTTTGCCCATAGAGGTCAATGAATCAGTGTATTTACAATAGTAAGATGGAGCCCCCAACTTCTGTGAAAAAGGTATATTATATAGAAGAGTGATCTGCCTGAAGATCCTTACAGTTGACAGTGTAAAAAGGAGTTCTCATTGCTTTTCCTCTACATGTGATAGAAAACCCAGTCAAATTTATTTTGTTCTAAATGCCACAATGCTTTTCCAGTAAATTGAATTTGCAAAGGCTGCAGTTCAGCTTTGTGAATAGTGACTAGTCACAAATGTATTCTGACATCTATAGATGAGACAATACATCAAGGCATGCAGGTTTCAAGAACAGAAACAAGCATGACAATAGCTTCCCCACATGTCAATTGACCTTAGCATCAGATTTAGAGGGAGAAAAGGAGTGAGGGCAGAAATTTTGTGCTCTGACAAAAAGAATATCCAGTACTGAAGGAGAAAAATGCTGGAAGCTTCAAACTGTGTATGATCTTGTATAGCCAGAAGCTTTTACAACTGAGTTAGTTATGAGTGTGCACATTTAGGAGTATGAAATAGGCAGTGGAGCATGCTGAGACTGCAGATTATAATGAACGAAGTAATTTACATTCTAAAAATGCTGGGATTTGGTTTCTAGTAGATAAAATGAATCACCGAGAAATTCATATTAAAAATCTGGTGTTAATGGGCTTTTTTGTACATGTGGCAGTAAATCTGGCAAGACTGTTAAAAGTCTAATGGTTACAATCTGAATTTTTCCTAATAATAAATTTGTTCTTTTATTTCCAAAGTAAGTTTGGAAATTTTTCTAGAATTACACCGATTAGGATCATTGGTAGAGGTTTATTTCTATAGTGTGAAATGAAGTAATTGAGTGATGCCTTAATTGTTTGAGATGTTATTAGAGACAACTCTATGCTAGAATACCTAATAAGAGTTTATAATTGATGTCAAAAAAGCAAAAGCAGAATGTTTAGTGGTGCTTTTAAAAGATCTCAGAACTGCATTACTTTGAGATAATCTGTTTTCCTGACAATAGTTTTTCTTCATAGCCAGAGTTTAATGAAGTAGAAACCTGAATGGTACAACTGAGGGGTTATCATAGCAGGAAAAAAAAAAAAAATTAGCAGTGCTCTCCATGTGTCTTCAGGCTACAGTTTTCTGAAACTGTTTAATTGGAGAAACTATGCTTATCTCACTGGCATTTAATCAGTGTTGTTATTTGATTTAGCTTGCTGGTGCTGAAGCGAACCATCCATAGAAAATCCTGGCAGGAAGCAGCAGCGATTGCCATTAATCCTTCTATGACCCTGAAACAGTCATGCTGCTACTTGATGAAGGATGCTGTTTTTCCATCTACTCTTGCAGTTGATAATTTC
This sequence comes from Falco peregrinus, assembly GCF_023634155.1. NCBI lineage: Eukaryota > Metazoa > Chordata > Aves > Falconiformes > Falconidae > Falco > Falco peregrinus. The sequence continues at coordinate 51,471,372 of NC_073724.1, read as the reverse complement.
ATAGCTGAATGATAAGGACACAATCTGATGATACAGTGCTCTTGGAATACAAATCAGTGCAGTTATCTTCAGAAACAGTGTTTGTTTGGTAGTTTTGAGATGATCAGATGCACAAGGAACTGTATGCCCTCAAAAACTGCTTTGCTTTCTTTAATAGGCGCCTAAACCTAGTGATTTGGAGAGCACTATCTCAGGAGGAAAAGGACAAGTAAGCTATCACCTTTTGGTTTTCCTACTTACCTCTGAAAGGCTGGTCATAAATATTTGATACTTTTTAATCACTATTTCAACAAACTGGTTTTATTTTCAAATATTTCATAACTATACCCGGCTTTCAAAAATATATATGTGATACAGAGCAATATTAAAATCTGGACATCCTTCCTGCAGTGCTGATTTTTTTCTAAAGGAAAGAACTTGCATTCCATTTGTGTGGTGCTGCTCTATTCTTAACCAGTGTCAAGTGGCAGGGCTGGGGCGGGGGGCAGCATGTTGTTACCTTTGGCATCAAGGTAAATCTCTCATCCAGTAAAAAGCACTTCAGTGGCTGGTCTGTAAAGGTATAATAAACACCGCTACAGCATGTGCTGGAACTGTGTATCACACTGGAAGTTTGTACTGCTGTAACTAGCTTATTTCTGTATACTGATTTAGAAAACTAGTGACTGTATAGACAGGACTGACATCAGTGAGGTTAGCATCTGTTTACTTCAGAGAATAAAGTGAAGATCAATTAATGAAAAGTGAATGAGCATGAAATATTCCTAGGCAGTAAAATGGGCATGAAAACTGGAATGCTTTTAAGAAGACTTAAGCTAATGAGCAAAAAATACAGTTCTATCATTGATAAGGAGAACTAAAACCCAGTTCTGGTGCAGAAAGGAAGCGAAGGCTGTTAAACAAAAGAACAGCATATAATTAAAAAGAAGGAAATAGATGTCTGTTGAGAAACAATGAGTTTTAGAGTATAGAAAATTGACAGGGTGGTATCCAAAATATTTTATTGTTGGTAACATATGACCTATTATGTATATAATGAAAAAAAAGTCCCAGCAATTGTACAGTCTGTTGCTAGAGGGTCATATTAACTTTTTTAATACTGATGCATAGAAATGGAAATATTTGATCTATTTATCTTATAAATTTAAAATTTGTTTGGTCATGTTCATGTATTACAAAAAGATGACAACATACTTTCAAAACTGGTGATCTGGAAGGAGACAGTAATAAACAAAGTCTGCTAACTTGGTCACAGGGGTCCTGAAACAATCGGTTGAGGAGCTTTCTGGTTCATTAGTGTGTGTTAAAATGTTATCTCAGCTACTAGGGAGATTCAAATTTACTAGAGAATTGGTAATATTGTGCTTGTGTTCAAAACAGTTGAGAGATCCAACTCAGGAGATAAGTTAACTTGACACTGATTATAAATTAATAATGAATTCAGTTAATACAGAACAAAATCTAGGTAAATAACTATACCATTCATGTTAATTTCAATACAAAGCAGTTCCTAGAGGAGTAGAGAGATAAGCAGTGACAAAGAGTAGAGCAAGATGGTAGACATCACCGTAGTTGCATGTGTTGGTTAGACAGACACTTAAATACTCTCCCCCGTTCTAGGTTTCATGGTTGTTTTTTAATGTTGGCAAAGCTGTACAGAAGACCTATAAAGAGCTACTTTCTGAGTACTAAAAAGAAGTATGTTATTTCCAATTGGACATGTGAAGAATTCTACCTGTTCTGGATTTTGGAGGGTTCAGTTTGTCTCTGTTTATTGACAAGATGACTGTATCTAATTCATCTTTTGGTTTATAAGTACCTTCAGGGTGTAGCTTCAAATTGGCTCTCTAGTCTAGTGGACACTGATATAATCTGAACCATGGATGGGAGCAAAGTCCAGATCACTGAGTGAAATTGAGCAGTGCAGGACTGACAGAGGAATAAACAGCAGGAGAGTATCTCTTTATGCAACCAGACAAGACTGATGTAGCAAATCAGGCCAATTAGTAGGTGTCTGGTGCCATTTTATGTTGTCTAGATGCTTGCCATTTCATCCTAGCTGCTGCTCCAGAAGGGCCAGGGATTTCCACAATTTCTCAGTTGTATCTGCAAGTTCCTTATCGATGCCTTACGTATTCTAGGACCTCTAAATTGGCACCAAACATCTACGCCCAGCCAGGTGAATTGCCATGTAGGTGTCTTTCTCTGAGATATGGTTAAGCCAGATGTGATTGTTTGACTGAACGCAACAGTAGCTGGATGAAACACAAGAAGATAGACTGGGTGAAGCTGGTTTTTTTTTTCTGCCTTTGTGCTTAGGGATTCTGTTTGTAAAGTACTGCTAAAATTAAAATTTTTCCTACTTGTAATCACAAATCTTTTAAATTGTATTTTATTTTTTTAAGATTTAAGGAGGATGGGCCAGTCCAATATATGCAGCATAAAAAAGCTTTGCTGGAGGCTTTAGAGAATTTGGGATGGCCAATTTCCTATGAAGATGTGGTATTGTTAGAAGATGAGATACTGGCAGCATTAAAATACATACAACAAGCCTCTGATCTTCAGGAAGCTGTCAAAAAGGAAACTGAGAAAAGCTCAGAGTCACACATGAACAACAAAAAGGTAATAGATTGGAAGGGATTTTTTTCTCTTCAGTATGTGCTTCTGGAATAATTTTGTTCTATGATTATAGTATGGCATGTTACCTACCATCATAAAGTAGGCATTTAGTGTGATGCTAAATTAGCGTGATACAAATGGATAGAGGAAAGAAGGTAGTTAAAAAGAGAGCAAGCCTTCAATGATTTTTTTTAAGTACTGGGGAAGCAGAAGTTCTGAAGATGAGAAAAACACAGAAATTGAGCCGCGTCTCAGAAACAATTCTGAGCAAAGTGTCTTTATCTCCTCTGCACTGACAGCAGAGGTATATACGAAAGAAGAGAAAGAAGAGATATATTAAAGGCAATTATGACATAAGATTTGTGGTTGGGTTAATATCTGATAAACGGGACTAAAAGGTCTTGCAATGTTGGAGTAATTCACTGTAATTTTCTGTGGTATCTTTATTGTAAGAGAAAAGATGAAGAGGTTGGATTCAGCTTCATATTCAGACCCTAAAATTTAGCTGTCCATAAAATGTAGGCATACATGAACTGATGGCTAATCTCACAGTGTTGAATGGCATCAGTGGCATCTGGAGCTCATTCTGAAATAGATACCTACTTCTGGAGAGCCAGAGTGCTCTCTCTACACCATTAATAGATTAGCAGAAAGCAGTCTAGCCACTCTGATACTGTGATTGAAGTTGCTGATTTTTGATCAATATAATCCCTCAGATGAAATTTTGATTTTACTTGGATTACTATTGAAAGATTAAATGAAACGCATACAGAAATATGTGAAGCAATAAGTATAAAAATAAGGCTAAGAAATTATTTTAGGCTGTCCTATTGGGAGAGAGAATATACTTTTTCATTTTAGCTTTTTCTGTGGTGATATATATGGTTAGAAAACATACCTTAGGTCACAATGATGTATTCTCCTATTATTATTTTTGCTCTTTCAGAACATTCTTGAAAATGAATTGATTCTACCTTAATGGTTTTACTGTCAGGATATGAGTGTGAATTCTGAGGGAAATGATAAACAGACTTTTAAGTTTTTAGAAGCGATTGAATCTTCCCTAATAGAAAGGTTTCTGTATACACTATTGATGCTTTGAAATTCAAAGTACTTCCCTCTGAAAAAAACCAAGCCATTTCTCTTATTTGTTTTCATTTTTTTTCATCTAAAAGCTTCAGCAAACAATACCTCACTGGGAGTGCTGCTGCCTCTAGAGAGCGGCAGTCTAGGTAGAGTAGTGCTATGATAATATTAAATTAAGCTTTCCAGGAAATTAACAAGAAAGAAAATATTTTCTCAGACCTCTAAGTTCTAATGGAAAATAAGTAAAAACAAACTGAGAATTAATCGTAAAGCTGATATATTAATATATTAATTTTCTTGTTCATTGTTTTATATCATTGAGTGAGGGAAACTACTCTTTGAACTTGAAGGTGTGATTGGCCTAGTTACAGTGAATGCTGAGGAAAGTCCTCTTCTTTGTATTATGTAGGAAAAATAATCAAATGACCATAATAGTTCTTTTTTGCCCTGACATATGCATGTAGATGTATACAAATGTATATATACACACACACAAATACATCATTTTGAAGGGGTAAGCTAAGTGAAACTCAAATAAGCACAGTACAAACCTATACTGTGACTTCTCAGCAATGAATGGAAATGTACAATTAGAATTTACAACTGTAAATTATGCCACGTATCCATATTCTCTGCTCACCAGAGTATACCAAAAATCTTTTATTTGATATTCCTTGACTGAGATATACCTCTCATTTCACCAAGATCAACAACAGTTTTCATGATGAGCTGTGGCTTTTTACATACTATGACATAAGTTATACAAAATTATTTGTGTTAAATTGAACAGAATATATTACGATAGCACAGGCCATGTATGAAAATAAGTGATTATGGAAAGGATCATATTCATTCAGTTTTCTATGGCTTTTAAGGATTTTTTCCATTAACACTGTACATTTGGAAACATTTTAATGTCTTCAAAAACCAGATGATCTTGATTAATTTTACTTCAGTCTGAAAATATTAGATTGTTAATACATTTCTTTGGACTATTGATTTACCTCTGGCATATAATGTCCCAATGCAAGAGCAGCGGAAGCATGTTCATGTTTCATCTGGTGACTGTAATTTTACTGTTGCTTTGAAACAACCAATGTGTGCTCTCAGATACATGTGATTAACATTGTGCAATCACTTATCCTGAGTCAACCTGCTTTAGGAGCCTAATCACAGCACCATCCTCAGTAATTGCTAATCTGCAACTGAAAGGCTTTAAGAGTGAGAAGCAGAAATGCAGATGCAATTAAGAGTTCTGTTTATGTGGCTGAAAAAACAGTGGAAAAAAAAACCAGAAAAAAAATGGGGAGCCTTTTGAAAATGCAGTCAGAGATTTTTCCAACTGTGATGTCTCTCTACAAAATGGGTATAAAAAAATAAACTGTCAGCTGAAATATATTGCATGAAGGAAATAGCTGATACGGCACTGAATGAAAATTGTCATTGTGAGATGGTAGAAAAATCACAATTATCCTGGAAGTCTAGTCAACAAAGCAGACTTTTAATTTTTTTGTTAATTTTCTTTCACTAAATTCAATATAAAATCCACTTTTAAGGTTTCCTATTTATCTACACAAATTCTTAAAAGGTTTAGTAATCCTTTTTGGATGTTCTTGCTATGGGAGCTTGTTGTTTAAGCCTGCAACTGAATTGATGGTCTGGTTATCCTCCCTGTGTGCTCTGACATTCTCTAGGAGTTGTGTTCAGGCTGCTATGTTTGTACATGCCTGTCAAAGGTAGGGTATGCCAGTGCCATGTTGGAAGAGGATGAAGTAGACCTTCATCTGCAAAGGGCCTTGAGATGACTGAAGACCTCTAGTGAGGCAAGAAGCAAATGCCTTGGGAAATGAGCCAACACATTTAGCTGTTATCAGGCAAAATATGAAACACTGAACACTGATGATTGCCTAATTGGAGGGCTAATTGTGGACTGTATTTTACTCTGTTTACTCAGTTCCTTTTGCTGTACAGTTTAAGCATGGGTTGACAAAAATCTTTCTCTTCAGTCTGGCACTCAGCTTTCATCTAAAGATGTTAAAAATGAGGAATGTATCATTTACTTTAGCTTTTTCTAAGAAGTAACTGCTTTGACTTAAAATACTGTTTCTGTTTTCTATTTTGAAATTGTCAGGCAAACAGTCAGCCATAATTTTTTATTAGGTTTTTTTTCTCACTGAATTATAAAGCTGTTTACAACATGATGTCACCTGGTAAAAGGAATTATTTAGGATCCCCTACCCACTTCTCTAATATTAGACAACCTCAGGCATACTGAAGTCATGGTATTACTGTTCTCCAAGCGTGATAGCTTCCAGGACAGTTGGGTGTGTTCGATTAACGGCTGTAACATTTTCATGTAAAGTATTTTTTCCCCCAGTGTTATAATCTGGCCTTTGAGAGTGATGGAGAACATTTCCTCTCATACTAAATATTTCTGTTTCTGCATGTGAATGGACTTCATATTCTGCAGAGAAATAAAGCTGCATTCATTACTAAGGATTAACTCTCATTAAGAACATACTTCTAAAAGTACTGTGTTTCCCTTAGGATGAGCTGGAACGTGGAAGGCTTATGCTTGTTTGTGACCCTGCTGAATGGTCACCATGTGATTAAAAATAACTTAAAAGAGTTAATAAGCATAATGTGTTTTGTAAAGCATGTTTATTTGGGTGGAAAGGGACCTCTAGTGGCTTGCTGAGTCTTGTTATTTCTGAAAAATATATTTCATGTACAATTGATTTAATTATTCCTAATTAAATATTTATAGCTGAGATCTGATTATTTACAAGAATGGAAATTCTGAATCTCCCTTGGAAGTTTCTTCTATTTCCTGCTGTCCTATTTCTTACACTCCTCATTCTTCCTCACTGTTTAAGGATCACTGATTGATGTCTGTTGATACCTTTTTTTGCATTCATGTGTTTCCTAAACAGTTTGGCATCTGCTGCCTTTGTTCTTCTGTCTCTTTAGGGAGATAAGTGAAAACAAACATCCCAAATAGCACAATAACAACAATGTTGTAACTACCTAGAAATGTTTGGTCAAGTTTTCTATTGTTATCAGTGAAGTAACCTGCTGGACAGAGGGTGTGTAGCTATGAAAAGTTAGGCTCTCTTATAAAAAGGAACTGTGTTTTGCAGAAAATGGCCTTGTTGGCACTGACAGCCTGGGAAAATCAGTGGTTGGTTGGCTCTGGAGGTGTCAGGATTGTGAAAAGCCAGTCAGAGCCAAGATACATGGAGAGCTGTGGATAGTCTTCCTATCCATTCTCACTTATAGTAGGAAAGTACAGAACCTAATCTCTTTGAAAGGGAATTTAAAAATGCAGCATGTATTGGCAGACATAAACAAAGTCTTCTTCACCTCATGTGGTTTAATGCATTGTCTTCAACAGAAGAAGAGCTAAACAGGGTGAAAATCCCTGAGAACCAGGTGGGGCTCTTTTATAATAAAAATACTGGAGAATGCTATCCAAGAAATGGGCACTCTGACAGTGTGTGGGTCAAATGCACTGAACACCTAAAGGCTATGTGAGAGGAAGGAGAGATGGATTTGAATTTAGACCAGGTTTCTGAGCTACCTGGATTCTGCAGGACTTAGCATCCTGTCGTGGTTTAACCTTGGCTGGCAACCAAGCACCAGCAGCCGCTCACTCACTCCCCCCTCACCCAGAGGGATGGGGAGGAGAATTGGAATGTAAAACTTGAGGGTTGAGATAAGAACAATTTAATAGGGTAAGTAAAGCAAAAGCTGTGCATGCAAGCAAAGCAAGGAATTCACTCACCACTTCCCATGGGCAGGCAGGTGTTCAGCCATCCCCAGGGAAGCCGAGCTCCATCACATGTAACGGTTACTTCAGAAGTCAAACATCATAATGGCGGATGTCCCCCCTTTCCTTCTCCTTTTCCCAGTTTATATACTGAGCATGATGTCCCATGGTATGGAATGCCTCTTTGGCTGGTTCAGGTCACCTGTCCTGGCTGTGTCCCCTCCCAGTTTCCCATGTCCCTCCAGCTCTCTGGCTGGCAGGGCCCAAGAAACTGAAAAATCCTTGACTCAGTATAAACACCACCCAGCAACAACTACAAACATCAGTGGTTATCCAAATCCAAAACACAGCACTGCACCAGCTACTAAGAGGACAATGAACTCTATCCCAGCTGAAACCAGGACACATCCTCGTTGTGGATGCCTGCGCAGTCTTTAGTATTTTAATATTTGGATTAATGCAGAATGCTGGAAGTTGTCCAAGTTATTAGTCAAGCATTACAAATTACTTGATAATAAATATTCAGCAGCAGCTGTCCCTTCGGAGCCTGTGGAATTAAGTAACTGGTTCACCCAAATACCTTTTTATATCTGTGGAGCTGTAAGTCTGTGCTCAAATTAACCTTTATTAGGTTGTACTTAAAGTAGTCAGTTAAGTTCTGCAAAGAGCCTCTGGTTTAGACTGAGTTTGAAAAACTGTTGATTTAATTTATATTCTATGGGGTAAAGAATACACTAGAAAAACTTCACATATCTCCCATTTAAAATATCTCTTTGCCTTTCTTGTGTGTGTGTTCTTGGTTTTAGGACTCTTTTTTTAGGGTTGGTTGTGATTTTTGTGTAGAAGATTAGAAAAAAAGAGTTTGTGATAGTTATAGTGAAACTGAGAACAAACAGTTTAGTCAAAGTTATTCCCATCTTTTCTGTCATTATTGACTGTTAAGGAAAATCAAGTATCAAAATCAAATATATCTTTTTAGGAAGAAAAATGGTTCAGACAAGGAACCAGGTCATGCAGACTCTAGTAAGCAGAGATTTTTAGGAGTTACGGCTGTTTTTCAGAACAGTGTGTAGTTCTATGAGAAAGTTTGAGATTTCAAGCTCTGTATTTTTATGATTCAAAAGAACTTAGTAGGAGATGAATGCTTGCAAATCGGTTTTGAGGCAGGCTAATAAATATGTGTTTTAAAAATTAATGATGAAACTGATTTGTTTTAACTTTGCACTTGCATATGATTTATATTTAGAAACATGATTGTGAGCAATATGGAGAAAAGAATAGACTTTTTCAAGAATTAATTTACCATTGTTGTAGTAAGTATAAATTAGTGTTATTCTTGAGGATTATTCAAATGTATTTGTAAAAATACTGGGATTACGGTCTTTTCAATATTAGAAAGAGGATGGTTTTTGCATGATCAGTTTTCTTAATTTTCTCAGGAAAGCAAAATGTAAAGTGTTCTTTTACATTCTGACATACCCACATAAAACACTGATCCTCTCAAAACTTCCTGTAAGAGAGATGCCCTGAATGGGAATAAAAGTCTTTCTTCTAGAAAAAAAGGGATTCAGGAACATGATTTAATTTAAATACAAATAACACTGAGAGTTCATGAAACGTTAATGTGAGATGTAAAAGACTTTAAGTTAAAAGAATATGGTGGCTGTAAAGGCAAGTGCACAGAAGCTCAGAAGGCCCAACAGTGTATTTTCACACAGAACCACTTGTGATTTATGACTCTGACTATTTTTCACATACTGTGTTTCCCACAGCCCCCTGCCTCAGGTGTGTGAGGTCTGTCATGCTTTTTGCATTCCCGGTTCCATTACCAGTAGTTGCAGTCACTGGAGTCAACTAGGAGCTGAGCTGGCCCACAGCCAGCCAGCCCCACTGGTACTTCCATTTTCACCATGCGGTGCGTGGTCCCTCAGACTTAGCTTTGAGCAATTCAGCAGTAAGCTCTGGTGACCAGTCTGGCTGTGGTACGTCACAGGAGCTGTAGTCTGGGCAGCTGCCCCTCAAAGAGGAGAAGTAGTGTATGAAGAACCCAAACGAGCAGGGCAGAATGATCAACAGCTGCAGTTTTGAAAAATGTGGTATAATATTTTGCTAAGATGGAATGTTTTAAAACTGCTGAAAATTTTAATTTTGCATTTATAGTTTGAAAATAAACATTTTTTCCAGATACTTCAAGGTTGTGGTTTTTTGGTTTGGTTTGGTTTGGTTTGGTTTTTTTTATTATTATTTTTTTGATCCTATATTTGATTTTTTTAACAAGTCTTTCCATACAGAGAGGCACTTTTAATGAAAATGAGATTACTTTGAAGATTCACCTATCTGGACAAAATGAATGTGTGTAGTACCTTCACTTATTCTGCAAAATCAATTGATTTTTCTTACCTCATCCTTGACTATGAATTGTGTAACTTTGTAAAAAATTTTCTACAAAAATGGCAGCCAGAGTCATAATTCATCAAGGTGAATTTCTGCTTGAACACTTGAAAATATATGTATTGTTATGACCATGAGAAGCATGATTTTATAGTGAAAACTCTTAGGTCTTATCCATGAGTACTTCCTGTGGCATTGCTTCCTCTGTTTATAATGATTCTGAACGTTTAAAATAATTAGTTTACTGTGAGTTATCTGCAGAGACCATAACATTACATTGCCTAAATTTTTAATTCCAAAGGATAGATTGAGGCCAACTGACTTAGCTGTTGTGGGAAAATATAATTGTATCAAATTACAGAGACTTGAAGAAACCGTGAAATTAAAGTCTAAAAAAAGACAAAAAGGCCAAGTATTTGTGACTCACAAAAGCCAAAAGGTGATTGCAAGATCAGACGTCACAGGATTTTATTATCCAGGTAGATATTTTTGTCCATATTTTAAATATTTTTAGAATTTCTTAGTACCAATAAAACATTAGTTTTGGTCATAATTATTACTTCTGCTTTAGTCAGATTTAATAGTACATGTGCATATTAATGAAAAATGAATGCATATCTCGTGCATGCACATATATGCATTTAAAAAAAGACATTTTTGTAAAGTTAGAAAGCAATGATACATTTATATAAGAATGGTATGGAAGGAAATCCTTTTAAATAACTGAGTATCCAGGAGTATCAACCTATCCCTCTTTGATGTCTCCCTTGAATGTGTCTGTTGTGTGTCTGGCAAAAGCTGAGCTTTTGTGTGTGTTCAAGGAATTCACTAAATGCTTCTGCCTTTTTGTTGAGTTTTTAGCCTGAATGGTTAGTAGGTAACATTGTGCTGTTCAGTTGTTGCATAAAAAAAGGGCGTGTGTATGTTTATTTTTGTGTTACCATTACTTTTTTGTTTGTTTGTTTGTTTGATGGTGTTTTTTAGTGTTTTTTTTCTTAAATCCCATGTTTTTAACTGTGGTAATAGTTTCGTTATATCGATTACCACCCACCTGATCAACTTACAATTTTCAGACCTGGCCTTGAAAATTCTTATTTTTTTTTTTTATGGCATTATTAAGAATAGCTTCTATGTAGTTTTTTTAGGTACATATTTCTCAATTGCCTTAGCACAGTTTCACCTAGCTAAATGAAAATGAAGAATGTGTAGTATAGACATGTTTGACCTCTGTGATGTGTGACAGCCTATAGCATTTAAAAAAAAAAAATTCCACCAGGGGTAAAAGAAAAATAATTTGAATATTTTATTCTGGTGGTTTTTAGGAACTATGGTAAAGAGTATCAGTTCTACTTCTGCACTTGTTGACTTCAGCAATGGGGAGACCTGGACTGTGCCTGTGAAGTTCACTATACCTGTTGGAGGTGCTAGGCCATGCCCGTATCTGCAGGTGAAAAATTGTATTATTTTATGACATCAAATATGCATTTTTAATTTTGTTCATTTGGTTATACATAGAATAAAGGATAGGATTTTTATTCTTTTAAATACATTATTTATTCTAAAGAAGATTTTTTAGTGATAGTAATATTGTGCTATTTTCAACGTGCTATTTTTCATTTGTTTGGAGCTTGTTTTTCGTTGTAATCCTATTCCCTTGTTTATTAGAATTCTATATTACTTTCTTTATAAAACGTGAATATTTGCCTGTCTATAGAAGAAAGGTGAGCTATTTACCAGCAGAATGATTGTTTCCTAGTACATAGATTACAAATCAAGGAGAGACTTTTATATACAATGTGATGTACAGCAGGTTGTAAACATTTGTTTTTCACAGCATATTTTAAATCCAAATAACCCTATACTAAGGCAAATAACAATAATGAAAAAAAAAATTATTCCATTTCTGTTTTAATTTAAAATTTATCAACTGACTATCTGTAATCACAGTTGTTTTTTCAGGTGTTTCTTATTTTACACATGAGAGAGATGATGGATACAGAAAGGATACAGAATGGATACAGCTGTTTTGAATACATGAAGCATTTTTATAGCTGCTTTGTTAAACTTAAAACTAGAGACATGCCTTTTTTTCTGTTTGAAATGGAGGCAAATCCTGATCTGGTAGTTCCTGGTATTCTCTAAGGGGAGCATCCAACTCTAGAAGAGATCTGCAGAATTTCATAGAAAATTGTGACTTTTGCGTTCATTTTAAAAATAATTTTAAGTCAGTTATATATGGAATTGTCTAAAATTCATAAGATTGGTTTAAAAGCTTATTAGAAACATATAAATTTGCACAAAGTCCAAGGGAGTGAAAAGTTATAAGAGTTTCCTCATTCAGTTCAGCTTGCTATTTGAGTCCTGATACATTTAGTAGGGCTCTGTCCTTTATTTTTCCTTCGTGTTCTCTCCCTGATTCAGTGGAAATTGTGAGTGATCAGTACATGAAAGAATGAGGCTCTTCTTTTCTTTTAAAGATCCATATTAAAGCATGGGAATATGTTAGAATGACGGTTCATGGAAAAATATCTACCTTTTATGTCTCGTAAAACTCACAAGTTACATGGTTCTTGCAAACCAGTGTTTTCCTGGTGTGCAGGTTGGAGACTATGTGTTTGCCAGAACTGGGACAGAGACAGGAAATGAACATTATGTGCCTGCCATTGTCATAGCAACACCAAAGAGGGTGGAAACGGGGGACAAACTCTACACAGTTCTGATGTTCAACAACAGGAAGGTAAGTAAGCCTAAAAGGTGATACCGATTTGGCAATGGTATTACCATTGTTCTGTTTTTGATGAGACAGATGCAATTTTCTAGGCTAATGAGCTCCCTGTCCCAATCCCTGTCTCCAGCTAAACAAAGTAAATCAGATTTCAGGACTCAGTGAAGAGCTCATATAATAAACAAGACCAAGAAATCTGTAGGATAATTTATTCTTAAATCATACTCTGTTTTTTCCTCTATAATCCATTTGGTGGCTTTCACGAGTTCCATGCTGATAAAATGAGAAACATAGGGAGTTTTATCACAGTCAGTATAGTCTTCATTTCATTATGTTTGTTTGTAAGCCATTATGATAATTTTGTGCAATTTTCATAGCACATGTTAAGAACATGTACTTTGTACTTGAAACTTTTATCTTCATCGTTTAAAGGCTGATTACAGTCACATTAAAACAGTTGACTTTTTATACGTAAGTATCTTCATAGTTTCTCAAATTTAGATTTAAATTAGACAAATGTTGTGTTGTTGCAGGAACACTGTGTAAGAAGTGGGCTTATTAAAATCAGCCAGAATAAGTATGCCTTTTCCTGTCAGTACATAAGAATGCTGCAAATGGATTATATGACGTGAGTATGCTTGAACTGAAAGATGCAAAAAATATTTTAGATGAATTCTAAATGTTGCCCTATGGCTTGAACTATGCTGTCAGATTTCCATATGTAGTACCCTAGCTACAGTTGTGAACTGGCTTGCTGTACACATGCAACCAAGTGATTCGACCCACAAGCATATCAAACAGAAGAGCATTAACTGTCTTCATTTTATTATCTGGCAATGTATTGCCCTATTTTCATTTTGGTGACACTGGGGGCATGTGATAATTTTTGAAGCTTAGCCCCAGGAAGCTGTTAGAGGATTGCTGGAAGGTAAGATGGAGTTTCTTTTAATTGTAGATCTTACTTTTCTTTTAAGACATCTGTTGAGATATAAAACTATGCATTAAATTGCAAATTGTTTCTAAGATACTGAATCTTCTACTGGGCTTAAATCTAGAGAATGATGGGGACACCGTGCAGGAATGAGCCCTTACTTAACTTCTGCAGAATTATGTACCTCAGGGGTAACATTTTTCTCATGTGAAGTGCATGCTGAACATGCAGTGGTTCCAAGTGGTGTTTACTTTTTCATCTTGTATTAAGTTATAGTTTAATCCATTTGAAATAACATTCAATTGTTAGTATTGACCTTCAGAGCACCAACAATCTCTGACAGCTAGTAACAGCAAATCTTAGGAAGTAGAATAAGGTCAGAACAATCGTCTAGGGATATTACTCCAGAATACATTCCCAGACTCCAGAAGTTTGTGATTTAAGGATTTTCTGAAGCAGAATTGGAGTCTCCATATTAAACAGCCTTGATGGATTTTTTTCCACAAATTCATGAGGTTACTTTTTTGAACCCATGTAAACTTTTGACATCCATAGCCTCTTCCCAGAAGGTGTTGTACAGTTTCACATTTTGTGTGAGGAAACATATACTTTTGTTCTGAATCTTCCATCTGCCTTGACATCCTTTAGGGATTCTAGACTGAAGGGTTTCCTTTTCCATGTATGTCAATGTAGTATGTGCACCGCTGCCAAAGAATTGTATCTTCTCTGTCATGGGAGATTTCTTCCCAAAGAGGTTGCATGAACAAGACAAATCCCACCTTTAAAGGCAAGTTCAGAAGTACTTCATTTTTATTGAAATATTCTAATATTAAGATCAGTGTTAAAGATTACACCTAAAAATGATGGGCAAGGGCACCAGTTGTAGGCTGATATATGGATTCCCCGAGAATGATGGAACAAAAAAGCAGCGCTGATTCAAGCCCTGTTTCCCACACATTTTCTAGTAGTGATTCCAGCACAGTTTGAAACTCACTTTTCTGCCAGCTTGCAGCCACAACACATAAACAAATTAATACCCCCACTTTACTGATCAGAATTCCAAATCTGGAAATACACCAAGTATATCAATGCCTTTTTCGAGGCCAGATCAACTACATGATGTCAGCTTCTTTTCACCAAAAAGCAAACCTGAAGACCACAGTTTCCTACTTAATGCACACAACCAGTTGAAAAGAATCAAGTATGTAGCTGAGCTGTGTTCCAACCAAATCAGTGGAAGTTTCCCTTCCACTGAGTTGGATTATACTCTAAATGAGGTACCTTATTAAGAAAAGATGTGACTAAATGCATAATCTGTAAAACTATCTTTCATTCTACATGCTTTCCTTCATGACTGAGTGCTTTAATATCAAATATTCATTCTCCAAAGAGATGTTATTGGCAAGCTGACTTGCATTGTTATGCACAAATGATGAGAAAATTGAGTTATGGAATTCTTTGGAGAACTTACTGGAATGAATGTATTAAATTTTTGCAAGCAAGAAATAAATGTACTCATTAGACCTACATTTTAGATGAAGTGATATCAAATCTGGCAGCTCTCTGGGTAAAATAGTATGTGAAACTGCATATTCAAACCACATTTGTAAATTTCTATATACTGTTTCAATCTAGTAAACACTGATTTGTTTGTAAATGCACTGGCCAGTTTGTATAGTAGATGACTGAAATTAAATTAATGAAATCTAAATAAAATATTCCAAATAATATTGTTACCACAGCACAAAATAATGGACTCTCAGTTAAGGCATCCATTTAACCCCCTTTAAACCAACCTAAACCAGTTTTTAGCATGGCCTGGAATAGAGCATAAATTTTGTAATCATAATGATTGAGCATATAATGTCTTACAGTTGTTTTAAGGTCTGAAGTTTTCACTACTTCATTTCTGCTTTTTCTCACAGCTGTTGTAGATTTTAGAAACAAACCACCGTATTTGAAATGACAATGTTTTTACTGAAAAATGTCTCTATCTTTGAGGATAGCACTATTTGGATTGTCCTCGAATTACTTCCATTAAAGGAACATGAGAAGTGCCTCCAAACAACATTTTCTCAGATGCTATTACTTACATCTGATTGCTAGTGTATTAAGCACTCCAAGGCCCAGATACACAAAGGGATGCTGTGGAACTCAGAGCAGTAACACTTGAGCTTTTGGCAGCTCTGACAGTGGGATTTAGGTGCTAGTGCATGGATGTATACTGAATGTTGAGATTTATAGTACGGAGTGCAGTGAAATGTGTAAAGCAGCTAATAACAAATGATGAAGAGAGTTAAGCATCTGAAACTCAGACTTGATTAATTTAGATACCTACTTAAAGCCCTGAACTAGACATATTTGAGCTTTTGGGATTCCCAGGGTTCTCTGTTGGCATTGGATAAACTACATAAATAGTGAATTTTAGCATATACGCAACATAGACCTAACCCCCAGGTACCCAGATGGAAAAGCATTGGCATGCCAATAAAAACCTTGATGCTCACTACTGATCCACAATATTCCACAGTTTGCTGCCAGAATCACACCACCTTCTTTTGCACATTCCCAACTCCATCATCTACTGCATTAAATTTCTCCCCGTCTTTTTCCACGTGATGTGTCATACCTGGTTCTGCTGAATTTTTAGTGTCTTTTCCAAGAATTAACGATAGAAGCCTGGTTACTATAGAGCTTTTATAGTTGAGTCTTTTAAGTCTCCTATTTCTTGGATCTACCACTTTACAGTAAATTACTTTGCAATATTTGAGTAGGCAGTCCCTGACAACGTGCTTACTAATTCAGAATGTTTGTCTTTTGCTTGTAACATTCTCAGCTAGGCTTTGAGTTCCCTGTAAAGCCACATACTTGTAAAGAGAAAACTCTTTCCTTTCTTGCTGCTTAACATGTCACTTTATTATCATATAGACATACATAATATCCTCTTCTGGGCATTGACTATGTTAACTCAGTGGCTGCATCACAAAAAGCTGGTACTGGCCATGGTTTTACTTTATATTTGTTTCTTCATGTAACTGCCATGCCATTTTGAATGACTGTTTTCCTTTTATGCCAAGGTGTACATTCAAAGCCATTACACAACTGTATTTCATTAGTTACCCGTTAATCAGTTACTAATATTAGCAATGCTGTAGCAGTGCTCCAGCCCAGACTGAGAGAGTTTCCATTAGACCCCCTACCTTTTAGAGGGCATGGAAGTGTGCTCCCCACTGAAACATTATTTATTATATTCTAAAATAGATTCCTACCTCCCACGTCACACTTATCAGAGGGGAATAGTTCAGCGTATTGTTCATGGGTTCTAATGAGAACATGCTGACTTTGTTGACAGAAACAAAGTAGAAGCATCATTTAATCAGAAAGGAAACAAAAAATTTGCATGTAATATGATTTTAGAAACTCTTTTTGAGTTTTTGAGAAACTCTTTGTATGCTGAATCTTGTAGAAGGAAAAAAGTAAAAGGGATAGCCCATGCTTCCCTGTTGACAGGGAGTCCCTGGTGCACATAGATGTGTTACAATAGCTCGTCAGCTCTAGGTTCTTTGGGATTGTCTTTTGATGTTCATGTGGTGTGTACTAGGCGTCATGCTTAATCCACTAATCTTTAGAAGTACTAATATAGCTCTCATCATTTTAATATCAGATGCTAGCATATGTTTGGGGTGGTTTCCTGCCATCACAGTGGAAAGAAGGAATTATGGCAGAACAGGCACTCTGCAATTGTAACTAATGAATTCCATATGCAAAGTAAAACACTGTGTGCTCTGGGGCCACAAAAGACAATTACTGCCCAAATTCATTTTTGAGTTGTAAGAGGTAGAGAGAATTAGGGGCCAGAGCCCTGTTTTAGGCTAATCTTTACTGATTTTATAAATAAAAGGGCAACTAAATTGTAAGATATTTATAGCCCTGTCAAATGGTCAGAAGTGTGATAAGCCCTTCTCTTTTCAGTACTGTGAGATGTGGAAAAAGGTGAAATCTATGTCATGTAAAAAAGAATTTTAAATGGCTCGTTATGTGCGCTTATAGCTTAGTGTGTTTCCTTTCTAATTTTCTAGCCTGGACAGAGAAACCACAAAGCCCTATTCTCACTCATCTGTAGAAGATGAAGGAGGAGAAGAAGCAAAGAAAAGTATTGTGAAAGAAGATAGGGGAAAAAAGAAAAAGAAGAGACCAATAGATGAAAGACATCCCAGGGACAGGATGTCCAACTGTGATGATGTTTTGTTTGTCTCCAGAAGGGAAGTGAGACAGAGAGGAAGAAATTCACTGCCTAGCAGTGGAGAAGAATTTGGAGGTAAAGAAGTAGCTCTGGAAAATTATAAATATTAGGCATTAAACAGATCTGATGGGCCTTCAGTTATCCCCACACAAGGAACCAGGTTTCTGCATTTCTAGGTGTTAGACCAGCTTGCTTTCCCATTTCCTATGTGATGAGGTTCTTTCACCTCCTTTGGAAACTATTCTTCACACTGATCATTCTCAGTATGTGTTTCCACAACAAAGGAAGAACTGAATAACGCATGTTCCGGCATAGCTACCTCAATTTCCCTAACATTTGTAGTAGCAGTGATGATGCAGTAACACCAACGTTCACCAACCTTAGCACCTGCTAGCAAGCACAGTATATATTCCAGTCCCTCTAGTGTTACTTGTTACATTAGAGGTATGTCTCTATTGCAGGCATTAAGTTATTGCATATGGAACTCAATGCTTCAGAGGTTAAATTGCTTTTAGTGTCTGAGCTCGGTCAGTTAAAGCTGACATCAGTATCTATACTTGCTGTCACTCTGCAGTAGAGACCTGAGGTAGTGTAGCTGTGCCATTACGTGCCACAGTCAGCTCGTCATTTTAAAGATCCTACTGTCAGTGGAAAGATAAGAGGATTTTTATCCATACCTGCTAGTTGTACCTACTATTTTGAACATGTTCTCAACATCCTCATTAATTATTTGCTTCCAGAAGTAGTGGATTATAGATTCACTCAATCATCATTTTGTATATCAACTTGATTTGGTGCCTCTGAACCTTCCTTCTGTGTTCTCACTCATCTTTTAAAGATTGTCTGGAAATTCCATTTACATTGCTTATAATGGGCATTATGATGATCAGAATTATATGAAAACAGAGGTGCTGGGCTTGTCCCGTAGCTGTGTGAGAGACCATGGCTTCCACAGGTAGGGCTACTTCACTGGAAATGCTCAGTTATCCCAGACTCCTCCCTCTTGGGCATCTTGAGATGCAGATGCTGAGTAAATGTGAATTAATGCTAATGTGATCAGCAAGTCCTGTTACTGATTCCATGCAGGTTTAAGGAAAGATTAAACTGGAGTAGTGGCTATCTATGCACTTGAATCCTGCCTTGACTTACCAAGCAATCTCATAGTACTCTATCAAGACTCTAAGCAGACTTTGAGGTGGTATGCACGTTGAACATGCTAAAGAAGGTACCCTGTCCTCTTATGACAGTGTGGACATTGGACATGGCTTTTTTTTGCTTAAGTATATTTTTGTTTACATATCCTTCTGTGTTTTATCAGAAAGGGGAAAGTCAGAGAGCTGATGAAGATGTTAAATAAGACTATGTGGTCATCCTCACAGGGTTTCATCAGCTATCTCTTTATCCAGTTTCTGAATGTGATTGTGTATTTGTCCTCTTTGGGTGTAGATTTGTCCCATTTTCAAACTGTACTAATTATTGCATAGCATTTTGTGTATATAATTTTTTAAATTATATCAAATGTATTACTTGACCCCTGACATACATCTGTTTGAACTGGATTTCAATTCAAAGAGTGAAGGGAACAAAAAAACCAAATTTGCCTGGCATTGTTTTTTCCTTCTGCCCAAGTTTTGGGTCTAGTATGAACTGTCAGTTTACACTTACTGTTTGGCAGTCCAATATATGCTGAGCACCAGATCTGTGAAATTCGCCTACACAGGTTAACACTTACCCTCAGAAGTAGTCATATTTAATTATATTGACATGATTAAGTATTGAATAACATAGGTGAAGTGTTGGAAAGCTCTATTGTCCTAATGAATGGCTCAGTTAGTCTCTGTGAACCAGATATTAAAAATATCAGGTATCTAGTAGTACATTTTCACTTCACGGAGTTTTCATTATGTTCAAACAAGGCTGGATATATTTAGGCTGGAGCCTAAATTGCCAAAGTATGTATGAGCTGCAACACCCTGTTTTCATCTTCAGACACCTACATAACCCTGAAATCTTAGTTATTGCCCTTCATACACTAGACATGCCAATGTTCATCAGAGTGACCGCTTATCTGATTTTCCTACTAATTGTTTTCCTCAATGTTTACCTCATTATTTCTTGATTGTTTATAACAATGGCAGATTTTTTTAAAAATAGTCAGCATCTCAGATAACTGTTTTGAATACCTGTAAATACCATAAATAGTTAAAACTAATAACTTTGGTACCTAAATACCTTTTACAGTAACTAAGTTATACTTAATTTTTCAAGATTTCTAAAAGCAGCCTGTTAAACTGGGATCTGGTTTATCTGAAAGATGCATAGTCCTGCCACATAGCCTTTTCCTTGTAATATCAAATACCTGAATAATTTGGATATCTTTTAACTTTCAAAAAAGCTCAGTAGCCCTGATCTGTTTGCCTGAAGTAAAGGCTTTTTCTTCATATTTATATGCAATGGTTTTCCCTATGTGTGTAGGTGTATAATGTGTCAAAAGCATTTAATGCCATCAGCAATTCCTACATTATTATTCCAGAGGTTTGTGTTGTCACTTCTTATGAACTCTCCAGATACATACATATTTTTTTAGTAATCTGGGCTGTGTTTTGTAACTACTCCATGTGTTAATCAACACTTCCTACGGTTCTGCTTTCATTTGTATGTTCATCTGTTATATGAGGAAGTAAGTTCTCCTGAACTTGAAGGAGCATTGCCCAGTATAGAGACAGATTTTTGTGCTCTCCAAGATAATGATTCAGCTGCATGGCACTTATATAGGTGGTTGAAGAAGCCTTGTGTTTCCATGAAGCCTTATATTTCCACAGAGCTGTGGGTCCTCTGAATTAATGCAGCATTTTGGAATGGAATGTATGTGGTTTGATTTGGGCTCAGCTAAAATATCCCTGATTATGAGGAAGAGTCAACAACACATTCTTGTTGCTCCCAGTCAGGGAAAAAACCAGAAGTGAATAAAGGTTAAGTAATCATGTTAGATATTTAGTGTATATTAGCTTCATTACTGTGGCAATGTGTAAATTTGTCTTATTTATTCCAGAACTATTACATTTAACACGTTATTATTTTAATGTGTATGCTTGCCGCTCTTATTGTGTTACTGTCCTGGTTTCAGCTGGTGCAGTGCTGTGGTTTGGATTTGGTGTGAGAACAATGCTGATAGCACATGGATGTTTTTAGTTGTTGCTGGGTGATGTTTATACCAAGTCAAGGACTTTTTGGTTTCTTGGGCCCTGCCAGCGAGTGCTAGAGGGGCACAGGAGAATGGGAGTGGACACAGCCAGGACAGGTGACCTGAACTAGCCAAAGGGATATTCCATACCATATGATGTCATGCTGAGTATATAGGCTGGGGGAACAAGGAGGAAGGGGGGACATTTAGAGTGATGGCGTTTGTCTTCTCAAGTCACCATTACGCATGATGAAGCCCGACATTCCTAGAGATGGCTGAACACCTGCCTGCCCATGGGAAGTGGTGAATGAATTCCTTGTTTTACCTGGCTTGTGTGTATGGCTTTTGCTTTACCTATTAAACTGTCTTTATCTCAACCCACCTGCTTATATGTAAGCCCAACCCAAGCAGCTGCGTGGGACTGTCACCAGCTGAGGTTAAACCACGACAGGATGCTCTGTGTGTTTATAAGAGAGTGAATGAGGTCCTGGCAAATTCCTGCTGACGTTAGTGGTCTAATTCTTTGTTTAGGTAACTCGAATAATACTATTTGATTGAACAAGATCACAAGTACACGAAGATCTGTCATTGGTTATTGCAATAATTGTTTTTATAGATACTTTAAAGAACATGTATTTGTTTCTACATAAAAATTCCTCTCCCTGTTTTTCTAGTCTTCTCTCTGTTTCATAGTGCCTAAAATCAATGTTCATTTCACACAATTTCCTTGTTGATTTTCACCAAAATGGTGATCCAGTAAAAAACCAAACAATTCAGAGTGAAGTACAGGTATGATACACAGTAATAGACTTCATTGCCTGATGCATTCACAAATCATAGCTAAAAGAGCCCAAATCCCCTTTTTAATTTACAATGAGATTGTGACTTGAATCAATCGCACTGATAATTAGTGTAACTGCCAATATGGGGCAGTTGGAAGACCTTTGGAAATTATCGTTTTCTATCCTTTTCTGTGGCAAATCTGGTTCCTCTGAATGGGGTTCAAGAGTGTAACAGCTGTGGCACCTGGCTGTCTAGTGGATTGGCTGGGTTCCCACAGTAGGATTCTACATTTTTAGCACCCATTTGTTTTCCAGTCTCATTTCCCAGATAGTTCATTCAGCATTTGGAGAAGGCTGTCTTAATAAAGCAGTGTTCCCATCTGTTGGTCATGGCTTGTTTAATAAGCAGTTGATGTCAATTCAGCTATGCTTGCATCTGTCCCTTACTGCAGCTGTGTGTTGTTAAGGGCTCCCCAACAGCCTGCAGATTTAGATTTTGTTTTTCTGTTTATACCATGTTGCAACTTGGCCCAAATGACTCTCTCTTCTAGCAGGGTTGCCCACTCATCCAAAGAGGCAAGCGTGTTAAACTTTCCATCTCTTCCCTCGTAAAGAGTGAAACATGGAGACATGCAAGGGAAGACAATGCAGTTCTGTTGGTGCAGAAGGCATGTGTTGGGGTATCTGAGGGCAGGAGGAAGGGCAATTTTCTCCAGATTCTAAAAGCAAGACAGAATGGTTTCTTTCAACAGCTTGGGAAGGTATATAGAAGGCACATACACTGGGTAAAGAAAATAAACAGTTTGTGAATTGTGTGTGACGGTGAACACTGATTTAGCAGTGCAGCTTTCATTTTATCCAAGGCAGCTGCCTGGCCACAATACCTTTCAGTATTTTAGTCCGGCAGTGGTTTTGTACTGCAGACAGATACTGTCAGCTTATAGGATACAGTCAAGAAATTTCTTGACCCTCACACAGAGGAACTCCAGATTCCTGTCTCTTAGGGTGCCCAAGAAGAATCACAATATTCCTTTTGTGTATCTAAGTGCTGACATTGTGCATTTGTAAGACAATTTTCAAAGGCATGCTTTTGATTTTTAAACCCTCAGCTTCCGAGTTTTCAGTGGTAGCTATGGATGATTTGCATTCCTAAAACTAATCATACTGAATTATTTTACTCTCTATGTACTCAGTCTGTGCTGTTGCTTCCCTACCTTGCATATCATATCTTTAGTCTTTGGATGCCTCTCACAGTTTAGTTTTCTACTACACCAGTGTTTCTTATACAATCATTGAAAACCAAAAAATCCCCCCCTAAAGGAATATGTGAAGCAAAATATACAACTTTACTTTGTTTCTTCCTATTTTATTCTCTTTCATTTTCCCTCCAGCTTCCAGTTTATTGCCATTCATTCATTATGATTGTCATCATTTTGTGCCAGGAGGGTGCCTAGTAGTGGCTGCTCTCATTTGATATGTTTGTAAAAAGTGACTTTTCAGTGGCACAGTATAGTTAATAGCAAACCAGAGGAGGTAAGCATGGTTGTACTGGGTCAGGCAAAGGTCCGTGTAGCCTGGAACCTGTCCCCAGCAGTGTCTGGAAGATGATTCCTGAAGAAAAATAAGAACAAAGGATGCATTTTGAATAACAAGAGCTGCAAGCTTAGTAAATGAGAATACCTAAAAAGGAGACTGGTTTGAACTTGTGAGGATGAAAGCGAAAAGGAAAGTAGCGAAAAGCCTCTTTACACAAGACTATCGCTCTGTTACCATAGTCATGGAGTCATTTGTTCCATCATAAATTTCAGGGGGGGTGTTTGGGAGGGTGTTGAACTGTTATATCCAAGCTCGTGGTGGGTCAATATTTTCTCTCGCTAAAGAGTACCTGTTCTCTCCTAGCATCTTCATTCTCCATGTCATCATCCTGGCATTTATCAAGGAGTCAAACTCTGCAGTCGCCAAACACTTCAACTCCCAGCCCACCAAAGCATCCCTGTTGCTTGCACAGTCCTGCTGTAGAAGATTCTCCAGAGCTTGGTAAAAGAAACGTTACCAGAATTACTAGAGTCAACATGGAGCAGCAGGGATTGACAAGACAACCTCAGCACCACTGCGCAGAGCAAAGGAAGCCGCATTAAGGGTGCACCGTGAAAGAGCTTATGAGGAATGCATGAGGCTGCATATCAGAAAGATTCTTAACACCTGTAACTGTGAATTTTCATTCCTTGAATCAAAAATAAACTGACTAGTTAATGCTAATTTATTTATGATTTTGCAGACTTACTTTGGAGGTGTGAAAGAGTGTCAGAGGTTCAGCTGTGCACTGGAAAGTATCAATATGAGAAGAGAATGGAAAATTTTATTTGTCAGAGTATCTTTTTTGCAGTAGACCTATTTGATTTAACTGTGGGTCTTTCTTATGAAATACCTTTTTCTAAAAGTCCTTTTTCACAGCCTCAGTCTGTAAGGCAACTGGGAAGACCTGGTGCAGGGAGCTTACCCAGTTTTCCACTGGTTCTGACTTCTATATGGATTTATCCTAAAGCTTTTCCACTGATGGGGACTGTCCCATGAGAACACAGATGAGGCACTTTGCCCCCAAAGACTAACCTCTTGGTAACACAAACTGAGACCAAGGGCTGAATTCCTCTCTGTGACATTTGATATAAAGCCAGTGCTACCCTGAAGGAAGAGGAATTGCTTCTATTTTATGGCATTATAAGTGAAAGCAGGAATTGCACCTAGACACATTTAGGAACATCTCTGCTCTTAGCTCCCAAATAATGGATAGGTGACTGAACCCAGTTAAAAAAAAAAACAAAACACATCCAAATAAAGATTCATTTTCTCTATCTAACAAATGTAATGTGATGTTCGCTGTTCAAGACATGACATTTGAAGTGGCACATAATCAGGGGGATGTCATGTGTTTAGCACCGAAGATGCTCACCTCAACCGACGTATGTCTTGTGGATGCGGTGGCACAGTTGTATGGTTGCCTAGGGCTCTCTGTTAAGAAGGTGAAGACTAATTCTTAGTATTTTTGGCATATCAAGGTGAATGAATAGACATGAAAGACTCTGGCGAGCTTAATTGTAGGTACCTATGCAATCTCCAGGCAGATGTAGGTATTCATCTTTACGTTTGAAGTAAAGTGGAGTTGAAAAGATACACTTTTAACCAAATAAAAACAGAAGATGACCTATTAAAGTATACATGTGTATATATTGTAACCCAGTGGTATGTTTATATTTGGGGAGTTCCAGCTTTTATGGTAGCCAATTTAATCACAGACCTTTTTTCTGTTCTAGATACATGACACATTTATAACTCGGTCTGACTGCTAGGATATTCTTGTGCTTTGATGTAGCAGTAATACCTCAATTCTTTTTTTTTTTCCTTTATTATCTCCTCTACACTTTGATTCTTCTCTTTTTAGATGTCTTTCTCAGGTAAGGATATTCTGAGATTAATATTACAGTATTATTACATTCCACATATCTTTCTGAATGAATTAGCAAATATTAAAGATTGCTGCATGATTAAACAAAGGGTGATAGAGACAATTTCACCTTACAAGACGGTGTCTGGCTGTCCTGGTTCTCCTGGAGTGTGGCATTGTTACTGCAGATTTCAAATGGCAGTGACGGGTGCTGTGCTAGCTGTACCCAGTGACTCTAGGGTCCTGGCAGAACCATGATTCGGTGAGGCAAGGACATCTCTGCAGCTGAGCATAGATTTTCTGCATGTTGTTAGAGAGGCTTTTGCATAGAAATGTGGGGAAATAATGTCCATCCGTGGGACAGAAATACAGAAGATGTTTCCTCTGCTCAAGAAAGGTTATTCTAAGCTGGGGTTGTTCGGAGCCCAGGCTTTTTAACATAGGGCTTCTCTTACGGTTTTTCTGTGTGTTTGTGTTGGTTTAGAATAATAGTGAGGAAGCGCCTTCTTTGAGTGAGTGATCTCCATTTCATGCAGCTCACTTCTTTGGAGCACTAAGTATGTCACTTTAGCACAATGTAACCATGGTACCTGGGGAGAACCTTGACATTTTGGCCCTGAAAGAAGCAGAGCAATGAACAGATGTCCCAAACACCATTAAATGCTCAGCTCCCACCAAAGGTCTCTCTGTATTGTTAGTGCTTTGCTCTAGCGAGGTAAATTCCCAGTACAATGGAGTGGGTCAAATATTCTGTTTTAATTTTACATATGCAGGAAAGTCACACTTGGTTTACGGCAAAGCTGGTAGAGACTGCCTTGAGGCCAGGGTGGAGACAACACCTGGAGCTGCGTGTGGTACTTCTTACCAGATCTCAAGAAGCCGCCCACAGAAGGAGAAAGTGACACACTGTTTTCAGATGAATGGGTGTCCCCTGCAGTGGGAGAACTACAAAGTACCATACATAACACCCTGCTTCTCTTGGTCTTGATTTACCAGCTGTGCTTCTATGTACAAACACCCTGGAAATCTCAAGCCCCACTCCGTCTTTGCTTCACATTTATAACAACCATTAATACAAAATGAGAATAGCCTGACGCTGTCATTTGGGAGAGAGTATAAAAAGATATATTTCTACAGTCATTGGAGGCAAACGGAGTATGTAATTTATATATTTATGAGGTTATATTTCAGATATCTCTTGGGCACTTTCTTTAGGCATATTACAAGTGCCTACTCTAGGCGGCTGGTTCAGGTGTACGCTTAACCAGGAAAATCCTATACACTCACTGTGCAGGTAAGTATTTCCCAGGAGAACACTGAGCAATAATTTTCAGGAAAATTTTGAAGTTTTGATACCGAGTTCTGTCTCAGTGTGGAGTTAAAAAAAAAAAAAAAAAAAAAAAAAAAGCATATAGCTATTTTAATTTAGTAAAGGAGAATTATGAAGTTTGTACAGCCAGAATGACCTTGCAGGCAGGAGACTTCAGTAGGATGTGAGAGAGAGTGTTGAAATTTCTGCCTAGCCTGATTCAGGGAAAACTCAAACCTGAGGAAACCTGTAATTCTGAAATGGTGTATCCTGGAAGTTGCAGTCTGGATAGTTACTTTCTGCTCTGCAGGTCAGGCTCCTTCCTTACTCCATGACGTCCAGTCATTTTCTGTTGGAGAATGGAGCTGGCACACACACAGTCCCTGGTTATAGGGAGTCACTGGGGATCTGTTCTACCCAGAGGAAAAATTGGAAGTGACATCACTACCACAGCATCCACAAAATTTCAGAACAGGATAGCTGGAAAGAAATATTTCTACTGTGGATATGGACACTTCAGTTTTCTGGAGGAAATGGCACTGCCAGTGGATGGAAAAGCCCTATACATTTTGGTAGACAAAATATCTAAAGGAAAAGTTTGTTGAACTGAAAAATCTGTTTTACCTCCAGGAATGGCTTTCAATCACATGGACTTTGGAATCTACCTGTTTGCATTTTTAGCAGAAGATGCATTTCAGTTAGACTAATTCAGCATTGACATGATTATCCTACTGATGTCTCTTGTGATTACCGTGTGAGGCTGAACATGTGCAAATCCAATGACATGGAGTGTGAGCCAATTTCACATGTACATTCTGTAAAGTATGTGCAGATGGATTGTATGCCACCCCACAGTGGCAGAGACTGGGATCCCCTTGAAAAAATGGCTGAAGAAAGCTTACCTTAGTGTTCCATGGGGTGCAAGACAAATTTGTGAGAAAAACAAACAGGAATGTTAACCAAGCGCAGGATCAAAACCAGCAGCTCTGAATGGTGAGTTCCTCTGCACAGAGTATGATCATCAATCACTGTTGTTTTTTAGACAAGCTACATTTAAAAACTGGCTTATTATAGAAATATGGATGGTGATGGATGAGTTCCCTTTTCACTTGTTATTAAGGACCCATTTCACTGTTCCTTTCTGGGTGTGCAGTCTGACCTCACGAAGCACATGTCTTGGGACAGCATTTATTAATTTTCCCTACTGTGGCCTACAAGACTTTTTTCCTGCCTGAGTTTGGTTATGTGTTTTGTTACACTGCTTTCTATTAAGCCTGGGAATTGTCAGGATGGTTTTCGTTCGAACATTCCTATTGGTCCGTCTCCACAAGGTGAGCTCTGCCGTGAGTTCCACACCGTGGTGCAGATGTACAGGAGGTCTCATTTTCATATGCTTGCTTCTTTCCACTGATCTGTTTTAAAGATGCAAGTAGTATTATGGTGGTCTGTCAACAAGATGAATTTTCCAATTAGATTTGCCAGATGGCCGAGCTTGACCAGGACAGCCTAATTTCAGGCTCTGTCAACAGAGCATAACCAGATCACTGAAAATCCAGGTTGCTGGTTCCTCACACTGCCTCATACCTAGTTGGCAGTGGTGGGGTTTGGGTTACCTGTCTGGCTTTGGGACTGGCCAGGATTCTATGCTCAGAATTCTTCTTTGTGATTCTTTTCCAACTACTACAATGGTACTTTTCCTGTTCACTGCCCCCCCACCCCCTCACTCATATTTTTTTTTTAAAGAAAATTAGTCCACAAAACAAAAAACAAACAAACAAAAAATATTCACCCCTGCCTGTATTTGTCATTCTGGATCAAACTCTAGACCCTGGGGTTGGGACTCAGCCCCTGGCATTCAGCATCACATGCATTCATTTGTGATGCACAAGAAGTTAAAAAAGAAATACTTCGGACTGGACTGCTCAGTTGAGCAAGAGAAAGATATAGAAAGAGAAATCCTCCCAGTTCAGCTGTCATATCGGTACTGTGGCCATGAAATTCCCAAAGTCCAAGGCAAGTAAGAATATAAGGGGGAGAGTAAGGCTTTTATGAGACCAGCTGGTAGAACTGAAGGAAGTGGAAAAGTGTTTGTGACTGAATTCCTTTAGAAAGTCATCAGTAACTTCCTACTCAGTTGTGAAACCATGAAATCAGATCAATGTCCTGTCTTCCAAGAAAAAAGGGCAGCTTCATGGAAGTTTGTATAGCAGACTGACTCAATCTGCACAGGTATGCAAAGGACCTTGTCCTCCACGGCTATTTCCTTTTGTGCCTAGTGAGAGCACTGCTAGCTTGACTGCTGCGTAAGTACAGCTGAGCTCCAAAGGGCTCAGTCCTTTGATAAACGACACCGTGAGAGATCACATAGCTGCTCTTCACCACATATCCACACTGCTGCGAGCAGATCTGGGGCCACCTGCAACCACCTCCTGTTGATAAAACGAGAGTGTTATTATCAAACCTGTGATTTTCCCCCAGCTGTGAGGCTCTTCTCCTGGGAGGAGGGGTTGCTCAGCAGAAAAGGGTGCAGGCTTACACTGACTGCTCTTGAAAACTGAGCAGATAGCGATGCCAGTCCTCCCCACACTGGCACTGGAGCCAGACCAACAGCACTAAGCAAGTCCTGTCCCTAAATCAAGTCATGAGCTGGGGTTTGCTGGTGAAGCCTCGCTGCTTCTGGAGAGACACACCTCAAACCGGCTCAGTAGTACCCAGGTCCAATTTAATAGAAAGCGTGCTGAAGGGCAAAACTGTGTGAGGGTTGATTTCAGCACGTCGTAAGCTCAGTCTTCTAATTACAGGGCTGTAAGAAAAGGTTAGAAGCAAACAAATACAAACACCTCTGTGGCCTAAACTGAACACCAGCTCTTTTTGTCCAGTTCTTCCACTCCAACCAGCTCTTAAGGCTGGGGCCGCAGCACTGACAGTGCCATCCCTTCCTACGAAAGCTGCCCCACCTCTCAGTCCTTAGCAGGTTTAGAAGAGGTGATCGTCCATCTCCATCGGCATTCCCTGCTCCAGACAGTTTTCTCCACAGGTAACTCAGCATCGCAGCATCTGTGCAGCTGCCCCTCTACCTCCTTGCTTCCCACATGATCTTTACCTGCCTGAGGCTTTTATGGAAAGGATGTCAGGAAATTCAGGACGCAGGCTGTGACATGTAGTCACAGCTACCTGCATGCACTGGTCTTCAGCCCAGTTTTGTGACTGTAAGCTGACTTTTCTCAATGTCAGACAGTGATGAGGACACTGGAGATCCCTACACACCTTGTCTTTGTTTTATGTTGTGTGTCTCCAGCAGAGAGGAAAGAAGGTCAAAGAGAGGTGGAGATTAGGACAGGAAATGACATAGTTTTCAGGGAAGCTAATGAGGCAGGGATCTTTTAGAACTTTTCCTCAGACTGTTAATGTCTTTTTGCTCTGGAAATAGCCTTTCATCTAAAGAGAAATGCACAGGTGTACAAGGTTTTCCAGGCAACCATTGTATGGTTCAGCAGAAAAAGAAGTATGGTGGTGTATTACAGGGCCTCATTTGCCAAGGTGGTCTTTTCTTCTTCCTAGAGCTTGCCTTTGATCTCATTGATACATTTATTCCCCAGCATCTGAGCGGTTCTGCTGTGACGTTGTTTTGGGACTACTGTCCTCAGTTTCAATAGTTTTAAAAAATAATTACTGTCATTGCATTTCACAGGAGTGGCTAAGGCAGGATTAGATGAAAGCCTTTTGATTTTAAGACTATGGCTAATTCCAAAACCTTTAGTTCCCCTGAGGTAAGCTGTGAGTTTCAGGCTCAGCTGAGCTCTAAAACTCAGGGCTGACCTGAACAGTCTGGCAGATCTTCCCTGGTTTTGCTGTAAAGATACAGAACAGAACAGACTTATTCAAACCTGCACCACGCTTTGTTCCCAGGAGCTCACAAGCTCCAGCTAAGCTCTCCCTAATCCTGAAATGTATTTTGAGTTTACAGCATGGCAAATATAGTTCACATATAGGTTAACATTTTTTTGCCTCTCCTACTTATCCTTTTTAACTTTTCCAGGCAGATTTTTGCAAACAGCTTTGTCAGTGCCCTAAATCAACTAGAAGCCACACGAAGGTGGCTACTGCAGCACTAAGCCTGCATTGGCTTAAGATCCACCCTGCACTACTAGAGCTACACAGCTGCTAGTAGGCTCAGAGGAAAAGCAGATGTTGGTTGCTTGTGCTTGAAAGCAAAATCCGGGTCAGCAGTAAGTAATGAATACTTGTGGCTGCTGACTTTTCAAGCTCAGCGTTCTCCTCGGATTAAATCACTAGCATTACATCCTCCTTGGATTGTCCTGGTAGCATCGACTTGAAGCTGCAGCTGGTGCTGTACGTGGTGCAACAGTGCTGCTACCCTGCCTGTGCTCCAGGTACTGTGCTGGCTGGAGCTATTCATTGCAGGGTCTAACTCTGCAGTATGGGGACCTTTGGTCTTTGGGGCATTAGTCTCCCTGCTTACTGTGATGAAGTGGGCATGTGTTTGCTAGGAACATGACGGGAGATTTCTGAGGGGAGATAGTCTCCTTACATGCCAGCAATTTGTAGAACTACCATCTCCCCATGATCTTTCTGATACAACATACTGTGAATCTACTTACTTTTCGTGGCTAAAACAGAAACCCAAACTTTCTACCAAGAAATGTGTGTGGGGAGTGAATTCAGGCAACGTGGTGAATACAGATGGGGAATATATTTGAAAATCTTTTGTTTTCTTTCTACTGTTCTTCATGTTTTTCACCTTCTCTGCTTGTCTGCAGAGCCTGGCTTTGTCCTGAAAGTCTTTTCAATACTGCATTGATTTGCCACCTACAGATGCTGCCTGTTTATTCTTTCCTGTTGTTTTCATTGATCTAGCATGAAAGTCACCTTGCACTGAAAGAGCTTTGCCCTTTCTAGGCATGCAAAGTATTAAAAAATATAAATATAAAGATAAGCATACAATTTAAAGGGGCTAGGCAAACTTTTGTAGGAATTGCTGTTATGGGAGGTCAAGGATACTGAATCTGAGTTGTCGGTAGCAAGGCAAGATACCATTGGCTTGAATAGATAACTCATAGAATGGTGGCAGACTAGACACCAAGGCAGTGTGTGTTATAACTTTCAGTATTTATTTTGGTATCCATTTTTTCCTGAGCAGAAGCATATTTAGGCACTTACTGACCAGTTTTTCATTCACATCAAGACGGGTGCCATGGGGTCAGCATGTAATTTGCCTGTGGATAAATTGTAAGTGGTATATCACTGGAGAAAAAATCTTTCACAAGAAAGTTCCTGCAAAGGTTTACCATCAGCTTTTCTTCTATGCAGCTGCTTTGCAGACAAAGGAAACTCAGGCTCTTCCTTGCCAAACAAGAGGCAGCACTTCAACTTAACAGCTTGGTGTTGAGTGCTTAAATATTTTTTTGGCACATTAATCTAAAAATATGTTTTAAGACAATTACATTGTGAGTATCCCCGCAGTGCTGGCAGCTGAGTATTGGTCTGTTTGTTCTCTTAATTAAATATATGGCTAAATGCATTTAGCCGCACTAGTGTTGGCTGGGACAAGTGGTGCTGGGATTGCTAGTCCTGTGCAGCTCTGAATTCCTTGTGGTCAAAAAGCAGCTACGGGCTGTCATTGTGTGCTTTCATCCTGAGCACAAAATCTACGCATAGATTTCCTTCATGTGTTCCTTGACAAAGTTAATTTTCTTTGCCTCTTCTTTCTCAGTTTTGTACTATGGAATCTTTAGCTTAATTCTGACTGTAAGAGGAGCAGGAGATTGTACATTTTGCTGCCACAGAGAAATGGGTTACACTCACGGGAAAAGCTTAAGAGGAAGTGCTCTTTAAATGGCACAAAAGAGCAAAGCCCCATCCTTTTCCATAGTTGGTGGGCATTTGGGGCATCCTTTCTTCTGTAAATGTGTGACACTGTGCAGGGTGGAATCTGGTCCAACAAAAGGAACTTTCCTGGTGACTAACTAGTAACTCATGGTCTATTTTTCTCCCTTTTCCAAGCCTACCCACCCCATATGGCTTAAAGAGATCAATGCATTCAAATGACCAGTCTGAGCATTTTTAACCATAATGTGCACAATTTGACTGTAAAAGCTTTGAAGTTCACAACATACCAAAGCACTGAACGCAATATTCCTCACCTCCCACCATCAACTGCATCTCTCACCACAAATTTCTTTCCTGTGTATATATGACCTTGTGCATATGTGGTTTATATGTGCTCTGGCAAACACTTTTTAACTTCAAATAAGTCAGGGAGAAGCTGAGAGGTCAGGCCCGCTCCTTCACAGAAACTGGCAAAGACAGATCTGAGAATACGTATGCAGTAACTCCAGTGGAGTAGGTAATAAAAAAGAAAGTAATTTTCTTTTATTGTGCACTGAATCTACATGCACATCTACTGCTGTTCTGCCTTTTTTTTATTGAATTAGATTTTGAGTACTTCTGCAAGGGCTTGGGTCTTCTTGCCAGCTATGCAATACTGAACTCAATGGCACTGCAGTTTGGATCTTTCCAGCAGTAGCCCCAGACAGCTTTAAGGGATTGTTGTTACAGGCGCTCTAGACACCAATTCATCAGTTAATTCCCATAATATTCACCCGGTACTTTCTATAACACTTTTAAAATGAGTCTCATTTGTGACATAAATGGGGTTTTATGAACTTAAATGTCCAAAAGAAAGTAACCAAATCAGTTGTAAGACCCACACTTGACAATTTTCACCTGAGAGTTGAAATCTAAATGCAAGCACTTGGTGAGGAGTACATGTGTGTCCAGGATACAAATTTGGCATTTGAGTTAAGCAGGATGAAAACCCAGTGATTTGGGATGTAGATGTGATGCTCATGAATACTGTAGCTACAAATACACTTCCTGAGGAGTCTAAACAAATTAAGGAACTTTAAAAATATCTTTTTTTTTTTTCTCTTCAAACACGCAGAATTGAAACAAACAGAACAAAGTCCAGCTGCCTAAACACATCTGCCCAGTGCTATCTGAGGTGCCTGAGAGTCTCCAATACATCTGGTTCAGGCTGGCATATATGACAAGACTTACAGAAGACTCGTTTGCTCTGGCTGCTAGATGCTGGATGAGATAATCCACAGCACCTAAAATAGCCCTGAGCCCCGCCAGTGAAGTCTTTCCCTCTGGTGAACACAGCAGGGGAGGCTTAGGTTTGTCCATTTATATCTGTTACTATTTGTATCTGCTTGATTTTGTGAAGAGTGGAGTAAATCATTTTGCCCCTAGAAAGCTTTAGAAAACAAAGGCACACCTACTGATACCAAGACATGCCACAAAAAATCTCATTAGAAACGTTTTCTGAGTTGCTGCCCAGAAAGTCATTACGAGAACATTTATCCATTCTGCAAGGGACATTAAAAACCATTCAAGTCTAAGAATTAGTCATAAATAACATAAAACCATGAACATCACTACCATCCTGAAACTTGCTGATGGCAAAGCCAGGTCTTTTAGCTGGGCAGCAAAAAGGAAGGCTGGCTGAAGAAACAGACCTTTTTTAATCTGTTGCAGTTTACAGGTGGGTTCAGCTGTGCATGGCGTTTAAGGCTCTGTCAGTGCCCCTCTCCCTTGCCAATCTGCTTTTGTATTTGACACATTTGCTCTTTGTGTTTGTTCAAACATTACTAATGGAAGAAAGAGGCCCCCGTGGCTTTTTTCTCCATCAGCATGGCAAAACAAATGAGAAAGTGCTCTTACAGCAGAGCACTATTTGCTTGCAGTTGCATGCCCTGGCGTGTGTCAAGGTGCCTAAAGAGACAGGCACTTCAGGAGACATTAAAAAAATACTTATTTCTTGCTGATTTAAGTGACTGCTGCTCCTGAAACCCCCACAGAATGCATAAGTAACCCTAAAACTGGCCCAGGGCTTCCTCCAGGGGTATGTGACTTGAGGGTGCTGATGTTGTGTGTGCAGTGCCCAGCACCCAGCAGGATCCAGCCCTGAGGTCTGTTCAGGTGCCCCTGGGCAAAGCCCTTCCCGGCAGTGAGGCCCCAAGGACTGTGCTGGTTGCCCGCTTGCCTTGCTGAATCATTATGATGTGAGGGGACAAAAAACCCCAACCAGCCCACCTGGACTCTTTGGACACAAAGAATTTGTGGAGTAAGATTTGAGATGGGACGAGGGGTTTGTTTGCAATTCTTTTATTTCTTTACTTTGGTCTTGAAGACGAGGTGATGGACAGTTTGCCCAGTGCCATTTACACCGAGCCACAGCTGTGCTTCCCAGCACCTGATTTTTGTGTTGTGAATTGTTGCAAACAAGATGTATTCCAGATAGTGAATTCAAGTTTTCCTTTAAGCTAACACCCTCTGTCGTTCACTCCTGCATAGCATGCATAAATAAAATGTAGCCACAGTTAAAGTGACTACTGACTTCTGTGTGGTACAATGATTTCTAGACTAGTGTTCTAATTTTATTTTTATTATTCTCTGAAACTGGTACAGCAGTGATCTAGTCATGTAGCCTACCTTGTATATCTGTCAGAAAAAATAACATGCAACAATGTCACTTTTTAATAGTTCTGATGTAGTATGCAACTTTGAGATTTATTTTTGAAAATTTTTGCAGTTCCTGCAGTGCCAAGAATGGCCTGATCACATTTTGATGCTGTAGAATGCTGGGGCTTTAGATTAGCAATCAGAAGTTTGTGAAGGTGATTTATCTTATTTTTATGCTATATTTATATATATATTTACAAAAGTTGAATGGAGTTTTGTTGTGAATGTGATTGCTCATGTTTCAGAGGTTTTGATTTCAGAGAAGACACTCCACTTTTCTGTGTTTAAAGAGGTCATGTGAATGGGTTATCAGAGTCTGAATTACCATATTAATCAGACACCTGAGCTTGCCTACCTCTGAATTACAGACACACACCATTCACCAGCTGTTTATGTACTGATCAGCCTGTGCTTTGAGAATAAGGTCAAGGTAAATGAAATAGCCCTAGAATGCAATATTTGTCACTGGGAGAAGGGTGCTAAACCCAGAAGGACTTTTAGTTCTTCTCTATGAAAGACAGCTACATGGCAATTAAAGATGCAGAATAAACTGCTGAGCTTTCCTCCCCGGTCTTTCAGTAGCATGACACAAGTGTCTGAAGCTCAGTTTTAGACACCTTATTTTTGCATAAAAACACCAAGCCTATTGTGCTTTCTAGCAGTTCCCATCTCCCTTGGCAAGAAAAGGGTTTAAGGATAACCTAACTTTGGGAATGCTATTTTCTAGGAGTGTGAAACCTGTCCTTCAGTGCTATTCTCCCTATGTAAGGCAATAAATCGGGAGCAAACGTTTATGAATACGATCTGCCAAAACATTCCTGTCCCTCTCACCATTACCAGCATCAAATCATCAGTATTTGTTGTTCTGTATGTAGGCGGGTGCAACCATGGTTGACTCTTATCAGCCACACGGGATTTTAGCAGGATTAATCTCATGAGTACTTCTGTCTTATTGCCAGCCTCTGAAGCTATTTCCAAAACCTCTCTGGGTCTGTCTCTAGCCCTCAGATCTGCTGACCACCCAAAGTTTTCCCTGAGTTTCCTCTGTGATGAAAAGAAGAGGCACTGTCCTGGGAAATGCCTTTTCCCAGTGGCAGCTGTGCTGCCATTTCTCGTTTGACTTTCCAAGAGGCGTCACAAGATTAGTTACAATCTCTTTTGCAGGCTGTTAATCAGGAGTGCTGTATTTCAGTGCCTTGCTGTCCCTCTGAATATGCCATTAAGTAGACAACAAACAGAATATTGTTCATATGAGTGCTACACTGGTATTAGCAAAGATATATTGATACCCCTGCCTCAAGCCCCACTGAAATAGCTGTAACACCCCCAAGGCAATTCCACGCGACTACTCAGGCCAAGAGGCAAAGGGTGATGCACAGTGCTCCTCATTCCTTGCACGTGGGCAGCATCAACTTTCATACTTGTGTGTTGCTGATAGTTACTGCTATAGAGGGTCTTTGGGCTTTGTATAGGATTTTTAAGCATGTTATTAGTTTGCCAAAATAAAACTCCTGTTGGTATGGAACTAAGACAAGCTGGCCTGAAACTAGGATGTTTTCACTGTCTTGACAAATATATGCATCCTGATTAGCTGTGATAGGCTATGCCAGTCAATGATAAGTTATCATGCCTTAACCATGTGTGTGTAAGTCAAAAAAAGTTAGGGCATGGGTAGCCTAGCACTCACAGTACAAAAGAAGATATTTCCCCTGAAGAGAGAAGAGCCATCTAACAAGAACCTGTCTCTCCCACCAAGACAGCAGTGAGAGCCTGTCCGTGCTCAGTTCAGGTAAATCAGTGAGGGAGTGCACTAGTCACTGACCTGAGCCCTCAGGCAGCTTGTTTGTTTATGTATGTATGCAGAAGGTATACAAAGATCTCTAGTGTCTGTCTTTGCTGTCTGTGGTCATCTTGATATCATCTTGATATCATAAGATATAAGTTCCCACCTGCCCCAGCCCGTGATATTTGCTCTTTAAAACCATTTTTTATTTCAGCATTTCACCTTTGCCTCGTCTAATGTGTGTGAGCTGGGGCTGGCCGTACCGGCCAGTGATACCATAGCCTGAAGTACTGCACGCCTGGCTGTGGGTTGTTCATATGGAACCACATCGGGCTGCTGCTGCCCTGCTTTACTCTCTGGCCCACAGAAAGTTGTATAAAGTCACTTACCAGTGCTAGGTAAATGAAGATTTAGCAGGACTCAGTGCTCTTTACTCAAATATTGAACTTTCTGTCACATTTTCAAATGCTTGCTTTGATGGCTATTACTAACATTATTAAGTTAGTAATAGCTATTATTATTATTATTAGCAAGGCACACTTTACACCTTGAGCCTTGTATACAGTAAACAGAAATAAATGGTGTTGGCTAAAACAATTCCAAATCAGAATAAAAGGATAGGGTTTTTTTTCTTCTCTTTGGTCAGTGGTTGAGCTAAGTCACTGCTTTCTGATAGGAGGCATCAGAATGCTCAAAGTGCAGTTGAAATGAGGGTGAGCACAGGGACGCGTGGAGCTGTTAGCCCCTGGTAGCTTTCCCATACACTTTCTTTAGTTCTTCAGTTTCTTTAGTTCCAAGTTTACAAGGAGGCACACCGCTTCCAGAAAGCAGTTAGAGACTTACCGCTCATCATTTGTCTCATGTATGTCAGGACACAGTGCACCTCGGAGTCTGGGCAGGCTGTTGTTAGATCCAAGTAAAGATGTTTATGAGTTCATGAAAGAGACGTCTTTAATATGTGATTACCAACGGTGGGCTGCAGACTGTCAGCTGAGTTTCCTCAGAGTCATCAGTGAGGCCCAGCAATGACGGCAACTGCCTTCATGAAGCACAATGAGAAAAGCTTCTAAGCCTTACTTTATATTTCACACAAATGTCTTTCCTTGTGCTTGCTAATGGACCACCATTATGTGACTGAAAATGCCAGTTTGTTCTGTTTGGAGGAGCTGGGCTGTATCCCTACCAGTGCTTCAGGCCTGAATAGCATTTTGCTGAAATTCTCCTAGGGGCAGCGGGATAGTTTTATTTTCACTAAGCAATAGGATTGTCCTGGGAAGCAATATAAAAAATTAAGTGTTCTTGTGTATGCTTATTATCCCAAGCTAGTCAGCTGGGAAACCTAGTCAATGAGGCTGCATTTGCAGTGACGTTTGTTTAAAGAGCAGCACAAAAAATCACAGAAATATCTCCACAGCTTCCTGAGCATCTGTGGCGCTTCTGCACAGCTCACCCAGCCTGTTTCTCCAGACTGTTTGGCTCACACAAGATGGCAAGTGAATTCACAGGTAGGCTAGCAGTCAGCAGGAATTTCCACACCTCTCTTAGGCCAGAAGCCGTGTCCCTGCTGTGACCTGAAGTCAGTGACCATGTGCTCCCTGTCTCTCAGGGCTCTCTCCTGACCGAGAACCAGGTACAGGCACGCACAGCGCTTTTCTGTGAAATGTTCTGTAAACTGGCTGTGCTACGGAAATGAGACAGCCAAGTGCTCGCTCAGGCAACAAGCAGGAAGGTTCCTTATCTATCTCTGTTGGTCTGCTCTTATGCAAATACCTGTATTTGCCGTGTCAGGAACACCAAACAATATTAGAGACTTACCTTTCATTCTTTGGAAAGTTTAGCCTGTAATGGCTTGTATTGTGATTTTGCTTGTAAAAACGGCTGGCTTAGGTGGATGCTAAAGCTTTCATTTCTATATCAAGGATCCAATCCTGTCACAACAAAATGTGTGGGATTCTTTCCATTGATTTCAATAGGACACAGCGGCTGCTGTGTATTTAGCATTTATTTCTATGCGAACCAAGGAAAAGCTCGTTCATTTTGGTTAGAAAAAGAATTGCACGCAGCCTTATCCTTCCCCCATACCGCACCTCCCCCCCAGGAGGTACATAACATGGAGGTTACAGGGTGGAACACTAAACAGGTATGTGTGCCCTTTTGCTTTTATTTATCAGAATATCTCTTGCTCTAGTAGGGCTA
This sequence comes from Falco peregrinus, assembly GCF_023634155.1. Taxonomy (NCBI): domain Eukaryota; kingdom Metazoa; phylum Chordata; class Aves; order Falconiformes; family Falconidae; genus Falco; species Falco peregrinus. The sequence goes on along the minus strand of NC_073724.1, from coordinate 51,432,365 downwards.
GTTTCTGAAAATGGCTTGGCCATGTTCACTTTTCTACAGTAGTCATTTCCCTGCAGGACTAGGTTGGTTCAGAACTGTGAAAATGCCTGTGATGTGGATTTCATCATATGCCCCATTTGAATGTTTCTATTCTTTATTTCTGTTTTTTATGCCTTTTGAATATTTTTGTCTTGCATTTGGATATGTGAACAGCATAGTTTTGTTCAACTGAACTCCTGTTCTGCAGATTATCTCCAAATCGTAACTCAAGCTGTTTAAATGTAAGTGGCTTTTTAAGACAAATCTAATCAGTGTTTCTCTTGGGAGTGAAACCAAATGAGCTTTCAATTCAGTGCAATTATTTTACAAATCTTTGTTCATTTAATTCCTCTGAAGTGGAACAATCAGAAGAAATGGGTCGGAACTACAGTGCAAACAGGAAATTACAGTTTCTTAACCTAAAGAAAATGAGATTTTCAGACACATTTATTTATTTATTTACTTATTTACTTACTTATTTTTAAACCTTATTCTTCTGTGATGCATCCTGGTGGTGCTATATGGCAGAGCATAGCAGTCTTGAGAGAACCAGTAGAACAATGTCAATGCCTCTCACAGCAGAACCACGCAGGCAAAGCCTCAGATACTGTAAATAAGCTCAGCTCTGTTGATTACCCTGGACCTACACTGGTTTAGAGCAGCAAAGAACTTGAAGTTCACTGGAATGAAAGGATGAGTGAGGTATCGCTTCTTGGGTAATACAATGACTTACGTTATTGTTAATCACCTAACGGATTCAGGAAGACTTCTAGCAGTGCCGCTAAACACTCCTTTTTGGCAACAAAGGACGATTTATTATGTACCAGAATTTCCACCATCTTCCCCATAGGACCTGACTCTCTCTGTGTCTTGGCTATTTATTACAGCAACATGGTCTGTGAGGTGTACTGCCTCAGCTGACTGAAAAATGGTGGTTGTTTTTATCTCAGGTTGTATCAGCTCTGATAACTAGTGCCAGGAATTGGCCTCAAGGTGTGGAAGGACAGCTCTGACATAACGCCTGCTTCTAGCTTGGGGCCTGATTCAACTCAGTGAAATCAGTGAAGCCGAACTCTGCATCAGTACTCTGAGTCCAAGCTAGCAGAGTGCAGGGCAGATTTACAGAACTAAGGTCACAATCTCAGCTGGCCTGATCCTCTTCTTAGATCTACTTTTTGCCTCACAGATTAAGCATTCTTCAAAATGCTGTCCTGCTGAACACAGAAGGACGCTGCAGTGAATCTTCCAGCCAGTGATGAGTTTTGAACGCTTCCAGTCTATCATGGGCTCAGGATTTCATCCTACAATGGACTAAGTCAAAGCTCTGAAAAGCTCCTGTTGCAATTACCTCCGGGTTTTCTGGTGCATTTGGGAGAAGTTACTGCTGCATCATCTGTCTTTTTTTTTTTTTTTTCTTTGTTTCTCAGAGGTGACTCTTGATTAGCCTGAAAACTCACAAGCCAGCTAGTCCCAGAGTTAAAGGGAGCTTCAAGACAGACTAACTGGAGACATCGAAAGCAGCTGGAGAATATCTGTGTGAAATTATTTCTTTCTCAGAAGATTGTGAAAGTACACGTTATAAAGAAGTGCAGTTTATGGACTCAATAGTTGTGAATTTTTCCCCCCAGTTTTGCTTCTTTTTTTGATTTTAAAGAAACTAGCTTAAGATTATGTATAATTCTTATGGTCATTTAGCAATTGTGTTATTGGCAGTATTTCTCTAACTCACAGGCATCTAGTTAACACAACAAAATGGAACTATTTAAAGACCACAGCATGATACAAGAGGCAATTTCATGATATGTAAGTAAAGGCAAATAACAAGACAGGCAGTGTCACAACATACAGAAAAAAAGGAAGGCTGTTTCCCCATTTTCCCTCCTGAAAATACTCTAAGCCATGCACTACAACCAACTAACTGAAGACAAAGATTTCCTAAAATGTATTGAGTGGAAAAAAAGGATTAATAGAAAATATTTTGTGACGCATCACCCCAGCTCGCTAGCCATTTTCTAGCAGCTATAGGATATTTTTAAGCACAGATATTCACTCTGAATTGATGTTGGAGAGATCGCACTTAGTGTTATACTCTGAAGCAAGAAAGGGATACCGCAAAACTAGAATGGGAGAGCTCTAAGAAGCAAAAGTTTTCAGGGGAAGCCAAAGGAATGCGGACTCTTTGCCATATCCCTCGGGTTGGTACATAATATTCCTGCATCATCTGCTTTGCTGATTGGTGAGAGGATAAAAGCATTTCATCTTGGCAAGGTCTTTTGACCAGAGGTTGTGTACTGGGTCTGGCTGATACGGAGTTAATTTTCCCCACAGCAGCCCTGCCAGTGCTGTGCTTTGTATTCATAGCTAGAAAGGCGTTGATAACACACCAGCGCTGGCACAGCACCCAGGCTGTCTCTCCAGCATTCCCCCCTCACAGCAGGCTGGGGTGGGCAAGAGCTTGGGGTGTCATAGCCAGGACAGCTGGCCCAAACCGACCAAAGGGATAGTCCATACCACATGAGGTCTGCTCAGATATAAAAGCTCAGAGAAAGGACGAGAAGGAGAGCATTCGTTATTAGGATGTTTGTCTTCTGGAGCCACCACTATGCGTACTGAAGCCCTGCTTCCCAGGAAATGGCTGGACATTGCCTGCTGATGGGAAGCAGAGAATAAATCTTTTTTTCTTTTTTTTTTTTTTTTTACCCCTTTACTTCTGCACGTGGCCTTTGCTTTATTAAATGCTCTTTATCTTGACCCATGAGTTCTTTCCATCTTATTTCCTCCCCTCCTAGCTGGTTGAGGAGGGAATTGATAGAGCAGCTTGGTGGGCATGTGGTGGCCAGCCAGGGTCAACCCGACCCACTACGGTCCTTTTTGGTGCCCACCATGGCTCCTCAGGAATTCAAGGTAAGGACAGTAACTGGGAGATGAAACAGACAAAACATGGACTGAATAGAGCTAGAGAGCAAAGAGTATAATCGTTATGGGGAATTTTGATGGTTGTAATTGTAGTGAAGGGGCGAGGGGTGGATTGTTTGTAAATCGTCCACTTTTGCTGGTGTTGTGGTGATGTTATTTTGGTGTGGGGAATTCTTTTTGTTGATATAAGTGAAGTTTGTGAAGATTGTAAATTGCGTGATGAATATGTACTTTAGTGAATATTCTTAAATATATGATTCACTGAGGCGAGGGATAGAATATATTGGGTTTTGCGAGGCACAGTTCTGGTAGTGGGGGGGCTACAGAGGTGCTTTGGTGAGAAGGTGCCAGAAGCTTCCCCTTTGTCAGACAGAGCTGATGCCAGCTGGCCGCAAGACAGACCTGCCTCTGGCCAAGGCTGAGCCCATCATTGACGGTGGTAGCACCTCTAGGATAACATATTTAAGAAGGGGGGAAAAATCCCCAAAACCTAGCAAGTGCAGCCAGGAGAGAGGGGCGAGGAGGTGTGAGCGCAGCACCCTGCAGCCCCCCGGCCGGGCAGGAGGGGCAGGGGGGGCTCCAGGCGCCCAGCAGAGATGCCCCGGCAGCCCCTGGCGAAGCCCCCGCTGGGGCAGGCCGTGCCCCCGGCCCATGGCGGCGAACGGGGGAGCAGATCCCCCCCCCGCAGCCCGCGGGGGACCCCAGGCCGGGGCAGGGGGTGCCCGAGGGAGGCTGCGACCCGCGGGCAGCCCGGCCGGAGCGGCTCCTGGCAGGGCCTGTGGCCCCGCGGGGGGGAGCCCGGGCCGGGGCGGGTTCGGGGCCTGTGACCCCGCGGGGGGCCCGGGCTGGAGCCGGCTGGGCCTGAAGGGCGGCACCGCGGGGGGGCCCGGCCGGGGCGGTGCGTGAAGAGCTGCAGCCCGGGGGAAGGGCCCCCGCGGGGGAAGGTCGCGGAGGAGCCGCTCCCGGGGGAGGGACCCCGGGCTGGAGCAGGGCAGAGTGTGGGGAGCCTCCCCCGGGGGGCAGGAGCGGCAGGGACCGCCGGAGGGACCCCCCAGCCCCAGCACCGTCCGCCGGCCCGCGGGGGGAGGGAGAGGCAGAGAAATCGGGAGCGGAGCTGAGCCCGAGGAAGAATTTGGTGAGTGAACTGACAGCTGAGAAGTTTTACTTGCTAGAAAAGAATAAAAATGAAAATAAAATGCGAAAGGAAGCTGAGAGAGAAGATTACGTTTAATAACCAGGTAGCTGAGGACCAAAGTATCAAAGACCGTAACATAAAGGGTTGCTTTTTCTTTCTTTCTTTCTTTCTCCTCCCCGCCCCGCTCCGCGCCCCCCCCCGAGGTGCTGGAGCTCCAGATTTTCCCTTTCTTATTGATTATAATCTCCAGCTGCAAACTATCACTGATGCTTTGCTTAATTATGGACAGAGTGGAACAAAATTGATATTAATTTGCATATAAAACTGCAAAATACTTTGTTCAAATAAGACATGGTAATTCATGATTGTGTTTTCAAGAGGTGTCTATCAGAGATCAATAATTGTAAGTCACTGAGCTAAATCATCAGTAGTGCTTTGCTGAACATAACTATTTTGATGGATGATACCCTGCAGCTGTCAACATGTTGGACCTACTTGTTGATGGCTCTCAGAGGACTGGTTTAATGATTGTGCAATTGAAGCAAGAGCTAAACTTGGAAAGAAAATTTCATGAAAATTAGGAAAATATCGGAAAGAAGGAATATTTTTTCCCTGAATAAGTATGTTTTCACTTATATCTAACAATTCAGAAAATGGGAAAGTGAAAAGGTATTTCTTTTTTCCTGTCATCTTCAATACCTAGGCAACTGGCCAAACTCTGCCAGTTGAAACCTACTAGTAAATAGGTTCAAATAAGAACATAATTAACACATAGGAGTAAATATGAGAACTGGAAAATGTTGCCAATTTAACTACAGGACTCAGGATGGTTTTCCGTCTCTTAATGCTTACTGCTATGACAATGACTGATGACAGTAAACAGCAATTAAACCTTTTTGTCAGTTTGCTGTGTGTACTTCATGCTATTAGCCAAATGTGTTTAGAGCGTTAGTGGTTCTGTGTCAACATTTCTCTGTTTTGTCTGTGTAGCTCTACATTTTAAATGTGTTTGTTCAATCTCTTTTGGGGATTATTTAGCAGAATTAAATCTGTGAGCTTTGCAACTAGTTACATTTCATTTTGGACATAATTTCAAATATAATTACTAGCCACATCACTAAGGCTGCCTTTGAAGAGGTATAGCCCCGATACCAATGTTTGGAACACTGATATTTATAAAAGCACTATATTAGCAAACCAAGTTTTCATTTGGGTAAATTTTCACCAACTAAATGCCTGTTCCAGCATCTTTAGTGGGTTAGCTAAATACTGTGGTGCTTAGGAGTTGTACAAAGCCCTCAGCAGCACCTGTGCCTCAGAAAGCAAACAATGCAAGAGGACCAGAAGGAGGGGTGATTGGTTCAGCAGCTCCCTACTATATGATGGCCACACCATGCCAGAGCATAGAGAGTGCTGGAGCCATTCTGGTCCCCTCTCACCTTGTGTATGCCTGCAGCACACGCTTTGTATGTATGGTGGAGAGGGGCTCTTTTGTTTGACTTGACATGTAATGGGAACATGTGTAATAAGCCTTCTTAAAATTGCAGCAAGTTTAAACCTTCTGTTGCCCTTTTAGGGCATTTTTCAATGCCTGAATGATGCTTGCATCCTACCACTTTGTCCTTCTCTTCATGAACTCCCAATTAACCCTACCTTCCTCCTCGAGGGGATTTTCTTCCCCTTGTCTTCCTCACCATTCCCTACTTTCTCCAGCAGCTTCACCCCTGCTTTGCTCCATGTTCTCCTCTGTTGTTTTTGTTCTGCTTTAGTGAGGCATGCCTTGCTATTTGGACATCAAATGGTTTTATAGCATATTTTGCTGGGAGGTGGTAAGGAGACCCCTGTCCCAGCTATCCTGCGCTAGCATCCATAATTGCTCTGAGGAGCTTCTCCTCCCAAACTGTCACTTCAGTGGGAGAGTAGCCGGACTCTCTCAGCTCTATTTACTGCTCTGTGAAGTTGTACCCTACTCCCCAGTCAATCAGGTGCATGTGGTAGCAGATGGTCACTTGCTGATAAAAATTCAGTGAGCTGTTGGGAGCTTAACTAAGTCTCTCTTCTGTGCTTACAGTCAATGGGAACAGTTGACATGGAATCTGTGACTGGAGGACCTCCGGTTATTTTTACAAAGAGGAACATGTAGCTGGAAGCAGGAGCTGGTTAAAGCACGGTTACTTGCTAGGGGCACAGGAAGGGCAGTGCTGATGGGGAACCAGCAGTTGTGATTTGGTACCACTAATAGCTCTGTTGTTCCAGGTAGTGCCTTTTCTGAAGGGAGAAACATGCAGTATTTCTCAGGGAATACAACTTTTTCAAGAGGCCCAAAGGGCTTCACATGAATTTGATGAGTGGATACTGTTTTTCCTGGTACTACTAGAAATTATATTTTCCCAGAATTTTTTTAATGTATTTGCTATACAAAAGCTTTTAGCATAGAAAGGGCTGTTTGTTCTAATGCAACAGGAAAATTTAATGTTGCTTATGTCTTTTTTATGTCTATTTTAACATAAAATAAAGTACAAAAGAATATTGGTGTTGGAATTTTAGTTTTTAATTAAGGCTTCTACCCCTTTACAGAACTGTAAATGTAGGTTTAGTATTTCTACAGAGAATGATGGTTCTAGGAAGAGCCCAGGAGAGAGAAAGGAAAACAACCAGTGCAGGCTGTACATTTATACACTGAGAAATCAACTACCTGTTCTAAAACGTATGCAAGTCAGATTAATCTAAAAATTGAGAAATCACAGAAAGGTCAGAGTTGGAAAGGACCTCTGAAGATCATCTAGTCCAATCTCCTGCTAAAGCAGGGTCACCTGGAGCAGATTGCACAGAATTGCATCCAGGTGGGTTTTGAATGTCTCCAGAGAAGGAGATTCTGCAACATCTCTGAGCAGCCTGCTCCAGTGCCCTGGCACCCTCAAGGAAAAGATGCTTTTCCTCACATTTGGAAGGAACTTCCTGTGTTGCAGTTTGTGCCTGTTGCCCCTTGTCCTGTCGCTGGGCACCACTGAAAAGAGCCTGGCCCCATCTTGACACTCGCCCTTAAGATACTTGTAGACACTGATAAGATCCCTTCCCAGTCTTCTCTTCCCCAGGCTAAAGAGGCCCAGCGCTCTCAGCCTTCCCTCATAAGGGAGATGCTCCAGTCCCCTCATCACCTTTGTAGCACTCTGCTGGAAAATCTCCAGTAGTTCCCTGTCCCTCTTGCACTGGGGAGCCCAGCACCAGACACAGCACTCCAGGTGCAGCCCCACCAGGGCAGAGCAGAGGGCGAGGATCACCTCCCTCAACCTGCTGGCCATGGTCCTCCTAATGCCCCCCAGGATCCCACTGGCCATCTTGGCCACCAGGGCACACTGCTGGCTCATGGGCATCTTGGTGTCCTCCAGGATTCCCAGGTTCTTCTCTGCAGAGCTGCCTTCCAGCAGGTCAGCCCCAGCCTGTGCTGGTGCATGGGGCTGTCCCTCCCCAGGGGCAGGACCTCACACTTGCCTTTGTTGAACTTCATCGGGTTCCTCTGTGCCCAACTCTCCAGCCTGTCCAGGTCTCGCTGAATGGCAGCGCAGCCTTCTGGTGTGTCAGCTGCTCCTCCCAGTTCTGTATCATCAGATCATCATCAATTCTGAGGGTACATTCTAATAATCCTGTATTTAAAAGAAAGATAGTTATATTGACAATGCATTATTTCCTTGAACAAAAAAATAGTATTTAAACAAACATGCATGTTATGATAAATGCTTAGATAAATTTAGTTAACGTTGCTTTCCTTCATTAAACATTTTTTCTCTCAGAGAGTTACCTCCGTGATGTAATGATTTGAAGAGAATCCTTTGATTAAGGGAAGTAAATTGAAGTACTGTGAAGATGTATTATAACTTTAACATAGTATTTTCTCTAAATTTTCTTACCCCAGTACCACTGAATACAATGACAGACTTTACAAAGTGATGCGTTCTAGATGTGGACATCCATTTTTGTTGATTCCGCCTGATCTCCATATTGTCGAGATATGGAACCTTCTGGAAATCTCCACAGCTTTTTCCTGGATTTCCTTCCCAGGTTTCTTCCCTGACGTGGCAACCTGAACACGGGGGCTAGGTGTATGACCAGACCTTGTAGGAGTAGGAAGCCATGACCTGCAAAGTGTGTGTATCTATGTATAGCACCTGGAAAGTTTAACTGCTGCTTGAGCTTTTTGAGGGACCATAGCAACCTGGTGCTTGGTGGAACTGAAGAGCAAACACATGCCTTTCAAATGCTTCCCATCTTTCCAGGCTTTTCTGTCCCAATCCCCCCAAAAAGCCTGTTACTCTGAAGACTGATGTGATAGCTACATGAGAAAGAGACCTCAAGTTTTTGATGGGGTTTTAAGAGTTTTTAAACATGGCCTTTCCTTCTCTTTGGTGCTTGCTGTGTGATGTGTTCATCTTTCTTATGTAAAATAATTCTTAGGGAGGGGAAAACGGTGAGTAACTCTGCCTCTCGGTAAACCCAGGGCTTACATGCGAGTTTCCAGCGTCATGTGTTCACCCTGGCTGAATCGACGCTGTGCAGCAAAGTGCAACAGCCTCTCAGTTGGGAATGACATGGCTTGTGCTGACTCTTTTTCCACCTGAAGAATCATTTTATGGAGCGGTCTTTGTTTCCAGCTTTTCCCATCACTGCGAAAAGCAGAACTCAACTGGGGAAGTTCGGGAGGGCGCGGAAGCCTTCGGGCAGCTTCAGCACAGCAGGCTGCGGGAAGCGGTCTGAGTCCCGGGAAGGTAAGCTCCCTCCGGCAGGCCAGGGAGAGAGGGCCGAAGTGTTGAAGAAGAAACCTCCTCAGCGGAACACCGAGGAGCAGGGGTGGGTGCCCGCAGCAGTTGGGGTGCCCGGCTGTGGGCCGGCACCGGCTCAGCGAACCCCTCCGGCGGGCGGACCGCGCAGGGGCGGCGGGCAGAGACCAGCCCCGCTGCCGGGCGGCTGCCCGGGGGACGCTTCCCGCGGGCAGCGGCAGGTCCCCGCACGCCTTCCCGACGAGGCCCCGCTCCGCGCCCGGCCAGCCCCGCTCCGCCGGCTCGGCCTTGCGCGGCAGGCGGGGGCTGCGGGGGCTGGTGCGGCGGGCAGCCCACCGGGCCCGGCCCCTCGGCGTCCGCCGCTGGCGGCAGATGGAGGCGCAGGCGGCGGCGTGTGCGGGGCCGCGGAGGCAGGGGCGGGCGGCGGGGAGCCGGCTCGCTCTGCCGGCCCACAGCGCTCCGCCGGAGCGGCGGCCGGCTCCTCCGGGCGGGCCGCGGAGCCTCCCCGAGCCTCCTGGCCTCTCCCCGCGGCACGGACCGCGGAGCGGCGGGAGGCACCGGCGGGAGCGGGGAGCGCGGCCGGGAGCCGGATGGCGTCGGCGACAGGACCCTGCCCGGCCGAGGGGGACCGCAGCTGAGGCGGGCTGCGCCCCGGCCCCGGCTCCGCCCCGCCGGTGGTGAGCGCCTCGGGGGGCCGGGGCGGTGTCGCTGCCGGGGGGCGCCGCGGAGTCGAGGGGAGCCGCCTCGCAGGGTCACGTCGCTTTCCGTGGGAGCGACCGCGTCGCCGCCCGGGGCCGCGGGTCCCCGCTCCGCCAGCGGCCCGGCCCGCCCCGCCCGCGGCGGGCTCCCAACTTTCCTCGGCGTGGCAAGAAACGTGCCGGGGCGCCGCCGGGCTGCTTTGACGTCTTGATCCGCTCCGAGCACTTAACAGGATCGCAAAGCCCTTCGAGCGGCTTTTCCCGGTGAGCCGGGCTTAGGCGTGCGGGCTTCGGCGCTAATCCGCCCGCGCCTCGCCGAGGGGCGGCCGCGGCGGGCCCTGCCCCGCCGCCCCCGCCGGGCCGGGCCGGGCCGCCCCGCCGGGGAGGGCTGCGCTGCCGGGGCTGCCCGGCGCCGCGGGCCGGCAGCGGGGTCCGGGCCGACACCGCGCCGGGGCAGGGCGGCGCTGCCCGCCGTGCTGCGGGATACCGGCCCCGAAGCGCCGGCGGCGGCGGGCAGGGCTTCTGTGTTCGGATGCTGCGGGGGAGAGCGTGGGAAGGTGAGTCTGAAAGCGGCGGCGGCAGCAAGCCCCCGCTCCAGTTATCCCCTGGGGGTGGTGGGATGGATCATGTCCTGCATCTGACTGCAATGTAAACCTTAACTCAAAACCTTGAAATGGAAACGCAACTTAGAAGCGCTCTCTCTCTCCCGTTTTAAAAAGTGTTAATTTTGTTAATTGACACAGGGATCCGCGTATCCGCAACTAAATTGGATTCAGGACACAAATCCGTATGGATTTGGGGCTGGGGGGAATTCCTACACTCCTGCTGGCAGAGGCTCAGTGTCACTAGTTCGGTCCATGTGTCTCTGACTTCTCTGCTGTCCGATGCCTGTGGTGTAAGCGTGAGGTTGTCAAAAACTATGTAAAGAAAATGCTAGTAAATGCTACAAGCTCAGTGCAAGGAAATAATTTTCCTGGGATTCCTGGTGCTCCCACTAAATTGACCTTATTTTGAGCGATATGACATCTTTTCCAAAACTTGTATAGCATAAATCTGGCCATAGTGTGTGTAAGAATGCACAAGATACAATGACTATAACCGGTGTCTTTCTCTAATGCACGGTCCACTTGCTAAGAGGAAATAGCCAAAAGAAGACCAGGAAAAATGACATGAATGTTAACTTTAAATCTCTGGTGAAAGGATGTTTAAATGTGAATATTGCTACTGGTTAGTAGTGGACGCTTTTTGCTATATTTTGTTTTCCAAATTCAGAGTTGTTACTTTTAAAGCCAATAGTACTAGGACTCTTGTATTTAAAATCTGTAATTGCATTGCTACAACTGAGTAAATTGTAGTTTCAGGTGTTACAGTCTTTGAAATGGCATAACTTCGCCTTCAGTCAGCACTGGGTGGTTTTTTTTTTTTTCTCTGATGTTTTCTATCTTGTTTTCTTCAAGTACGCATGCTAAAACCATCTGATTAGAAAAATACACGGTGCAGATGATAATGGGACTGTCAGGATGTCTGATCAGTGAGGGTAGTCATGGTAAACAAGCAATGAATGACTTGAGGGAAGAACACATCAGCTTGAAAAAATTATACACCATCCTTTCATGTCAGCATCTCTCAGCTTTGCCTTCTGTATACCTCTGCGCTTCCCAGCCTTTGTCATCCAATTTGCACCCAACTGTCATTTCAGTTCAGCACGTTATCCTGCAGCCTTCTCCGATGTTGCCATCTCTTTTCATTAGCATCTCTTAAATCCTCTTCGGTCGAATGCCTTGCTACTGCATGTGAAACGTGACACAAATTACCTCTCGTGTTTTCCTTCCCTAGCCATTTAAACGGGATGGCTCTGATAGTTTGCATAAAGTGAGCAGGGAGGGAATTTCAATGGGTAACCCTCACATGTATGCACATGCACACATGTAAACATATATTTTACAGAATACTCATTCAGAAATGTGAACCTGCTGTGCTGTAGCTGTATTCATGCCCTTGTTACGTTCACTTTTAAGAGTTACCGTGGCATATGAATACACTGACAGAGATGTTGGCAGAACTGATAAATTTTAGGCAGTGATTACAGAAGCCTTGCACAGAGCCAATTTGCTGCATAGAACCATGGATATGCATTCACGTTAACCTATACTAGCAACAGAAACAGCACGATGTGGCTTGGTTGTCCAGTCAGCTGTAATTTGTAATTTACTCTGTTATATTTACAATGTTATGTTCAATATACACAGCTAGTTTCTCCTGAATAGTTTCCAGTCTGAAAAACAATACATCCGTAGAAAATGGCCCACAGAAAAATTCAGTAAATCTTAGAAAATTGAACTGTATTACTAATAATTCATACATACAGAAGGGAAATTCAGTCCAAATAATTCCATTTATTTAAAAGATTATTTTGCTACTACAAGGTGCCAGGGACTCAACCATCAAATGGATTAAGGATAACATACACATCTAATTCTAAACCTATAAATTATACGTATATGAATATGCAGTGTTATGTGTAGTATATGCACATCCTGGGGTACTTGTGAGAGGTGGCATATTTGTTTGACAGATCTTTAGTACTGATGTTACTAGGCTATGCGTATAAATTATGCGTATTTTCAGGAGATACCAGTGCCCACAGACTATGGAAAATGCAATATGATGTAGTAGAGGGTAATAAAATTTGAAAAGTGTACTTCAAAAAGAGGTAATAGGATTTAAGAATTGTTGATACAAACTGTTACGCGTAATGATTCATGAGGGTAAAGTGATGCAGCCTGCTCATTATTTTTGCAGCCCCTTGGGTTTGGTCCAGTAGCCTTCATACAAAGCTTTCCACGAGAGTGTGCCAGAGTTAAATCTGCAGGTTTATTTACAAACCTCCAGATCATTGAAGAAAAAAGTTGCACCTTGTCTTCGAATCACATAGTTGCTTAAAGATCCAGTGTCCAGTCTTTGAAGTCCATTTGTTGCCTGTACTGGTTGATATGTTGGAACTGCAGACTGTCACACATGACATGCACAACATACATAATGTACAGCTGAGCTACAACTATTACCAAGTGATGTAACAAGGATCATGTAGGTGGAGGTCAAATCCCAAAGTAAATCCCAAAGACTTACCAGGGTTGAACCTGAGAGGCTGTGTGAGGATTTGGAACGTGACTTAACTAAAATGATGTAAGTGATCCTGTGCAGCTTATCACTGCTTCCATAGCAGTAAGTAAACTGTTGTTGAAAGCCTCAAAAGCAACAGTATCTTACCGACTACACAAATATATAAGATCCATGATAAAATCATATGTAAAGTCACCTTTTACTTTGTGACAGTGATACATATTTCACCTTGAAAAGCTGTTTTTTTTAATTCTGCCATATTTTCTGTCTGTAGTCCTTTTGGCCTGCACTTAGATGCTCAGTTATTTCCAGTCTCCCGTTTTAGCTTCAGTCATTTTGTATTGGCTAGCATATGTAGCTTCCTTCTCAGTGCCTTATTCCTGGGTACCTGATTTTCTGTGTGCCTCCTGTAGGAAATCCACTGGATAGTACGGCTCCTAAAATTTAGATACTGCAGCCTTTGTACCTCTAGTTCTAAGCCTTTAATGTTATAAAGAGATAAGTAGAACCTACTTTCAAGATTAGCAAATGCTTATGTGAATCTGAAGTTTTTGTGTTACTTGAACCTGTGTTTGCTGCCAAACAACTGGCTGTCTTGATTACACAGGTCTTTCATACCAGACAAACAACACATATAAAATATTTTGACACAAACCATCAGTTGCTATTGAATTCAAATGGAAGATGATGAAAGAGTACATGAACTATTTGTGTTTGGACTAGGGAGAGCTATCACTAATGTATAATTTGTTATATTTTTGGTAGGATAGTATGTCTTTCTCATTTAGCTCCAATTTCAGTCAGTGATTTATGTACTGAAAAGCAATATAATTGAGTATGGAATTATTATTCCTTCTTCAGGTTAGTACAAGTGGTAGCATGGAAAGAAATACTAAGTGAGAAAGCATGTTAAAATTCTGCTTAAGTCATTGGTAAAGATGTCAACCTTTCAAGAGCTAGGATTGTTGCAGTTACGTTTTACTTTGTGGACACTGGAAAATTCTTCAGCCTGAGGCAGTTTTTATTTTCCATAGTTTGACTTGGTGTGCTTAAAGATAAGTCACTTAATTCTGGAAAACTAAAAATTACAAGGAAACTTTCGGGGTTCAGTTCTCCAATTTGATTGCCTAAAACTGGGCGACTAGATTCAGGCTCTGAGGACTATGTGGTTGTCCATGTCTCTCTTGTTAAATCGCTTGTGAGCTAAATACCAGTTTTAAGTACCTAACATGGATTTATGGGACTCACCAGCCTTTAGGTAATCAGGTTTCACCCTGGGGTGTCATTACTAGCTTTACATATTCAGAGCAGAGAGTGTACCTCAAAGATAACAGAGATTTTATGAAAGGCAGATATCTACTTGCATCATGGGTGCCCAGGGGCTGGCAGGGGGCTGCAGGGCTCTGTGAGGGGTGGCCGGGGCTGCATGCGCTGGACACAGCGGCACAGGGCACAGCTGAGCCCCGCAGCCACCATGCTGGTGCCTCACGGGGAATGCATTTAAGAAAGGGTAAAATACCACACAGGCAGCATGTGGGGGGGGGGGGCGGGAGGGAGTGTGAGAAGCAGCTCTGCAGCCACCAAGGTCAGAGAAGGACGGGAGGTGGTGTTCCAGGCGCAGAGCAGAGATTCCCCAGCAGCCCATGAAGACAGCCATGCTGGAGCAAATATCCACTATGGAGGGCCCAGTGGCGGAGCATGTAGCTATCTCCTGAAGGAAACAGCAGCCAGTGGAGAGGAACCCATGCAGGAAGAGGTTCTCCTGACAGGAACTGTGGCCCATGCAGGACCCATGCTGGAGTAGGTTTGTCCTGAAGGACTGCAGCCTGTGGAGCGGACCCACATTGGAGCAGTTCATGAAGGACTGCAGCCCATGGGAAGGACCCACCCTGGAGCAGGGGAAGGGTGTGAGGAGGAAGGAGTGGCAGAGAGGAGATGCGATGGACTGATTGCAACCCCCATTCCCTCCCCCCTGCGCTGCCCAGCAGGGTGGGGGAGTTGAGACTGTAGGATTGAAGTTGCATCTGAGGAAAAAAAGAGGGGGGGAGGGAGTTTTGTCTTTGTTTCACACCATCACTATTTTAATGAGCAATAAATTAAATTAGTTTTCCCCAGTTCCGGTTGGTTTTGCCTCTGATGATGATTGGTAAGTGATGTCCCTGTCCTTATCTTGACCCATAAGCTTTCTTGGTTTACTTTTTGTGACAGGACTGCTGAGAGAGCAGCTGGGTGGGTGTCTGCCAGCCAGCCAAGGCCAACTCACCACACTACTGTAACAACTATGTTTTCAAATACAAAGCTGAGCTCTACTCCAGTCTTAAAACCATCTTGTAAGCACCAGCTTTTAGTGGCAGTTTTAGGACTGTAGATCCCAGCTAGCTGGAGCTGTCTCTTTGTAGCCCTGAAAAAGGTGTTTGTGGAATCTTGCGCCTCTACAGCATTTTTGTGCTGGCTCACTCCTGGTAGCTCCATGCTCATTTTAAGCTGCTCCCTAGTCAGTCGCTTGCCAGGTTTTGGATCTAGTTTTGAAATGCTGATCTTCTCCCTAGACTGTTAAAATCATGTATCATTAGGAATCTTGGCAGCCCAGAAAGAAATATTTCTCCTTTATCAGATGGCCAGTAATTTGTCAGAATGTTATGTGCTTCGTGCAAGGCCAAACCATGTTGCTTCAGGAGGTCTCACCACCTGTGCTGTACCCAAATTACTGCATAATTTTATTTCTACTAGTCCTGTGTTTTGTCTCTACCACAGATGGGCATGCATGGCACAATTTAATAATGAACCTTCATCCGCTCTCCCTACCTCCCTCCAAAAATATATTAATGAATTTTACTGCTTAATAGTAGGGTTGTATTTCTGTGAAATTTTCCCTTCCTCCTTCTCTCCAGTCTAGTGCAGAATAAGAGCTCAGACCACATTGTATATTGAATTTGCATTTTACAGCTGAAATCTTTGTAAGGACTCCCAAATTATCTCCAATTCTGCCTACATATTTTTATTTTATAGCTTCTTATTCTCTGCCTTTCTAGGGTGAATAAGCCCCATTTCTCTTTCTCTCTCTTTTCTATGTCCTTAATCATTCTTGCCATGCTTTTATTCTACATTATCTTTCTGTTTAAGAGCAGGGCTAATAGTATTTCAGCTAAGTCCTCCCTGTTGTTTTACGAAGCAGTTTTAGTATTCTTTCTGTCATGAATACTTTCCATGTATACATCGTTAGCTGTTGTGTCAGCAAGCCTGCTGTGCACTGAAACGGGCGTTTCACTGACCTGTACATATTTAATGTTCAGGTTCTCTTCTTGAGATCATATGGTTAATTTGGAAGCCTGTAAGGCAGTAGTTTACGTGCTTTTCACCTGTATTCATTGATATCCACTTGCCTATATTGCACATCACTTGCTGTCAAATTGGGAAATTGATCTAAATGGTGTGGGTCACCCTGAAGTTCCTTGCACTCCTCTTGTTTCTCCTGCCCATAGTGCTTTTTGCCATCCTGAGATCTCGTCTCACCGCTCCTTCTTTTTGTCAGCATCATTAAGTAGAGGTTTTCCTATGGAACCTCGAGGAATAGTGTTCTTAAACTTTTGTGGTGGTAAAGGTGACTGTTTAATCCCGTTCTTGCTTTCTGTCTTTTAAAAGAAGTTAGTTTTCAATCCAAAATAGTGTTTGGTTTCATATCCTATGACTTGTTTTGTTTCTTTAGTGGCACAGCTTTTGGAATTCTAAATAAGGTATCCAACTGTTTCCTGTATTCAGTGCTCCACTGGCATACTCAAGCTGTTCCAGGAGATTTAGAATATCTAATTCCAGTATCTATTAGTGTCTAATTCCAGACTAGCAATATCTAATTTCAGGAGATTAGTAACATCTGGAGAAGCCATTTCAGTTTGAAATTTAAAGTAATATTGTACTTAATGTTTTTTAACAAAACTTTCAGGAACTGATGCAGAAATAACAGGTTTGGAAATCCATGTGTCACACCTCCAGGATTTGAAATGTAGAAAAGCACTGCTAAGTACTCCCCAGGTTCAGAAGCCATGCGTCTTTTCAGTGAGATAATGCATGTTTGGTAGCAAATTAGCTACATCATCCCTAGACTTCAGAGGGGTTTTCTTATCTTATACTTTTATTGCTTTAACAGAGTTATTTATTTTGTTGGAGATTATGAAGCAGGTGACCCTTGTTTAAGAACTGCTGCAGATGGACATCGATCTGACTGTGAATCACCAGAACTAATGACGGGGTTACCGTTGTGTTAGGTGGCATAACTGGTCGAGCTCTTAACTCAGTGCTAACTTTGTGCTGGAAATACATCCTTACAAGAAAGTTAATGCTCTGTCACTTATCTTATGAATTGTTCTTCTTTTCCCACCATCAAACTTTTAGAACCAGGAACTAGAATAAAGTGGAAGTTGAATGGGGGTACACAAGGAATACATGACACTGTTCGATGGAAGAGTGACAACTCCTCCTTCCCTCCTGCAATGTGATAGAGAGTTTTATAACAATTAAAATAAACCCAATAAAATTATTTGCTGGGCTTTAAAGGAGAGCAGGGTCTATACAGAGCAGAAAAATCCGAGCAGCTCATGCCACTTTACTCTTAAATGTTATTTTTTGTGAGGCTTAGTATAGCTCAAAGCAGTGGAAATGAAATGGGCAGCAAGAGCAACTCTCAGTAGGAAGAAGCAATTTGCTGCTGTGCCTTGCCTTCTGTGCGTGCATAACAACCCGCCAGCGGGAAGCACGCTGCCTTTTTTAAATGAAGTGGCTGTGACAACCTGGCTACTGCCTTGTAGCCTCTTGTTCTAACTTCAGATCTTGGAGCCAGGGCATTGAGACAGAGTGTAAATTGTAGGCTACTTTTGCAGATTTTGGTAAGCTGAACTTTGAAGAAATCATTATCAACGGAAGGAAAAACACATTTTCTTCTTACCCTGAATTAATTATGTTCAAATTAATGTATGAGAAATGGGAGTTACCTTAATACTCACTGTTACAGCAAAATAAATGTTCTAATTACCAAAGCACTATTGCATGTCATCTAATTATGTGTTACAAAATATGTAGTAGAAGCACTAATTATAACTAAAAAATGATATATGAAAAATTTTCCTAGAGATGAGATATTTTTGGCATCATACTTATTTTGGAGCCTGCTCATTTGACTGGTTAATTTACTGGTAACAATGCTTATCTCTCAAAGGCTGAATCACTTAAAAAGAAATATTCCTTGGTATTTATAATGGATATACATTAACATATACATAAATAATTCGACAGATGTTTTTTGAACAGACAAACTTGATTAATTTTGTGAGACTGCTCAGTTAACATTTTTATATGTAGTTATGTTTTTAACGTAGGTTATCTGCACTTAAGGAATTAATTCTTCTGAGTGAACATTCAAATCTGAGAGCTGGTTGAAAAATCTCTGGGTTTTTTTTCATCAATTTGTAATAGAAACAGCCATTTTTTCCCAATAAAACTCAAGTTAACCAGTATGTACAGGGCTCAGTTTAAGGTGAGACAGTTATACATCAATGACCTACACTGAGGCAAAATGAGTAATGGGAAACACTAATCAGATTTTCAGGTGTTATATGATACCCAAGGGCTATTTAAAAAAAAAAAATTATTCTGTATTATATTCTGAAATATATGAAATAATTTTAAAACTTGTATGTAATTTACTTTAGTTATCTGGGAGTTGAGTGGAGGGTAAATCAGGTGTCTGGTTTTTAAGAAACTGGATGCATGACAGACTTCATCATGGATTGTGAACTTTGTTTGAGGAATACTTCAGGGCAGAAAGCTTCTATGAGATCTGTATTTCATTTGCTGCTAAAGCTGAATGTTGTATGGTCAGTGAGAGAAAGGATTATAGGTGAAAAAGGGACAGTAGATAGTCTGAGGTAGTTGAATGATCCCAAGAGAATTTCATTCTAGTCGTATCTCAAACAAAAAAGCTTCCTGAATGGAGTTTCAAAACTTAATTTTTTTTTTCCAAAATGTAAAGCTTTCACTAAAAGTCTTTCAGTCCCTGAATTTTCAAGACACTTGCCTTGAGTCTTAAAACCTGTTTTGCAGGTGGCAGATGTGTTACGAATTTGGTAAGGCATTGAAAGCCAAATCTTCCAAAGGAAAGGAATTTAGGTCAATTTCCTAAATCTTGTAGGAACTGGGCTGCTGATTATCTTCACAGAGCTTGTCTTGAAGCATAATAAAAATCACATATGGAAATGGAAAAAACCCTAGTGTATGTGTAGTGCAGAGTTTACATAATACAGAATTAATGCATATATTGGCGTTATGCATATACATGTAACATAATATAATGACATATATCAAACTGAGGGATACACTTCATTAATTATCTGGTTAATATGCATTTTTGGAATAAAAAAAATTAATCATAAAATAGATAAAATTAGCAGAAGAGGATCAACTTGAAGTGGAATGGGTTGTCCTCACACATGTATTACCTAGCATTTTTTTGGTTGATTTTCTAACTGTGACCTTCTTTTAATGAGATTTTAAATGCAATTTCACTGTGGATAATAGGTGTGATGGTGTAGGTATTCAGAAAGTCAGAGACTAAAAAGAATATAGTGTCATGTAATCCTTTTCTTTGGTCATAATGAGTTTTCTTTGTTACACTTCTACTAGCACTTTTGTCTGACTCGTGCAAATAAATCAAGAAACAGGTATCACATCAATATCACTGGTTATTTTTCAAATGGTTGAAATTGCTTTTTGTCATTTCGTTGTTTTAATGAATCGCTCTTTTTAAGTAATGAGCATGTTTCTTTTGCAGCCTTCACAGTATGTTTTTTTCTCCGTTTCAGCTGTCATTTAGATGTTGATATGTAAAGCAAAATGGCAAAAATCAACACCCAGCACTCCTACCCTGGTATGCACAGACTGTCTGTCAGAGCTACTGATGAAGATATTGAAAGGATTGAAAATGGCTGTATCAGGTAATATATTCCTTTCATCACAGTCAAGAGGGCAGATTGCTGCATCATTTGTGGCACTCCTCTAGCTCTGCATTATGGGAGGGTTACACCTTGATATTGTTGACCCAGTGCACTTAACTGACTTAATGTATATGGAAGCACAGAAGAGACAGCAACAGGAAGATTGTCATGGCTTGCAGTTTTGCAACCAGGATCTGTCTTACCTCAGGAATAAAAGCCCTTTTTCACATCAGTGGGAATTACACCAACTCATTAAGGAGAAATTTCTTTCTCAAGTCACCAGGCAAATAGCAGGGCCTGGGCTTCCCACAGTCTGTGGGAGTTGGAGAAAAAGGGAACCTCCCAGTGACATGCAGTGAAAAGCCTCAGGAAGTTTTTTGGTTCTGTTTTGTTGGTTTGTTTGTTGTTGTTGTTGTTTTTTGTGTGGTTTTTTGTTTTGTTTTTTTGTTTTTTAAGTAGCCCCTGCAAATCACCTAGTTCCTGTGATAGGGAGCATTTGCAGTGTGTAAAGAATATCAACATTTTTGTACTGGATTTTCAGAGTCTCTCACTGTATATATGTAGAACTATAATAGTTCTGTTACATTGACCTTTCTCTGTTTAGATAATTTTAAAGCGGCTGTTTAAATGTGCCAGTGAGCTTACATAGTACTAGTCATTTGCCTAGTCTGGGGAAGCCCTGCTGGGCCTGCAGGGAAGTGTCTGATGATCCACAACACCTGTGCAGACTCGGCTTGTGATGGCCAACCCCCTCTGCTATGTCGACCTTGTCAGGCTGCCTCTTGCTGTTCAGGAGTGTATCCTGCCTAGAGCGCTCAGAATCCTGCTGGGATGATAGGACCGCCCGTGTCATGATAATTTTGGATTGGATGCCCCTAGCATCTAGTATGGATGTAATCCCTGTCCTGTTTGAACTGGTCAGTTCTTTTCCTTTCTGCTTTGAAGGTGTACCCACACTAGTGAAAATAGAGCTGCTTTTATTCTGGACAGCATGGCTCGCTTGACTTAGTTATACTACCCCATGGTCTCCTTAGGGAGATTTGCAAGTACCCTTTGCCCCCATTTAGTGTTGTCTCAGAAACAGGGAAAACAGATCAAAATGAGCCTCCTACTTTCTGTTGTGTTTTTTTTTTTAATGTCCTTTTTGTAAAGGATATCAGTGATTTGCAATAAGAAAGGAATTACTGGCATGGATGTGAGAGTGTGGTTATAAGGGTTTAAATGTAGGATTAAATCACTGCAGTCATTTGCAGTTTCAGAGGCCATGACTTGCTTATGACAGAGGGACTGAAATACGAATTTATTGCAATGATGATGGTCTTGAAGAGGCATTTATTTAAAAGAAAGCTTGCTGTTATCAGCATTAATTACAGGAGTTCATAGATGGGTAAAAAGATACAATCTTACTCTGTGAAGGAGATCTTATATTTAAGGATTTGGGATTGCTGAAGTGATTGCCAGTAAGTATATACAATGCCTTTGTAATACCACTCAAAGAATCTGGATACTTTCTTTTAATTCAGAATTATTTTATAATTTGTCTGAACCAAAAGATAGATTCCATCCAGAATTTTAGCCCTTCTTTGTCTTGTAGCAAAATGTACAACTATAGACATTGGAAAGACTCCAGATTTTCTAGAGTAGCAACATTTCTCCTTTGCCTTTATCTTCTTCCAACTCCTGTTGGCTATAGTTCAACAGAGCAACTAAGCACATTACTTAGTTTTCATTAAAGTCAGTGGGTATTAAATTTATGCTTAATCCTAAGGATGCGCCTAAGTGCTTTTCTGCTGCGGTATGAGGTATTACCAAGAAAAAGCATTCACTGCAACAGTTAACAGGAAGTTGCTTTAAACTGTCATCCTCAATTATGCTGGAGTAGGTGATTCATGTGCCCGTATTCTTACAGTGTAGTATGCTATAAAGTTGGTCCATTGTGTTAAAACAAAAATCAGCAGACCAAAAAATAACAAACAACTCTCAATTTTTAAAATCCAGCCTCTGTATAGAAACAGCTCAAGCAGCACACTAGCCTATAGACACAGCTTGGCTATCTGAAAGTTGGAAGTAGGGCTCAGCTGTGCCTTGTAGACATCTGGATTTCAGTGTCTTTATGTAAATAGGTGTCTTAAGTTCCTGCTGTCATCAGTGGAGATGTTGTCAGTACTGATGGTGGCAATAGGGAACTGTTCAGCTTACCCTGAGGTTGAATATGTTGATTATTAGAGGTATTTAGTTGTCTAAAATGGGTATCTAAAGCTATTTAAAGTGATCGTCCCCCTGTACTGGGCACTGCTGAGGCCACGTCTCAAACACTGGATTCAGTGTTGGGCCCCTCACTGCAAAACAGACATGGAGGTGCTGGAGCGTGTCCAGAGAAGGGCAGCGGAGCTGGTGAAGGGTCTGGAGCACATGTCCTGCAAGGAGCAGCTGAGGGAACTGGGGGTGTTTAGCCTGGAGCAAAGGAGGCTCAGGGGGACCTTATCGCTCCCTACAGCTGCCTGAGAGGAGGCTGTGGGCAGGTGGGGGTCGGTCTCTTCTCCCAGGTAACAAGTGACAGGACAAGAGGAAACAGCCTCAAGTTGTGCCAGGGGAGGTTTAGGTCAGATATTAGGAAAAATTTCTCCACTGAGAGGGTGGTCAAGCATTGGAACAGGCTGCCCAGGAAGGTGGCTGAGTCACCATCCCTGGAGGTATTTAAAAGACATGTAGATGTGGTGCTTAGGGACATGGTTTAGTGGTGGCCTTGGCAGTGCTGGGTTAATGGTTGGACCTGGTGATCTTAAAGGTCTTTTCCAATGTGAATGATTTTATCTGAGATACCATAGGATATCTGAAGCATTTAGCTGGGGCTAGTGGATATGCGGTGAGACCTATGTGCTCTGGAGATGTCAGATAAAATATTTTGAGATGTTCCAAATGGTACTAGACTCCTGTATTAAGGCAACTGAATCAAACCTTAAGATGGCAATTGACTATAGTGGGAACTTAGAAACCCAGATTTTATTAGGCACCCTAATTTAGGTCACAGCCATCTGGAGCAAAATCCTGCCCTTGAAGTCTGTCTCGCAGTCAGCACTCAGAAGGGCTTCAGCAATTCCTGTGTAACTGATCTGAACATTAAAACAGTTACTACTAAATGAAAATTCTGGATTATTTACATACATTTTAGGTGAAAATGGTCTTCTAGGGTTTTCAGAACCCAGTTAAGTCAAGGCAAAAGACAGATACAGAAAAAGGTACAGAGTAGGTGCTGATGTACGTATCCTTCCCAGAGCTTAATATTCTAGATACCTTGAAAGCATGGGAATTAATTGGCCTTTAGAGAGCTGAAGAGGCATGGAGCAGAAACCTCAGTGTCAGTGAGTTTTCTCTAGGATATGGTGACATTGCTGCCCCTGGGGAAATAAAATATTTTTCAGCATAAGCCAAGGAGGCACAATCATCTGCTGACGTTTCTGCTTTGCAACCTGCTCTCTATTTCTTGCCTATTTATTCTCTTCTCGTGTGGATTTCAGACCGTGTAACACCCTTGGATAGTAATGGCAGTGGCTACTGGTTTGCTGCAGATAGCAAACACACTCATGGCATCCAGATGGGAATGAACCTGTCTTTGTGAAAATCAAGTAAAAACTATGCCGCATGCATTGAAGGTGTTACCTCAAAAGCCCCATCTGTAACCATCCCTCTGCATCAATATAAAGCTAGCTGAAAAATAAGGCCTCTTGTATTATCTGAACAGGGCTGAGGAAAGTCAGGAATGAGTATATGAATTTTACAATAAGGAATTATATTAATGGAAAGAAGAGTTAATTTTTGACTTGTGTTTGTGTGGATTAAAGTGGAATATGTTTGTGACTGCTGTATAATATTGGACAGGTGCTTTCCTAAAAGTTGCCTGACGGAGTCCTTTGTGTATTGTTTTCTGATCCCATTGCAGATATACATAAACTTATACATAAACTGTATTTATTAAAGTGAAATACAAGTGCATTATAATGCTGTTTCCACAAAATTATTTTGATCTTCCTGAGTCATCTACACATGTTACTGATACAACTTTTTTGTAAGGTAAACCTGAATTTATTTAGAAGTTGTTAAATTTAGTTATAACACAAACCTAGTTACAGAAATTCTTAATGCACATATAAAGTAATCAGAAAATTGTTTTTTAAAACCAGTCAAACAACCAAAATAAAAATATATTTAGAATTTCACTAGTTGAATAATCCACCCAATTTGATTCCAGCAGTTTAGGCTGAGAGTTTTGCTTTTTTTTTCTTCTACAGAATACATTTTTTTCAGGGAGGTTGTCTGATCATTTACTAATAAAAGTCTGGCCAGAAAGTAATGTAAAGATTTGAAATTTTTATCAGTTTTATGGGACGCTGGATCAGATTGGAAGGTATTCAGATCAGGTCACATTAAGCATGCTATTTTCTTTCACCTATATTAAAACATTTCTTCAACTTGCTTTTGTCTCTGGACACCAAAAGCCATACCCTGGATTGAAAACCTGGGGTTTTAGAGGGTGCCATTAAGTGCTCTGTTGTTACTTTAGCAAGAGGGCAGACAGCTGGTAAAACTCTCAGTGTTACAGACGCAGAAATTACCATGAGCACATGCAGGGACAGCGGAGCACAGCTTTCCACACTGCTGAGGAGTATGGAGGGGATGGTCAGGCATGCAAAGCACTTAACAGATGATACACTTAGAAAGTATGACTGTGCTGATTAAGGGGAGCTAGCAGGACAGTATTGCTTTTGGTGCCTGATCTAGCTTGTTTAGAGCTCACTCAACTCTCTGCACTATTCTACATTGCCCTCCTCGGCATTTACTTAAAACAAAGCTGAGCTCTCATTCCTAGCCTTTTATTTCTTGTCAGCAGATGCCCAAGCATAGTAGTGTCAGTAATGCAGGAGACTGGCACTAAACAAAGTTTACAAAAAAGAAATAAAGATAGTTAATAGTGCTTTTTTGGACAGCAATTTTCATCTCCTGCTTGGCTTTTGTTCTCAATGATAAGCCAGCACAGTTATATCAAGATAGAATGTCACATGGTGTTCATTATATTTCAGTATGCCTATAGAGGTTAATAAAATCAAAATAGTTCTCATTCTGAGACTTCAGAAAAAGTCTGATTGGCCTGATTTCTTGGGCCTTACTTCTGTGTAGGGTTTTCTAAGACTGATAAAGAATGCACTCTGATAATCTTTTTTCTTTTTAAAATTCTCCTTTCTACTTGGAAGGATACCTAGAGTATTTTAATCCATGTTCACTTTGTTATCTGTATTACTCTTTACTACTTTATTTTGTGATGCTTATATTTAATTACTTCTATTTAGAGCAAAGATAACAAGTTGTACAGTCACTAAAAGCAGTTGAGTTACTGCAGCTTAGTGAGATACTCCTCATTGTCTGAGTCATTGATTGAACACGGACTTCTAATCAATCCAAACATGAAATAAAAGATACTGGTTTAAGCCTCTATGAAAGGCTATCTATTTTTGCAAAGTGCTTTTTTTTCCCTGCAGCTGAATTGTGACACTTAAAATTATTTTCTAAGAAGTCCCACTATCTTCTTCTAAAAAGGTATTTTTGGGACTCAAAACAGTAATAATTGGTAAGTAAGAACAGAAGTAGCAATATTAGAATTTATTGCTAAGATCACACAAAATGTATATTTCTCTGTAAAAAGGAATAAAAGGGCTAGGGCTTAAGAACAGCCATAGCACTGCAGTCTAAAAGACTGACTAGTCCAGTATCCTTTCTCCAGCAGGTCTGTATGCAGATGCTTCAGGAAAAAGAAAATAAAAGTGGGCAAACTGCAAGTATCTGCAACAGACTTTCCTCTAAAACTCTCCCAGCATCCAGCTCAGGAGACTTGTATTGCTGAATGTGGGCTCTGTGTGTCTGTAATATGTAATGGATTTCTGTTCCATGAGTTTGTTCATTCTCCCCTAGAAGCTGTGTTAACTTTGACATCCACAACAGGAACTGGGTTGTAAAGTTTTTCAATACTAAGCAGTGTCTTCTTGGTGTTTTCTGACTAGAAGAGAAGAGGAAAGCAATTGAGAATTCTGGGACTGTGAGGATCTACCTTTTTTAGCATGATTCTTTGTGTAGAAATAATACAGTTTTAATTCTCTGTCAGTTTCTCAGCTGTGAGGACACACAAAATTGAGCTGCTAATTATCCTTTTGTGGGCATTCAAAATGCCGTTGCCAGTTCCTATGAAGATACCAAGTATCATTATAGTCAGTGTTTTCCTGGCAATACAGATTAACAGGGTCTCTATTTGTTCCTATTTGCAGAGAAAGTTCCTATTTGCATTACAAAGGGGGAAAAAAATGATCCTTAATGGATGAGACAAAGTCTTGTAAAAGTGAATACTGAAGTGTGAAAGACACAGAGAAAACCCTTGGAGTCTTACAAAAAAACCCAGAGTGAGCCCTGGTGAAGTCCAGGTTCCAGAGAAGTCAATTTCAAAATTCTGTTGCTGAAAGATGAGGCTAAAATGTCATCTGTGTTTCTCAAATGCTAATTATTTCAGTGCTGATAAGTAGTCTCACAATTACGGGAACTCACGGGAGTGGGCAGAGACTATATATGTATATATATAAACGTAGCTTAACGTTATAACAGCTGTCCACCGTTGTGTGCAACTGGGCTGTCACAGTGTTTGCCATGGTGGCAGTAGCCCGAGGTGCCTCATCTCCCCCGGCAGCCCTGGAGACCTGCAGCCTGTGCTGCTGTGCAGGAGGTGAAGCTTCAGGTGGGAATTCTGCAGCACGAGGGCTGCAGTATGTGCAGCTGGTGGCAGCAGCCTGGTAGGAACAGCAGATGCCCTGCTCGGGACTAACTGCTGTAAAATCCTTGTTCTCCCTTTCAGTCCAAGCAAGAGTGAAAGGAAAAAGAGACGTGTATTTGCTTTGAGTCGTGAATAGGACCTGCAGTGGTAGAAATTCCAGATTGTTAAATCCAAACCACGTCTAGGAGAACACTGAAAAAAGCAGTGGGTGCTCACTTTAAAGCCCTCTGGTGGTGAACTCCACGTTGAAGGAAAGCTGCTGATGCCTTACAGGAGGTGTTAGAGCAGAAAACCTGCTTCCCATAATTGTGTACTTGCACAGCACTGTAGTACTGACCAGTAAGGAATCAGCTTCTGAGCTTGCTGGAACAGATCAGAGCCTCTACTGACTTCATTTTGCAGTTGGATGGCTCCAGAAAAACAGGAATATAGGCTTAGGTCTGTGTTTATCAAATGCTTGCCATCTTACTAGGAAGAGGACAATTTGCTGCCCTGTTTCCTGATGTAGTGGCAGAAAGAATCAGATGGGGGGAAGTCTGCTGGAGGCTGTATGGAATTCTTAAAATAAAAATTTGTTTTTGCAGAACCCATTCACTGTGTGAGGATGCGTCTTCAGAACTGCAGAGAGTCATTTCTGTGGAGGAAAGACATGTATCTGAACCCCAGACGAGCTCCTTCACAGGCAGGGGAGCAATGGCAAGGTAAGGGGCTAATACCATTTCCAGTATTAAGTTTAACTTGTTGAAAGAGACTGATCACAATTTGGAGGCAACGTAAGAACAACCATCACTTTTCAAAGAAAATGGATGGAGTCCAACTGAAAAAAGCCTATAAAAAGTAACAGAAGCTGCTTTTGACTAATTCTAAACTCGTCACTTACTCGTTACTTACACTTACTTTTATTTCACAATAAAAACCTTAGAATCCTAGGGATGCTGAATGAGCTTACACAAATTAGTCTGAACACAATAAAGCAGATTATTTTTACGTGATCAGGTTGGAAAATATATTGAACGCTGAGGAAATGCATGAAGTGAGGCCAGACTGTAAAATAAATGGGTAAGTGTTCGGTTCTGGCTGATAGCTGATGCAATGTTTGTTTCCTATCAAATAGGATGTACTGATTGTTCATTTGTTGGTAGATGGCTTTGGTAAGGGAGGAGACAGGGGCCCTTCTGTTGGAAGTGCAAGTGTTTCTCTCAGTTTTTAGAATCCAGTTATGTTTATAATTGATTGGGAGCCTTAGTCGGCAAAATCAAAGTCAACCATTTGCTTAAGTAATTTACTTTACCGGGACTTAAACGTAAACCTGAAGTGGAGCTTCAAAAACTTACTGTGTCTGCTTTAAATATCCCCAGCTGAGAGTACAGAGCTCTGTCTACAGATACCATTGCTACAGACAATACAGATCATGCTCACATGCTCAGTCGAAGCATGTATATTTCAAAGAGGAAAGAAAAAAAATCATTATAAAACTAGAGTCAGTTAAAGATTCAGCTTTTTGGATGGTGAAGAATAACTTTTATTTCCCTGCTTGGTTTTCAGACAGTGACAACGCTGGTGTAGATTACAAATCTGCCACAAGTTGGTTTTAGGTGGAAAACGATTGTAGGTGTGTGTGTTGTGTGAAAACATAAACCACATGAATATGTAAACTCATATTGCGAACTTCCTTTTTAATCTTTGTTCATGTTGTTCTGTACCTTTTTTTCAGGATAGTTTGAATTACAAGTGTGTGGCTACACTTATGCTCTGAATATACAAGGAAGCCTGTGATGAAAGCATGAATGCATAGCAATTTACATATTATGGTAACGTAACATGCCTCTTGAATGCAGAGTCTCAAAGACCTAAGACGGCAACATTTGATGGACTTGACTGAGTATCTCACTTCAAGATACAAAGGACAAAAAAGTGAAAATTCTATTTCTTTGTACAAATGGAGAGGCTCTCAATGTCATTTAGTAAAATATGTTTGCTCCTTAACTGACAGGTCTCATCAAAATGCTTTATTTTCTAATTTAAGTAAGAACATCCATAGTGGTATTACTCCTTACCACTTCTTATGTGAAAACTGAGTTCTGCTCAGGCAAAGAGAAATTCTGTAGCTTAATTTTATGCAGCGTTTTTTTAATAGAGTGAGGAATCTATTAAATAATTTCAGACTTTTATGTGGAGCTTTTCTTTTGCGCTCTTTGTAGGCTTTGAATTCTCTTAGTTGTTGGGGGTTGTAGATGATTTACATGATACTGTCTTGGTGTAGTGCTGAAGAACAAGACATATATTTTTCTAATTTCTGATACGTGATATTATTCCTACCTTTTTTGTCCTTTTTATTTTAGGGTAAGAGAATTTGGGCAAGATCTATGAGGGGATGTAGTTAGGCCCTTGAGAACTGCAATCAAGAGGCAGATGTACTTTACCATAAGGTTTAAGTTGTTCATATCAACCTATTTGTGGATTCTGAGCATATGTAGTACTAGCTGATAGAGAGAAAATGTAAAGAGCTTGTCTTAAGTAGCCTGAGGTCTCTCTAAGAACTTAAGCATTGTTCAGGATTTCATTATGCTGTCTTTGAGGCCAAGTTTGGGAAACCTGAATTAACACCACTTTTCTCTAAACTAGACTGCTGATAGGAAATAATATATTGTGTGGGTAATAAATACAATAACTTTTGTAGATTTCAGTCTCCATTATTCTCAATTTTTCAGAAAGATGTTTCCTTTTGAACTTTGTCAGAAAGCATTGTAAACATGCATAATGTGAATTGTGAGTAGAGAGATACATATTGATACAGTGATAATTTAATTATGCTGTCGTGATTGTTTGCTTAGCTCATTTCAGTGCTCTGCTAGAAATCTAGGATGAGGAAATAATGCTCCCCATGCATTAGACAGGTTTATATGTGATAGTCAATTAATACGTTTGCAGACAGACCCTTTAAAAACACAGGGAACGTGGCTGAAATTTTATCATTCCTTATTCCAAAGCCCATCCTCCCTCACCCAGCTATTCAGTTTTTATTTCCACTGTGTGTACCAGCCCTTGAGCATGTGATCCTGTGAGCATTTTATATCTCCTAATTCTGTCAGACCAGGATTCCCCCGTTACCATGTCAGAAGTTTGTCAGTAGTCAACTGCCCCACCCCAAGCACTTGGTTTGCCCCCACTTGACAAGAATATTCTTCTCTTGCTCCTGAGGTGCTGGTAGAGTAGACTAGGAACTGATGTGTGAGATACTTTCCTGATCCATTGCAAAATGTGGTGTATGAAATTGTGGGAAGTGACTGAGTTCACACAGGTAATGCATCAAATTGAATTTTGTAGGCAGGTGGAGAAAAATCCTCCTGGGCTACTCTTTGCGGGGATGTTTGGAGCCATCTGATGCTCTTGTCTGGTTCAATGTTGTATGTCTGTTCTGTGCAGGCTGTCACGATTTGTCATATCTGTGAGGTCATGGGCCACAAGACATCTGCACCACGAAGACCAAAGACCCGATTCTTTCCTAGAACGTATCCGAGGGCCAGAGCTCATAGAAGTGTCCAGTAGGCAAAGTAACATACGCTCCTTTCTGGGTATGCGTGAGCGCCCTGGGGGAGTAAACAGGTAAGAAGATGTGTTTATACTTTAAACGAAGATGACTGAGGTTATGGCATTTTCTTGGTGATTAGGATGTAAGTTTTATTTTAAGAAGAGGGTAAGGAGCTTAGTGTGGGAGATGAACAGGATATCTAATGCTGCCCGGGATCTTCATCTAACAGAAGTGTTGCAGCTTTCAGCTGAATTTCTCTTTCCCACTCAAACACACTGTGGCAAAGATCTTGAAGTAGAGGATTCTGATCATGCTGCTTCAGGTAGAATGGTTTCTTAGAAGTGGAATTTTATCATATGCTACCTGTGCAACTTGATGTTGCTAAACTCCTCTCTGCTGAAGATGAATGCAATTTCAATTTCAAGAGTCTAGGTTGTTGCTAGTTGTGGCTTTTCAGGACGTTAATATTATGCACATTATCTGCAAG
This sequence comes from Falco peregrinus, assembly GCF_023634155.1. NCBI lineage: Eukaryota > Metazoa > Chordata > Aves > Falconiformes > Falconidae > Falco > Falco peregrinus. Next base: position 51,401,887 of record NC_073724.1, on the reverse strand, counting down.
CATTAGGAAACTCCAAACACAGTTGTGCAAAATGTGTCATGGCTTTGTTACACCTACTTAGGTGTTCAGCTGCTAACATTACAGAAGGCTTCTGATGCAAAAATGAGAAAATCTGGCTGCTGACTTAACTTACTGGCACATAGTCTTTGGTATGGAAGACAAGTTCAGTCTTAAAGTTTTTCCAATAAAACAACAGAAGCTTGCAAGAGAAACCTTTATGTGTTTACAGTCTTTTGACTCGATAAATTATTACTACTTTATAAATACATGATACAGTGTTTTAAACAACTCCAGCTAAAAGAGAAAAATGAAGTCCCAAGATGTAAGTTGACTTTCTATTTTTCATTATGCTTTGAAGCATAGAACCCCATGTTTTTTTGCATAAAGATTGGTGGGTAAGCAAGTAATGAGTTGATTTGTTTCAAAATATCAGCTAGTAATTCAGATTAAAGCAAGAACCTTTGAAGAGCTGTGCATGATGCAGGTTACCTTGATTTGTTGTGGTCCAGCACAGCCTTGTTACCTTCACTTGATCTACTCCTTAGAAATTAGCTCAAAAGTACATTTTGTTGAATTCACCAGACTGAATTTTCAGAAGTCTGGAACAGTAGCGACGGCAGACTTGAAGTAATTAGAGAGGACAACATTGATCCTGGGCCAACAAACCTCTATATAAGGCTATTAGAAGTGAATTTGGGAGTATCCTTGCCTTCTCAGTTTTACACTGTTGCCACGTGACAGTAACTCCTAGTTGTTCTACCGTGAAGGCTTAATTCTGGCAGGTGTGCTTGTTAATGATCCACAAGTCTTGACACTGCATCTGTGAATACTTGAAAGGATTGAAGAAAGCTTAAAAAAAAAAAAAAAAAAAAAAAAGTAGCCAGATGAGTACAGAGCTAAAATTAGTCAGATGCATGTTGCCATGCACTAATACACCTAAGAACAAGCTTCAGACATCAGCACGAGGTAAAAAGAAACAGCTCCCCTTGAAGTAGTTATGCAAAGGCGCTTATCACGGCAGTCAAAGTTGACCTTCCTAATCTCATCAGTGCATATGTGAGAAGCTAGTAAGTCAGGCTGTCGTGTTGCTAAACACGTGTATGAAATACCAACAGTCTTTACACTCTTTAATGTGTTTTATTTAACCTGCTGCAGTCACTGGCCCTTGGCCAGGCTTAATGTCAACTATAGCAACAACACCAACGAAGAGTAAGTACTGGTAACTCCCAAACACCTTTCTGCCACTAGTTCCTTCTCTTTTCCTATTTCCAGCCTAGTAACATTTGTAGTATAGACTCCTTATCTCTTCCTGAGCCTTTCCCGAGAATATAGTTTAATTATAAAGAAAGATCTAATTTTCTTAGTATGAAAAGCATCCTTCTTGCTCCCTGTGAACTTGTTTTTGTCTGAAGTTACCCTTACCTCTCAAGGAATGAATTTGATTAAGCATTTAGTCCCTACCTCCTCTAGTTCAGCTGGCTGATTTTACTGTATTGCTGATTGATTTATTAATTCTTTGGTTTTTAGGTGATATTCATATACTGGTTTTCTAATAGTGATTTTCTTCTTGTAACACACTAGTCCCTTTTTGCAAATCAAGTGCCCCCCGAATGTCAAGCTGTCAAATGAGAAGTGGGTACTGATCAGGGTACCAAGAAAACACTCACGTGTGCAGTCTAAATGAAAACTAACAGTCTTCTTAAAATGTGTGTTTCAGTTCAGCAGTTATTGTTGGTGTAGATGTAGAGGAAGTGACAGGCAACGTAATAAGACTTGCATTGCAACAGAAGCTCTGACAGAAGCTTTGGAGCCTGTTTTATGTATTTGACAAGATATTTCACGTTGTTACACCAAAGAGAAATCTCATGAAAAGGTGAAGAGCTCCTGTAATTTAAAATCACCCAACACCAATGTATGTTGCAAGTCTTAGACCACAGCTGAGGACGCACCTGCTCTGTAGCATCCAGCAGCAGATCTGTTTGCACACATGATGACAGTGATTTTTTTTTTCATTGCTTTCCAGATGAAAACAAAAATTAAAAATAATCAGGACAGTTTCTGATTATGTCAGAAATAGTGCTGGGAAAATCTTGGTTTTTTCTCCAAATAGTTCCATCATGGGCTAGTTCAAACTGTACATTTTAAATGATGCTGCAAAATCTCTGTGCACATACCTGAACAAGAGGTCTTCCTTTTCCTCAAGCAACTTTTTAGTTTGGTTTGCATAACTTTTATTAAAAAGGAAAATCAGCGTGCGGTGAATGGTGACAGAAATGTGCAGAATTTTATTCACATTGGTATAAAAAAAGTGCAAAAATCCTGGAGCTTAGCCTCCTAGTCAGGGCCCAAAGGACCAATTAAGATGGAAGTGCTGCTTTCTTACTCTGTGTCTGACAATGACTCATGTACCTTGGGCAAAACTTTGATCCTTCCAATGTTTCATAATTTTTAAATGAAGACAACACCTGCCTGTCTACTTGCCTGACAGTGTGAAACATACTTGATTTGAAAACTACATGACAGATGAGAAATGCAAATATTTGACTCATTCAAAGATTATGACAGTGTTTTTACAGGGGCTGATGAAGATATGTTTTCTAAGTCTGAAGGTGCATGCTCCTTTTAATGTGCTGGAAACACAGAATGGATGCCACTGTATTGCTATCAAAGACGGCAGACACAAATAACACTTTTATTAGTTACTGGATTCCAGTTTACTCAGTAGCACTGATAAAAAAGATGCGGGTCTTTTTAAAGCTTCAGGATTTTCATTATGTTAAACACCTAAGAATACCTGCCTTCGGGGAACTGTAGGTGATGCTTTCAAGTTTTTGATTACGGCCGACCTTTTCCTCTGAGTGACTTCCACCACCAGACTACAAGTAGGTGAGAATATGATAAATTGGGAGTTACACAATGGAAAGATGAACAGAGGCCACAGAAACAGAAGAAACTCACTTATGAAAGATACATGTAGTTGACAGATGAGTTTGTAGGAGATCTTGGGCCAGAGAACAAGTATTGGCTTTAGATGCCACTGCTGTGTAGAAATTAGCCTTGGTAAATGGAAAACTGCTTTTTTGAGTTGAGATGCATGTGTAAGTAGAAGATTGGTCAACCCAAAGGTTCTTTCCTCCTCCAATTATGCTCCCTTGCAGTGTATAATTTTAAAGGTTTCGGTGGTGTTGGTCAGCTTGAGGTGTGCAAGATCTCAGCATTTTTTAGCAAATGGAGAAGAATGTCTGAGCAAACACAGACACCTGCATCTGAACTAGGCAACCCATTCTTCCTTTGCAGTTGATGGAAAGAAAAAATTGCTTTTAGGGCACAGATCATCTTGTAAATATGGAGTACGAGGTATGGATTATCTCATAGATACAGTAGGTCTCAACTGTGGAGATCTGAAACAGGTTGGCTTAATCATTTTGACTGTAAATCATTTCTAAAATAACTACTCTGTAGTTAAATGCGACACGCCTCTTTTCTCTGCATTTGCTGCTTTTGTTCAGACATTGACTGGGATTCTTCTCCAAGGCAATTGTTGAAGCCAGAGGTAATTAATTAATTATAGCTATGTTGCTTTTGAAGAACTGTGAGAGGAAATTCAGCCTTATTTCATTTAATTACCATTAAAGCTTCAGGCAGTCACTATGAGGTTTTGGATATGCAAAGAATATTGACAGTTTTTTAGTCCATTTGAAATTCTATTATCATTTGGTAGATTTTAAATGCCTGATTCTAAAGAAAGAAACAAACTGGAAGCATTTAATTAAAGTCAGCCAGGTAAACTGATGTCTGCAAAGGTCAGGAAAGTGTGGGTGACTAATGAGCAGAATCAGCCAGCTGGTTATCTGATGTGATGGTGTGGTGGTATTTGAGAGGTCCCAGCCTGCAAACCATTGTTACCAGTTGGATCCCTGTCCTGCTCTGTCCAGAGTCTAGTTTAGTTTCCTGTACCTCAGCATCCACCCTCTCTCTTAACTGCTAGAATATTGGTAATATTGCTAAGCCTTACATTATGTTGTACAGAAAAAAGGAAGAAAAGAAAGAGGTTAAAGAGGAAAAGAAAGAGGAAAAAAAAGAGGAAAAGAAAGAGGAAAAGAAAGATGACAAGAAAGAGGAAAAGAAAGATGACAAGAAAGATGACAAAAAAGATGATAAAAAAAAAGAAGAGTAAGTATAAAGAATGAATGTGTGCTTGTAACACACCTCCTACACTACAAGGCATGGTGTGGCATTTCATTGTTACACTTCCATGACAATTATTGTTCTGTAGGTTGCAGAACTGTCAAATCTTTAATATGTTTCCCCTTTGGAAAGATGCAACTGCTCAAAAAACTTGTTGCATCTTTAAGACCTATGTTTAGACTTGTCACAAACAGCTTCCTAGGTCAGTAAAAGGGAATTCAGCTATCTCTGGCTGCTTTGATTTGCTGTTGAAAATCACTTTTTTACTATGAGGGCATTTTAGGACAGCAGCCTGCTTTGCAGATCTACACAGGCTTTTCATTGTTCCACAATGTCCATAATGATTCAGAGCAGATGAACCAAAAGTCTGGTTTGGACAAGGAGCAAAAATCTTACATGTAGAAAATTACAGATTTACTAATAACTTTAGGTGTTACACTGACTAGCATATTTAATTGCTTAATATGGTGCAGTTCATTAACCGAGATAATTTGAATGCTTTTAACAGAAATGGATCCTGCTCTTGTTTTGCTCCCCCAAAGCTGACCCAAGTGTAGTACAATTTAGTATTAATAGTCATTAAAAATAATGATGATAGCATATAAAAATATGCATTTGAGTAGACTTCACAGTTAAGGAGTATGTTAGAGTAATATACTGGAAGTTTGTATGTATGTATATGGTAGCAAGTGCAATGTAGGCTTAGGGACATGTAGTTAGGAACTGCTTCCAAAGGTGGTTTTCAGCCTGGGCAATGTGAATTCTTACTTTTTCCAAAGTTGGGTGAAGCAGATAGGATGAAGCTGATATTTGGTATCTCATCTAGAGCTGCCTGCACGGATACTTTCTCTTAGGCAGCTGTGTGTTCATCATGAGATATGCTGCCTCCAGAAGAGGGAGATCCAGCAGGTCACTTCATTCCATTTCTAGTGTAAATCTGCACGTTTCACTTTACAGGAAGAAAAAAGAGATATTTGTGTTAGATCCTTCAAGCAATATTTACTACAACTGGCTGACCATAATTGCAGCACCCGTGTTCTATAACTGGTGTATGCTCGTGTGCAGGTATGGATTTAAGTTAATAATTTTAGGTTTCAAATTCAGTGTCTCATTGTGTTTCCTATATAAATCATCCTCTAATCTCCCTGCAGTATTTTTTGGGTGAGTTACCTAGAAGATTTACAGTTCATATACCCATAGGGATATATGATATACATACCACTGAGAATAGATGACCGATGTTTCTTTTTTACCTTTTTGTCTAAAACCAGTTTGTAGTAACTTGCAACAAAAGTCCTTGTGAGCAGCTGGCTGTGGCCTTTGTGTGCCACCTCCTGGCTAGATGCAGAGGTATGCCTTGGCCACTGCAGGCTCAGTAACCACTGCTAGAGACAGGTCTTCTCATCACCCAGTAGAGAACAGAAGGGAGGGGTGTCGGCAGCGCTGGGTCATCTTAAATTAGTATCATGCATCTATAGATATTTGAAGGGGAGGAAGATTTTACTCGAGCATTTATTTGCCCTTGCAAAATGCGGAAATCAGTTTGAGTCAAAGAAAAAAAAAATGGTGAGGAGAAATGAGGATGGCTTACCATTCAAAACCAGATCTTGTATTTGGGAATTGTCTTAATGGACATGTGTATCCCATGAAATCTGATGCGTGTTTAATTGTACAGATGTGTGCATTCCTCCTATATAAGTGCACTTGTGTGGCATATATGCGTTTAAGTTTTGTTCCTGGCCTGAACACCTTTTAATTCTGAAGGATCCTAGTTTCTGTTTAGACGTTGTTCTAGTGTGCAGATGTCTAGGCATGGGGATACCCTGCCTGTAATTCTTCAGTGCCAGTAATGTGCGCCAACATGCTGCTAGGACACACATTGCAGGTACTCTGCTTATGCAGTTGGTGTAAATGTTTCTTGTTTGTCTGTCCTTGTTTCTTTAGAGCCTGCTTTGATGAGCTACAAGCTGACCATCTTAAATTATGGGTGTTCTTGGATTATAGCTCCGATATCATCTATGTTATTGACATGCTTGTCAGATTCAGAACAGGTGAGTCCTTCTGGGGTTTTACAGTGTTTTCAGATACAGCATGGGTACAAACGCTGGAAGCAGAAATTCCTGTGGAGTCTGACCAGCGTAGTATCCCGTCTCCAGCACAGCCCAATAGTGGGGACTCTGGGGAGATGAAGTGTCTGATCAGCTTGGATTGTTTTAAGGCTGGACATCCCAACATCTGCACTTCACTTACCTCAAAATTCAGTTCTGTCAGTGCCTGCCAGGCATGCCAAGTGCTGACTGAAATAGCTGCTGCATGGGGAAGGGAGAATAAGGCACTTTGCTTGTCGTGATCATGGTATATTGTTTGTGCTCTTGTGAGCAAGAAACCAACAGCAGCCCACAAGTGCTGCTTTCTTAGCCAAGTTGTGCAGCATCCTGCTCAGAAGTGATGATTGAGTTGGTCAAGTGCAAGACCTGGCACCCGTCTCAGCCTAGAGCCTGCAGCCTTCTGCTGGAACCTGCAAGGCTGCCCCTCTGCCACCAACTGTCCCTGCAGCCCCTGCCGGGGCCTGGCTGGGTCTCCCACTGCCTGCTGGTGGTGTAGGGGCAACCAAGGAGGGTGATGGGGTGGGATTAACCCAGGCACCTCTGCTTAGGTCCTGCCTTCCTGAAGGAAGTGTGAACCTAAAGGATCTGCGAGGGCTGTGCCGTGTCACCTTCAGCATCCTGTCCCTGTTTCTGTAGCTCAGGAGCATGCCCAGCCAATACAGATTCTAGCCTTAAAAGGAGATCTGTTTTAAGCTAAACAAGGCCATAATATAGGCCTAAGCAATCACATACAGTGATCCACACCATTAAATTGCTAGAATAGCCCTTGATGTACTTTGGTGCATGAGCGTTGGTGTGTGCCAGCTAGCACTCTCAGGCAGTGTCTGGGCACAGCTGGAAGGACAGCAGAGGTTGGGTGTTGTTCACGGTATCATTTCTGAAGGGGGCTGGGAGAACTTACATGTGAATAGAAGCTGTCATGGCAGCTGGTCTCAGGGCCAGAAAACGTTTCCTGGCTTGTTCTATTTACTGGTATGGATGCATCCCCAAAATGTGCCTTGAAAGGGTCCAAAACCACACTGATCACTATAAAAATGAGAGTTCCTTTAAATCTTTTATTTTCACATTTATTTTGATTTTTTTTTTAAACCGTGCTGACAGCTTGACATTAGTTATGGCTTGTGAGAAGTTGTAAACATAATTACAAGACAGAGGCTAAAATGCTGTCATGTTGGGATGCAGTCAACTCATGGCAATCCAAATTCTTAAACTTAGCAAGCACCTTGTTCAACAAGGAAGTCTATTTCAGATAGCAGCCTAAATCACAAGACCGCTATATTTGAAGCGGGGCAGGGGGGCTTCATCTTCTTTGTGTGGTTAAAATGTTGACTGTGCCAACTGAATTTCTCTTCTGCAGTTATACCTGTTATCGTAATGGGAAAAAAAACGAGCAGAAACTGGACATGTCCAGGCAATGCAAGTTACAAAATTTCCGTAGGCTGTCCTAGTAATGATTGTATGGCCGTTAAAGCGTGGTTGGAAGGTCAGCTTTGCAGGCCTGGATTGGAACTGCAGAATTGCTGCAGAGATCCCTTGAACACTTAGGTACAGGTGTCTGCTGCAGTTTCAGGCACTCAGATAAGGAGGTAGCTTCTTTTAGGTGCCGAGATCTTTGTCAGCTCTCTTAACAATGCCTCCTCGTTCTGTCTGTGCCTGCTGCCTTTTTCTAACAGCCTGCAAGGTCCACCTGCCCTGAGGCAGAGGTCCTGGAAGCTTCTGGGGAGGAGTGTGACTCCCTGCTGTCTAAGGGCAGAGACAGGCTTTCAACTGGGACCTGGGTAGCCCTGCGACTATCGTGGTCCACATCAGCTCCTCTGTGGTGCATTCCTGTCTAGCTGCAGGGCCAGTTTCACTGTGTTTCACCTATGTGGTGACTGTGCACTGTGGAGCAGAAAAGATCCATGTCTCTCAGTGGCTGGTTGTGTTTAGCATACCCTATGTTTTGATGCTTTCAAAAGCTTTTACTATAGGACTTCAGTTCTGTGAGGGAGGCAAAAAAAGAGCTGAGGAGCTTTTATCTCCCTTCAGGAGGAAGGTGTTTTCAAGGTTATTTTTAATAATTTTGAGTCAGAAATTCATCTGCCTGGCCAACTTTTCTGTTCAGTTGCATGACTCTTAATATTTGACCAGCTTTTTCAGTAGTTTTCTGGGAGGTAATACATTCATGGCACAGGAACTACTTCCATTTGTAGTCACCATCAGTTTGCAGATATCCAGATACACACATAGACATGTGCAGTTACACACACGCACATAACAGAAGTACAGCTGGGCTGTGCAGGGCACAAAGAAATGCAGCTTGGTCTTTCTCAGCAGATGCTTCCCTGAGAAAACTGCTGCTTGTAGATTGCTAAGGGATTAACAAAATGTGATAATCCCCCATACATAAGGAATGGTTTGCTTTTCTCTCAGTGGACTTCTCCTGGCTGGCCTAGCGGGCAGGCGGTTGATCCCCACCCGCAATTGCATCAAGTATCTTGCAGTGCATAGGCTGTTCCCTGTGAACGTTTCCAGGGCCTTGAGCTTTCAAAGGTACAAAACAGCACTGCGGCTGTACTGCTCAGGCAGCCTTTCTCTGGGAACTCTTACACAGATGCAGTCTGCTTTAAGGTCTCTTACCGCAGTTTATGTCTTCTTATAATTTTTTAGACTCTAAAATACTTTCCAAAGTCTTCGGGTGAAGAAATACCAATATACAAAATTCTGCTTAGTAGCTCTCTCACTAGAAACACAAAAAAGTTGCAGAGGGTTTTCCCCAAATGAAAAGGAAAATCCTGTCAGCTTTAATATTGGGCACAAGAGGAAAACCATAGCTTGGGGCGGGGAAAAAACTGGATTTCTTTTTCTCAAGGTTATTTATATTGTTTGGAAAGATTTCCATCAATCCATTATGCGTACTTATTCTTGGTATTTATTTAAAAATATTCCACTCCGATTTTATACACAAGTGCTTAACACTTGCTTAACTTCAGTTATGACTCATGCCAATGATTCATGAAAAACAACAGACAGTTTTGCAAAGATAACTAAAAGAAAAAGATACAGCTATCCCAGAATAGGGTGGAAAACTGTAGGGAGCACTGTGGCAATTATAGAGTCACTGCTCTTTATCATTATATGTCTTCTCTGAAACTCAGTTAAGTATTTAAATTTGCACTTAAATGTTTTTCATTAAATGAACTTATAGTATATCAATGTCTTACGCAGAACAGTACAAATTTTAATGTTCTCAGATATCTGAAATGTAAGTCACTCAGTACTGTTGACGGTATTTTCATTCTAACAAGGAAAATATGTATTTTTATTCTTTGAAGGCTTCCTCGAGCAAGGCTTGCTAGTTCAGGATGAAAAGAAATTACGAGATCATTATACCGAAACTCTGCAGTTCAAACTAGATTTGCTGTCTCTTCTGCCAACAGACCTGGCATATTTAAAGGTTGGTTTGAACTACCCTGAACTGCGATTTAACCGCCTGCTGAGGATTTCTCGGCTGTTTGAGTTTTTTGACCGTACTGAAACGAGGACAAACTATCCAAACATGTTTCGCATTGGAAATCTTGTCTTATACATTCTTATCATCATCCACTGGAACGCATGTATATACTTTGCAATTTCGAAGCTCATTGGATTTGGAACTGACTCTTGGGTCTACCCCAATGTGTCCATTCCAGAGTACGGGCGCCTGTCTAGAAAGTACATCTACAGTCTGTACTGGTCAACGCTTACGCTGACAACCATCGGAGAAACACCTCCCCCGGTGAAAGATGAAGAGTATCTCTTTGTGGTCATTGACTTCCTGGTGGGCGTGCTCATCTTCGCTACCATTGTCGGTAACGTGGGCTCCATGATTTCCAACATGAACGCCTCCAGGGCAGAGTTCCAGGCCAAAGTGGATTCCATTAAACAGTACATGCATTTCCGAAAAGTGACTAAGGATTTGGAAGCCAGGGTTATTAAGTGGTTTGATTACCTCTGGACCAACAAGAAAACAGTGGATGAGAAGGAGGTTCTCAAAAATCTACCTGACAAGTTGAAGGCTGAAATTGCCATCAATGTCCATTTGGACACGCTGAGGAAAGTGCGTATATTCCAGGATTGTGAAGCTGGACTTCTCATTGAGCTGGTGCTGAAACTGAAACCTACGGTCTTCAGTCCTGGGGACTACATTTGCAAAAAGGGAGATATTGGGAGAGAAATGTACATTATTAAAGAGGGAAAATTGGCTGTGGTGGCAGATGATGGCATAACCCAATTTGTAGTCCTAAGCGATGGCAGCTACTTTGGTGAAATCAGCATCCTAAACATCAAAGGCAGCAAATCTGGCAACAGGAGGACAGCCAACATAAGGAGTATTGGTTATTCGGATTTGTTCTGCTTGTCTAAAGATGATTTAATGGAAGCCCTCACAGAATATCCAGAAGCCAAAAAGGCTTTGGAAGAGAAAGGGCGACAAATTCTGATGAAAGACAACTTAATAGATGAGGAAGCAGCAAAAGCAGGAGCTGACCCAAAAGACTTGGAAGAAAAAGTAGAAAAACTTGAAACAGCTCTGGATACGCTGCAGACCAGGTTTGCGAGGCTCCTGGCAGAGTACACCTCATCTCAACAAAAGGTGAAACAGAGACTTACCAGAGTAGAAACCCGAGTGAAAAAGTACGGTAGTGGCACCTTATCAGTTGGAGAAGCAGATGCTGAAAACCTTGAGGAGATAAAGCAGTAAATGGAGTATTTGTATTTCCTCATTTACTGGAGAAAGTTGAAGCGTGTGAAAGCCATAAATGTATGTAAATATGCATGTGCATACATAGACATGATTATTTTTATATGAACTCTGGAGAATGGTTTTTAGCATTTTTAACTGAAGCAGTATTTTCTTGTAAATAGAACATTGTCACCTTCTTAGGGGGAGACTTGGTCTGGTATTTGGGTACTTTTTTGTACTGGGAGTGGGTTTCTTACAAGTCATGCTCAGAACGTCTGTTGTGTATGGTCCATGTAGGTCTTGACACATTGTCTCTTCCCACACATATTGCATTAAGGCGGCATGGTACTTAAAGTAGAAGGGATTTGGGGTTTTTAAGGGCTTAAAAAACATTTCTAGGGTACGTGCTCTACCTTGCTACCTTAGTGGCTGATTAAATGCACGGACACAGATCTGGGCTTCTCAAAAATCTTTGTTCTTCCAGTGAAGCATCTGTGCAAAGAGTTGGACTACAGCTAAGCAGCTACACATACCTCACCTATGCAGTGTAGCCCTGCACCTGTATGAAACAGCCATGCGTCCTGATGCTTTAGTTTGATTCTTTCTAATGCGCTGGGCTCTGCACAAAGGGCTGTGCTGACAG